>NC_072769.1:11513793-11834739 GCF_022539595.1 Amphiprion ocellaris
GAAAATATTCATTTGCAAGGTTAGAGGGTATTCGCTTTACACTAAAAGCATTAATGGTAATTCAGTCCTTCACCCAATGGGAATAGTTATCATCTGTTTAGTAGGCTTCATAAGGCTTTATGGTGCGACAAATCAGAAGGGAAATGCAACGACCGAACACACCCACCACACAGAAAGAAGAAGTATTTTTGAACTAAAGTGATATGGAAGATGAAGTATGAGAAAAGATGTGAGTGGTCTAAGAACATCTTCATTGTCATACACTGTCACTTTGTCTCCTTTTATCTTCCGGTAATCATCATGTGCTTCTGCCTCTCCTAGTATCAGAAGAAAATATAAGCTAAATTTGCACCAAGCTAAAGTAAAACATTGGTTTAGGAATGTTTTGTGTGAACAGGGAAAAAAAAGACTCTGGGAGGCTGTGGAGTGGCCTGTTCTGTCACAGCCACAGCTTAAGGCTGTGGACTGTGGTAGTGCTTCCTCCTCCAGCCCTGTTCTCTCTCTCTCTCCTAGGTGTGTTCTTGGTGAAGCTGGCAGCAGGTGTGGTGCATCGTAATCAGCAGACGAGCTGCAGGTGGAGCTGAGTGACTGGTCTCTGAACGTCTCTATAAAAGCAGATGGCACCGGTCAGTCGAAGCTGGACCGTTGTCTAATCTCCAGGTAGTGCTGGGAGTAGAACTGTCTTTGCCACCAGCCTAGAATTTCCAGTAATTCTGTTTTCTGTGTTTAGTAAGCTGATTCCTGCCTGCTGAGTTGCCTGGGTTCCTTTGTCTGCTGGTTTTCCGCCCTACCGTGGATTCTGCCTTCTTCTCTGGAGGATCTCCACCTGTCCCCAGCTTCACCTGGGAACATCAACGTACACCTGAAAAGAGGACTTTCTCATGGAACATCTGCCTTTGTACAGACACCAACTTACCAAGCACATGGCGAACACCGGGAGGGAGAGTTCTGGATGAAGTCAAACCAAGAGGAGTGTTCTCAGCTCATCAGTTAAGTTTCCAAGCCCCAGTATCGCCAGACTACTTGTATTGTTAATACGTCGAATTAAGTAATCTGCGTTCCGTGTTTAACTTCATGTATTTTATGCTTTGCATAGGATAGCTTTAGTCTGGGGTTTCAGCTCATAATTACTGGTAGTCTAGGCTGGGTTAGTTTTGTATTTTCAGTTGTTTCCCTACCTTGGTGTTACCATACGTGGGTTAACCTTAGTTTCAGTTTCCATGTTCATGTAGTTATTCCTCCGTACCTCTGGATGGTTTTTGTTTTTTAGTTCTAGTAGTAGTTTAGTTCTTCTTTGTCTAAGATTCCAGTTGTGATTCCTGTATAGAGTTTCTTGTTGTGAATAAAAGCATTTTTAAAACATTCACGCTGGAGTTGTTTCATTTCCTCTTCCTGAGCCTTTTGAACCTGCCATAACATGTTCATTGAAAACACTGCAAAGATGGATGGAAAATGGAAAGAAAATGCTACTATACATGCATAATCTATGATGCATGCTCACACTGCACCTGCATCTGCACACACACATGTAACACATGGTTTCCCTGCACTTAGAGAATGACAAGTCAACAATGTTACAAAGCTACTTGGAAGTTGTAGCTACCTACAGACTGTGTTGTTTGGAAGCACATTAAAAAAGATAAGCATAATCTTTTTGTGACACCATTATTTTTCTCCATCTGCAATACGTCCAAATTGACAGTGTGGCTGTAATGCTTGTTTTGTACTGAAAACCCCAATAACTGAGACATAAAATAAACAAATGTAAAAAAAAAATGTGAACGACACCCGTTTTCTTCCAGTGTACTTTCCGTCTAGCTGAGCTGATAAAACACTGTGGCCTTCTAACATCTGGTCTGTCCTTAACTATCTGCAACGTAGCAGCTAAAGGAACTGTTGATTCTGATGACGGTGTTGACCATAATGGAAGTCAGTCAGTCTGAACTGACTCAAAAAGAGAACCACAGATGGCTTGAAAATTTGTATGCGGTTTAATCATCTCAAGTCCAAACCGTTTCTGTTCGTTTTTTTTGCTCCTGTCACATTTGTACTCACTTTGGGCTCATTGTCACTGCAATAAAAAGCCCTAGAAGTAGACAGAACTCAAAAACGTCTTCTGTGTTGTATAACGGAGCTATAATGTCATGAATCACATTAAAGAAAAAAATAAACTTTTTTCAAGTGCTGTACATGCTATACGTACTGTACTATTTACATTTTTACAACGCTTACAAAGTAGGTGGTTTTACTCTGCTCTGTATATAAACTCTGGAAAAACACTTCCACTGAGGAAAGTATCTTCCAATGACTTACAGACAACTTTGTTACTCTGTTTACAAATTCTGAATCGTGCCACATTTATTTTGTTTGTTAGTTTTATTGTTTGATTCTGCTCTTACTCTCTCAGAAGTGTTTCCTATGTGTTAACACAGACTGTAGCTGAAATTAAAAGTCACAGATTTTTTTTTTATAAGGTAACTTTGTTAGCTCTTGAATTTGATTCACAAATCCTATTTGTCTAATTTTATCGTTTGTTGGATCTTAAAATGTCACAACATTCTGGCTATGATAAATGCTATATTTTTAGTGATTTTCTAATGATAACATACCCTTTTACATCCGCTGACAAGTTTTTAGGTCCGTTGAATTAGTTCACATTTCAGTGGCATTGAAGTAAGGTTATGGTTGGATGTTTTTAAGCAGCTGTTGCACTAGCATTAAGAAGAAAAATAGCATCGGTTGTCTCAGTCTGTGGCCCAAAATTAAGATAATATATATTAGTGTGTATGAGTAAGATTATAAATTATTTAGGGGAGCAAAGACTACACAGAGAGGAGTTCAGTGTGATTAAATGCATCAATAAAATGTCTGACCCAACATGGAAAACTGCTGTCAGTTTCAGTCAGTATTAGTTTCTTTTAAGCATGACCACCATTGTTCTGTTAAAACCACAGATTTACAATTTTATTTATATCGACAAAGCTCATCTAAATTCCAAACTTTTACTGACATAAGCAAATGTGCCTAAACCTAATCCTTGGCCACACAAATGTTAAATCTTAAAACAGATTAGATTTTTAACAGATTCATAAAGATATGTTGCTGATCTTATATTTTGTCATTTGATTTGGAGACCTTAATGGTTGCTATCTGGTCATTTTCTCCTCTCGCCTGGGTCCCTTTGACATCTTCCCTCCATTTTTGCTTGTTTAACCTTCACAGAATAAAACTGGACCTTGGTTTTCCCCTCAAAGCACACCATTTTCCATCTACAGGCGAACTGTAAATACTGGACAAATCCTCTCCTTCAAGAGCTGCTTCACTTTGTGACAACACTTATTCACGTAGCAGCTGAAAGTGAAGGCTCTTCATTTTGATTCTTCAATAGTCTCTCTAGGACTGAAAGCTGTTAATAATGGTCGATATCAACACCTTCAGCCTGAAAAACTGCACGATGGATTTTTATTGTGGTAATTGAACAACAGCAGGCCTCAGTTTCATCCAGCTACGTCTTTGGAGAATTGCTCTCCTGCTGCAGACTGACACAGAACATAACTTGTAGGTAAGTTAGCTTTAATTTTTTTTTTAGTTTTTCCATGTGTCAAAAACACAAAGCTAACTTAAATGAATAGTGCCTGTGATGAGCTGTGTCACAAACAGAAACCTTTAATCCCAGACTTTTGTTATTAGTTAGGAGTAGAAAAGGTAACACATCAATACTCCATACATGAACTATATCAACAAGAGAAAAGGGCAATATTGAGAATTTTTCCTTATTTCCGTCAAAGAAAAACTGTATTTGTTGTATTCGTGACACATACAGAGCACATTTCTTTTGGTTTCGGCGGTCTTTAGTCTTCTGGAGCATCTGAGTTGCGAGGTAATTCTAATTTGGAAAAAAAATACAAAAAACAAAACCTCAACTAATAATAGTTTAAGCATTTTGCAGCTAACACTGATAAATATGTCCCTGTTTGTTGCCATAATCCTGTCAAGCTTTAGAGCACAAGAAGGTCAGATAATGCAAAACAGAATAAGCTCAAGATTTTCAACAACTTCCCTTCAGGTGTGGCAGAGGACAAGATGTTGACCTCATCCTGACTTTGTAAACTGTATCATTTGTTTTATTAGCCTCTGAAACTTCTCAGCTGTGAGCTTAGATATGACCAATAGAATAGAATAGAATACAAATACTTTAATAATCCCCAAGGGGAAATTTGGTTGCTACAGCAGAAAGAATAAAGTTCCCATCACCATTAATACAGATAAATAAGCAAAAATGTGCAGTAAATTAAATATATATTATATCCGGGCAGTCAGGGTTCTATCTATCTATCTATCTATCTATCTATCTATCTATCTATCTATCTATCTATCTATCTATCTATCTATCTATCTATCTATCTATCTATCTATCTATCTATCTATCTATCTATCTATCTATCTATCTATCTATCTATCTATCTATCTATCTATCTATCTATCTATCTATCTATCTATCTATCTATAAAACCCTATATATACACATATATACATTAGTCACAACCCTATATAACCCCTAACCCTAACCCATATACAAAAAAAGTGTGCAATTCCAAATTACAGAACCAGAAACAGATGCTACAAGGCAGAGGGGGTTAAGAGCTCTCTGCCAGCCAGGGGTGATGTACTGAGCAGAGTTATTGCTTGTGGCAGGAAAGATTTCCTCTATCTGTCCTTGTGGCAGCAGAGCTGGACCGGCTTGTTGGAAAAGCTGCTCCGCTGCCTGTCCAGCAGGGGGTGAAGCAGGTGGTCAGGGTGGTCCAGGATGGACAACAGTTCATTCAAAGTCCTTCTTTCCACTACAGCTTCAGAACAGTCCAGTTTACAGCCAATCTCAGAGCCAGCTTTCCTGATCATTTTGGTCAGTCGGTTGTGATGCTGCTCCCCCTGCAGGCCACTACAAAGTACAGGGCGCTGACCACAGCTGTCTGGTAAAAGACCTCCAACATCCTGCTGCACACGTTAAAGAACCTCAGCTTCCTCAGAAAATAGAGGTGGCTCATCCCCATCTTATACATAGCGTCAGTGTTGGTCCTCCAGTTCAGTTCACTGTCAAGGTAGACACCCAGGTACTTATACTATTCCACAATGGCGATGTCCTCACCCAGGATGTGCAGCGGCTGTGTAGCTGTCCTCTTCTTCAGGAAGTAGATCACCATGTCCCTGGTCTTGACCACACGGAGATGCAGATGATTCCTACCGGAGCACTCTACAAAATCACCCAAAAGGCCTGTACTCCCCCTCCTGTCCATCACTGATACACCCAACCACAGCCGAGTCATCAGAGAACTTCTGCAAGTGGCATGACCCAGAGTAGTACTGAAAGTCAGAGGTGTATAAGGTGAACAGAAAAGGAGACTACAGTTTTCTGTGGAGGTCCTGTACCACTAACCACGACATCCGACATCGCGCTGCCCAGACGAACAAACTGCGGTCTGTCTGTCAAGTAATCAGTGATCCAGGAGATTGTGGGTGTGTCTGCACTCATCACCCACAGCTTCTCTCTCAGCAGAAATGGCTGGATGGTGTTGAATCCACTGGAGAAATTACAGAATGTGATTCTCATGGTGCACTCGACACCATCCAGATGTGGGAGAGCACACTGCTGCAGATAGATGACTGCATCATCCACACCAAGACAGGGCTGGTAGGTGAACTGCAGAGGGTCCAAAGATGGTTTCACCTGTGGCTCCAAGTGGGTAAAGACCAGCCTCTCCAGCACCTTTATCATATGAGAGGTGAGGGCAACGGGTCGGCAGTTGTTCAGGTCCGATGGTGATGACTTCTTGGGCACCAAAACCAGACAGGAGGTCTTCCATAGTGTTGGTCTTCCTTATATGTTGAGAACCATTTTAGAACTCTGAAACTACTTGGATCAGTCTATCTTTGTTGTTGTCACATCTGTTCAATCAATTATCATACTTTAAAAAAAAAAAAAAAAAACAAAAACAAAACTTTTTTTCAGCTCACTCATTATCAGACTATTTGATGCACTTGTCAAATATTGGAGATTCTGAATCAATGAGAAATAACATGATGAGAAATAACAGTAAGAACTTGAGGCTTTTATGTTTAATATTTTCAGGATATTGTCTTTCAAATATAACCTCAATTTGCTGAAAGTGGGTCGGCGGGCAAGTTTTAAACAAAAAAAACCTCTGTGGGGAAGTATTTGATATATCAGTCTAAATCACATCAATCAGAGACACCATTTTAAACGTCCATAGTTTATGATTAAAAAAAAGAAAAAGTTTCAAGCAAATCAGAAATGGTTGAGCAGAAGATCCCTGATGATCTAAGATAGAATTCTGAAAATGTGTCTTGAGTTTCTGGCTTCACTTCTGTCTTGACGTACTACTCTGCTCTGCTCCTCCCTCCTTTCTTCCCTCCTGTGCTCCCCTCTACCCTCTGTTCTGTCCACCTCTGATAGCCCTGCTTCTGTTAATCACTTCATAGTGCAGCCTCACACACAATGTACACACACACACACACACACACACACACACACACACGCAGAGACACAAGGGCCCAGGAAGGGGAGTAATGGAGCTGGCTAAATGTTTTCGGCCAGGCTCTCCATCATGTCACCGTGGCGACCTTGGTTGGAACGGACAGGTCGGCCCGCTGGAGACCGACTCCGACTCAACAGAAGGTGGAGGGATGACTGTGTACGCACACACAAAAATGTATGAAAAGCACAAGGAAGAGAGACGCAGATGATGTATGTGTGTGTGTTTATGAAAATAAGAGATTAAGTATCCCAGTCCCTCTTTGTGTGTCTACTTCACTGTGTGTGTGTTTTAAAGGCAGAGAGGAAATAGTGAACGCAAGGACGGGCAGTGTAAGATGATAAAATGGCAAATAACGAGGAAGTTAGAGAAACTGAAACACTGTCAGATGATGGGAAAATGAATACAATAAGATGACAAAACTGACAAGATGAAGAGAAGTGATATAAAGCCTTGGGGAGTGTTTATTGTGTGTATCGACTGACAACAGAGGAGACTTATTTACATGAGGTGTATAAATGACTCCATGGTGCTCCTGCTTTTCATTAATGATGGAAAAGTACTCAGGATTGTATTACTTGTACTGTAGGAGTCTAAAAGTGTGAGACTGTGCAGGTGGCCCTGAAGAGAGAGTTACATCCCTGTGCCAGTTAAGATATCTTCCCATGTCAGAACAAAGAGAAACTGTGCATAATAGAGAGAACTTACATGTAGCTAAACAACGTGATACAAGTGCATAAACTCTGTTGTGCCTTTTGTTCAGGGAGCTCCTCTCCCACAACCTTGTGTTGTGTGAGATTCTGCGCAATGCCTGAATAAAAAAACGCTGACTTCAACATCCTCACTTTGAGTGTGATTCTTTTTCACCCACAATTAACAAATCCATTTTTCTTCCTTACACTGCAGCGGTCAAGTTTAACCACTGACAATGAGACTAAAGAAAGACAATAGAGCCAAAGAAAGACATACAAGTGTAAAATTATACGTCTCATATACACCGATCAGGCATAACATTATGACCACCTGCGTAATATTGTGTTGGTCTCCTTTATGCTGCTAAAACTCCTCTGACCCAGTGGGGCATGTACACGGGACCTCTGGGGATGTCCTGTGGCAGTGAATTCTGTGGGTCTTGTGGGTTGTAGGGTGGCACCTACCCAGATCAGGCTTATCCTGGCACATACAGATGCTCAACAAGATTTGGATCTGGGGAGTGTGTAACCTGGGTGAACAGCTTGGCTCTGTTGTGTTCCTCGGGCCACTCCTGAGCAGTTTTGCGGTGTGTCGGGGTGGATTGCACTACTGAGGGTGGCAACTGGCATCAAGGACTGCTGTTGACATGGGGTGTGGGGGGTGGATTGACCTGCAATGTTTAGGTGGGTGGTACATGTCAAACATCCACATGAATGTCAGGACTCAAGGTTTCCCAGCAGAACGTTGCATTGTAACAAGATGATGGATGGTATTCACTTCACCTGTCAGTGGTCATAATGTTGTGGCTGATCGGTGTAAATACACTACTGTTCAAAAGTTTGGAGTCACTTAGAAATGTCCTTATTTTTGAAAGAAAAGCAGCTTTTTTCAATGAACATGAAACACGAAACCAGCTTTTTTCAATGAACATGAAACACGAAACATGAAATTAATCAGAAATACAGTTGAGACATTGTTGATATGGTACATGATTATTCTAGCTGGAAACGGCTGATTTTTAACCCTCTGATGCACAACATGTATCAGGAGATACCCATTTTCCACTGAATATGGGTCACTTTTGACACATGATTTCCATCAAAGGGTTAATAGAATATCTACATAGAGGTACAGAGGTCCATTTCCAGCAACCATCACTCCTGTGTTCTAATGGTACAGTGTGTTAGCTAATGGTGTTGAAAGGCTAATTGATGATTAGAAAACCCTTGTGCAGTTATGTTAGCACATGAATAAAAGCGTGAGTTTTCATGGGAAACATGAAATTGCCTGGGTGACCCCAAACTTTTGAATGGTAGTGTATACACAAATTTTATTATTTGAATAACCCATGTAATAGGACACAGCAGGGCAACAAAACACACCTGTCAGTCACATTCCAATACTTTCGCTCACATGAAAAATGGGATGGGTTCAAACAAAAGGTGCTGTCTTCTAAGTTGTGTATCAGATCTAGATGTAAATACCTGGAAATAAAGCTGAGATGTTGATCACTTGTCTCATGTTCATCTTTTGATGTCAGACCCAAATGCTTTCAGTCTACAGCAGAATAAAAGGAATTGGCCTCACTGTTCCAATACTTTTGGAGGGGAGTGTATGTGATATATTATTTGTATATTCAAGCTTTGCAGATGCTTAACTCTGAGAAAAAGTTTTGCATCCTTCTTTCGTCTCTCCCTCCTCTACAGTGTAGCACAAAGAGCTTTATAGCAGGTGCATTTTTACATTCTGCTGCTTTGCAATAGTTTTGTAGTTCATATTTATCGTGTTGTTTGTGTGAGTTGCTTTAATGGGGTACAACTGCGAGGCCTTTGACGTCTCCTACTCGGTGTCTGTACTCATATTTATGAGTGCTTTAGTCCTAATGTGAAGAAATAAACTTCACTTTGCCTCCAGGTTCTGCCTATAAAAACAAAACCACCTAAAGCATAAATTTAGCAGGAAACGAATGATAAAATAATGTGTGTAATTTCAGCTCTAGGCTTGTAAGCTATTATTAGAAATTTGGTTTTAGTGTTTGGACAATTAGCCCACGCCAGAAACAAATCACTGTCTCTGTCTCAAAAGCCGTCGATGAAGATATCCTGCTTTTTGTGTGTTCACTACGCTGTCTCTTTCCCAAAATGTAAAAAGCATGAGGACATTAATGTTTTAAATGCCTAATTATATCCTCTGCACATCGAAACACCTCCATCTTCTGGTAGACCCATTACCTAAAGAAAAAAAAACGAAAACAAAATATGTGCCTCAGTGTGCAGAGGGCTTAACATCCACCTTCCTCCAAACACCAATAAAGCCTGTGTACCAGCAGCAGCCTCAGCCTCAAGCCTAAATAAATTTCCCTTGATAGCCTCTGTCTCTCTCTAAACCAATATATGTCCATCACTTTAAAGTTTCACTTCTTTCTCCCTGTTCGTGTTTCTTTTTGGACACATTCAAAAGGCAGTAGTGTCTACAGTGTTTTATTTTTCCTTTTTTCTTCTTCTTTCTTCCTTCCGTAAGTGTGGTTGCACTGCAGACTTGAGCTGCAGTCTGGACTTGGAAAAGGCTATTAAAGAGAATTGCAGTAGATGGTAGGTGGAATATTTATAATGTCCATGGCAGGTCATACAGAGCCTTCTGTGGAAAGACATGTTTCATAGTGGAGTTAACTGTAATGGCTTTGTCCTCTGAGGGGGCGGATGTGTTTGTATTTGTTTATGTGTGCAGTCGGACCATTTAATACTTTTTCTGTGTGTGTGTGTGTGTGTGTGTGTGTGTGTGTGTGTGTGTGTGTGTGTGTGTGTGTGTGTGTGTGTGTGTGTGTGTACCTTAACACAAGATACTTGATATTGTGTGCCATTTGTCAAGAAAACTACAATTTGAGTACAATTTGATGACAAATAATCATTTAATAGTGTTTAATGCGGCCTTGAAATGACACTCAAGCTGCTCTTAACAATGTAACTATATTATATTACATAACAGTTAGGAAGTAAATGATATTTATCCTTAATTAAGACAGCAGAAACACACTTGTGAAGCAAATAAATTTCCGAAAACTGAATTGAACTGAACTAATTAGTTTGTTGATAAAACAACACATATACTGTTGAAAAATTGAGAACTGAATACTGCTTCATGTGCCATCCTTCAATCTTGGACATGGACACAAACGCTTTGTGTAATAGCTGTGATGAATGTTTCCTCCATGCTTCAGCCAACATAGCTTTACGTTCATCCTCACCAGAATATCAACAAGCTGACATTCTTTTCATCCTCACGGTTCACCTGCATCACTGAAATAAAAACAGACTTTGACATTCCCGCCTCCATGCCTCACTGTGCCCCTCTGTGCAGCCTCAGGAATTCTTCCCTTGGCTCTTTTCACACAAGTGTTCTACCATTACATCCATGTAGGCTGAAATTGGACTCATCTGAAAATAACACAAGTCTCCACAAGCTGCTGTCTTCGTCTTTCTGTGTATGTTCTTGTGCAGATTTAATCCTAGTTGTCCTATTCTTTGAGCTCATGAGCGGTATTTCCTCCTCAAGTCCCCAGTTATTCTTCTTAGGATGTTGTCCATCATGATGTAAATACTAGACAAAACCTCTCCTTTAGTTTGTGACAACACTGATTCATGGAGTGCTTAGGTGGCTCCTTTCCTATTAGAGCAGCTGGAAGTGAGGACTCTTCATTTTGATTCTTCAATAGTCTCTCCAGAACTGAAAGCTTGTGATAATGGTCGACATCAACACCTTCAGCTTGAGAAACTGCACAATGGATTTTTATTGTGGTAATTAAACAACAGCAGGTCTCAGTTTCATCCAGCTCCATCGTTAGAGAATTGTTCTCCTGCTGCAGACCGACACAGAACATAACTTGTTGGTGTTTGAGCCTTTATTTGAGCAATTAAGGGAATCAAAAATACAAAACTAGCTTCTCAGAGTAGCACCTGTGTAAAACTGTGAAACTGAAACCTTTAATCACAGAACTTTTGTTTTTTAGTTAGGTGCAGAAAAGGCAACACATGCACACACCATAATTATGGTGTTTTATGTATATTTTCCCTCATTTCTTTCACTTTGAGCCTTGTATCCCAAACGACAACTGTTTGTTGTAACACTGACACAAACTGAGGACATTTCACATGTTTTTTGTCCTGATTCTTCTGAAGCATTTGAGCAACGTTGTGAGGAAGTTCCAAGTTGAAAAACAAACAAAAACAAAACACACAACAGCTAATAATAATTCAAATATAATGCATTTAACACTGATAAATGTGTCCCTGTTTGTTGCCTTGTCAAGCTTTAGAGCACAAGAAGGTCAGATGATGCAAAACAGAGTAAGCTCAAGATTTGCAACCAGTCAGAGATGCACAACCTCCCCTCAGGTGTGGCAGAGGACAGGATGTTGGCTTCTAAAAGGTGTGATCATTTTCTTTTGCATGTCATCATGACTTCATTCTTGTGTTTCATTAATTCCTGGAACTTTTCAGTTGTGAATGAATGAGTGGAAGAAACCCCACCAACAAATTAGATATTTAAGGTCGAAGTAGATTTTTAAATTTATTTTTCTTTTACAGTTGCGCTTATTGTGATTTTCCCGCCCAGTTTCACAGTGAAAATGTATAATTACTATGTTGGTCAATAGCACAAGATGCATCATTTTCACAAAAAGTTGCTGCTCTTGGGACAGGACTCACCAATCTGGAAAAGTAGAAAACAACCAGAGATTTCTGTTTAGCATTTGCATGGACCGATTTTAATCATTATCTTTTCCTCACATAACCAAGTAGTTTTTCTACCCAACTTTAATGAAATAGTTTTGCAGCATAAACAAAAGCAACCACAGATTGAAAAACACTCAAAGAAGTGACATAAAACTAAGAATTTCACAAAACAACAGTCCAACATAGGACTCAAACACATCCTGAGTGAACGTCCTGTGGTTTCTGTAACCTTCATCCCGCCATCTTTCCTTACATGTGCTTTATTGTTCAGTTTTTATGCCCAAAATGAAAGAAACTTGAGAGCCACACGATGTGCACACAGGCCAATATGAACTAATAGGCCATCAAAACACTGACTAATTTAAAAGTCTTTACTATGAAACTAATACGTTGTACATTGTGGACTAGCTATTACATGTTTTGGTGTAAGACTGCATTTGCTTCTCTATGAACAGATCCAGCTTAACTATCCATCCATCCATTATCTATACACCTTACACTTAATCCTCATTAGAGTTGCAGGCTGGAGTCTATCTCAGCTGACTTAGGATGAAGGCAGGGGAAACCCTGGACAGGTCACCAGTCTATCACAGGACTACATATAGAGACAAACAATCACATTCCCATTCACACCTACCGACAATTTAGAATAATCAATTAACCTCAGCATGTTTTTGGACTGTAGGAGGAAGCTGGAGAACCTGGAGAGAACCCACACATGCACAGGGAGAACATGCAAACTGCATGCAGAAAGATCCCAGGAAGGCCAGAATGTGAACCAGGGATTTTCTAGCTGCAAGGCGAAAGTGCTAACCACCAAGCTAATGTGCAGCTCCCAGCCTAACTAACATTTGCTAAATAATCTTAAGAAGCTCATGGATGTTTGCTGACAGATTAACTGCACAAATACTTGTTGGCTCCTCTGTGTACAGTATTAGTCCAGTATCCCATATTTGATTTTTCTGCACTTTATAGCTTCTGTCTCATGTCACTGTGCCACTATAGGAAGCAATACACCCTTATGTAAGAAGGAAAAACAGAATTGTAAGTCTGTGCCTTTAAGTTCAATAATGACCCTTTTTTAGTGCCATTAGTATTGTATTTCCAGTTTTCCCCTAAACTTTATCACTCACATTTATTTGTCAGAAACAATAAGTTTTCTTCTCTTTCATTTTATCATAATTATCTTGTGCAATTACTGTAAAGACAAAAAAAAAAAAAAAAAAAAAGAAAATGTTGGCAATAAACATGTTTGGGTGTTTTTTAATGTTCATTGCAAACATTTTTCTAATTCTTTCTTTAATCATTTTTTGTCATTGAACCTATTCAAGCAGAATGTTTTGGTCAATCCTTGCTTGGTGATTGGTTGTATAATAAATTTAAATGATAATAATCTGTAAAATGAAGTATTCCTTGCCATTTTTTGTTCATAACAGTGTACAGATTCAAGGTGACAGGAACCAAGACTTTGCAAATAAAACTTGATAGGATAGGCCATTTTCTAAGATTTTTAGGCAAACACATTCTAATTTTGGCTAATATTCGACTAAAAATCTCCCCAAATAAATGATTTTATAATAAAATGACATTTAAAAAAATGTGTTTATCAGTTTGACAAAGTGGGAAAAAACCAAATATTCCCAGAACAGCGCACCAAACCTCAAGTGTCCGTGCTAAATTTGAAATCTCATGTCATTCCTCATTGTGCCCTTCTTCAGCCTGTGGTTGGTGAATTACATCACGTCACCTCTGTTATTCCTAATGGTTAAACTTGCAGTGAAGAGAAAAAGTGTCACCCAACTTGCAAAACAGACTGTTAGTTCAACTTAAAGTCATGCTTGCTGCACTGAGTCAAACAATGACAGGCTAATGCACAGCGGAACTGACAGTGACTGTGCATGAATAGGGACAAGTGGAGTGTGTGGGCTGCAGTGCAATACAATACATGAAGTCAAGAGAAATTTGAAGGTTATATTTGATGTGTGATACTTTGTACAGCTGGACAAACATGTGGTTTACTTCTGAAAAGTGCTAAAACAAAGCTGACACGGTTATATAAACACACATCCCCAAACATCTGAGCACACTGACACATACAGTAGAAGAGTAGATATCAGGTTGTTGATGGTAGCCTTCTCTGTTCTTTCCACTGACGACAACATGGAGAAGTAAGGAAGAATCATGTATGATCCTGCCTTGCTCCACTCTGTGCTTGTCCAGAATCGTGTGCACTTGACTCGACGCCTTGAGGACAGATGGGCCTGTTGATGCATGAACTGGTCAAGGAAGAGGATGCTGCCCTGCTGGCATTGGAATATTATGATGAGTTCTGAGTGATCTTGGAGGCTGTGGAGCACATCCAACATCTGGCTCTTTTTGGCTGAGCTCAGTGCCACAGTGCACCAGGAGGGAAGCATCCAACTGATGGGGTTCTTTTGGGAGATCTAAAAACCTCTTGTGTCTTATGTGAAAGCCAACAGTGCTGCTTATGAGAGGAAAGTCCTTGGTTTAAATCCCACCCTTCATATGATGTTTTAACTTAACTATGCTGCTGATTAGTTAAAATTCACTGAGGTATCGTAGTGTACCAGTTTCACACTTGTCTTTGATAAATGCCCATTTCAGGTGTGTGGGTTTTTTCTTTAGCTTTGATTCCGTATATAAACCATATGCACAGGACAGAAACACTGTAAATTTACGAACACAAATCCTTAGTTCGTCTTAAACATTGGAAGAGCTTAGCCAACTGAAAGCAGATGTCAGCTGAAGACAAACTGAAAACTAAAATTCTGTCTAAATAGTTAAAACAGTAGGTGCCATTTGTATAATGTTTGCTCAATGTGTCTCCAATTTTTTTTTTTTTTAGATATAGTTCCCACTGATGATGATTTAAATGTTTATCAGATTATGCTGCTTGTTTAGTATGAGGACATAAATCCATGAAGTATATCTTTTTTGTGCCTGTGTACACTTCCAGGACAGTGATGTATGTTATCCTCCTCTGTTTTTGTCATTTCCACACATCTGCAGCCCTCTATGCCCTCACTGCCTGCTGAGTTACTGGGACGGTTCAGAGTAATGGAGGAGAGAATGGATCCAGACACAGATCAGCTCCCCCACTGGACCTAACAAAAACTCTACTAAAGTGTATAAAATCCCATTACTCTGCCGCCTGTGGGAAAGGAGTTCGATAATGTTCATTTGGATGTCTGTTTTAGAACTGTCGCTACAAAAAAATCACCATAAATATGCAGCGATTATTCAGTTAAGGCTTCTGTGTCATTCAGCTTACATGTAATATTGCTGTTGACTTAATTAGTGGCTTGTATGTTGATGTGCACTAGGTTTTCCAATCCACACTTTGAACTGACCATATACAGCGACTGTGAAATACTAGTGAGACATTCAGCAGTTTATTCCTCTCTCAAATATTGATTTGAAATAAATTTAGTGGTTATTCAGAATCACAGTTTTTTTTAAATGCTATTTTACATCAGGCATGTAAACTGATGATCTATTTTTGTAATTTTATTGATATTTTCAGATTTTTTGAATCAGTTCAATTAACATATAAAATTTGAGATCCTTGTAAAAGTGTGTTTGATCTGACTGTCTATATCTATAACTGATTAGCTCAGAAAAGCAGTCCTGTCTTTTTTAAGCTGTGAGCTGTTTTTGTTTTTAATTTCTTGCATGCGTAGGACATAGTAAGGGCACAGATTTTATCATCTGTTTATTTAATGATTCCAATCAATCTGCAAAACAAACAAGAAAAAATGTCTAAGTTAGTTCTCTTGTTTGTTGGTGTGTTGGAGGAAGCGAAGTTGTTGTGTTTTCCAGATATTTTTTTGTTTGTGGGCTAATTATTATTTTTTTTCACTGTGTACTCGTGCATGTGCAGACAGTCCCTGTTTTTGAAAAAGATTCAAGTTTTTCCTTTTCATGCAAATTTGTGATATTTAAGTATATACTTACAAACTCAGTTGCACAATATTTTCTTATTCTTAGCTGGTTTCCTCCCGAAAACAGTCCCTCATATAATTCATTTTAATATGGATCTGCTAATCATTTAACCCCCTCCAGCACTGATGAAGGTGATAATGAATATTGGGGTTCTGGTGATATTGTGATGAACAGCGTGTTCCAAAACTAAGAACTAAAGTGGGAAAGACATCCAAGATTAATTATGATTCTACAAATCACCCATGAAGCTGCTTTGACATCTCTGGTGACTTGATGTTTCTGTACAAAACGAGCAAAGTCGAAGAGTCAATTAGATAAATCAGCGTGTTGTATTTATAATGTTACAAATCTGCATTTGTACATCACAGGTTGAAACTCACAAGCTTCAAAGCACATCAGTGAGAACAACAAAATATTTAATCAGTGGGGTTTAATTAAGGAAACCTCTGAGTCTGTGCAGTCGGTAACAACAGGCTGCAGCCCGTCTGTCATCATGACAGTGAACTGACAGTTAAGGTTATTATCTCCGGCTGACGGTACTTTTCTGTTCCTGCTCCTTTTTGTTTGACTCTGCATGCTGAGAAGCACCTCATAAAGCAAAGTAACTGGGGAAATAAACAGAAATAAGATTTATTTTGAGGGAGATTTCCAAACTATTTAATTACCCATTTCAAAATTAAAACAGGAAAACATGCACATTTTCCCTTTATGGTGAAATTCTTATATGTTTGGGGAAAATATGTTTCATTGAACCAAAATTTCTTTCTATATTTTTGAATTTAATAGTTTAAAATAACTTCCATTCCTATTTATTTGTAGTTTAAACTATTTTTTATAATTTTATAGTAATTTTTATTTTGCATTAATTTTTCCCATAATTGTTTCTGGTGCCTGTAGCTTGCATCTTTAATTTTTTTTTTTTAAGCGACATCTGCACTTGAATGAATTATCTGACACTTATTAAGTATATTTGAACACCTATCCACCAGTGTGTGCTGTCATTACAGAGCCTGGATGGGTATTTAAGCCTTTTGCTGGTTGCACTTTTGCATAAGTAAGTAGACTTTCTTGGTAAGACATCAAATAGTTCTTCACTGTAAAAGATGATAGACAAGACAGTACAAACGACAAGAAATAAAGAAATCAGAAATGTAAAACAAAAAGAAAAGCAAGTTTAAAAAGTCTTGGGCTGCTTTTTAAAGGTACCCACAGTATCTACATATTCTGTAGATTTCCTACTCATGCATGGCTCTAAAAGGAGCCTCACACAAACACTGACCAGTGTTTTTTTTTATTTTTTTTTTTTTACATCTTTTAACATTTTTTTTTAATGCTATGTGTGTAACCCAGTCTGTCAGTCAGTTGGGTCCTTTCAGTCTCCTCGGCTGCATCGCCTCCATGGTCTGGCAAAAATACATGCATCATTTAGCATAATACGGTACCTCCCACTAGTTTATAGCCACCTCCAGCGTGGGATCATTTCCATCATCTGTGCACAGGGTCAAGTCTAACTGGATCAATGATGCAAAAACTGGACTTGAACATGACCAAGGCTGCTCTTCTCATGACTACAATAAAACTCTTTAAATTTCACATCATGCAATATGTTATTGCCATTATTCTGTGTATGAATTCAGATGCAGATGTAACGTAAATAATACGTGAAGATACCACAGAGCAATAGATGATAGAATTATTCATGGGAAAGGCTAATTAAAAATAAAAATGACTATCAATATTAAATGAAGTGGAATAAAATTAAATTTATTGGGAAAAGGTGTGCTTGTACAGTATGAGATTGCATTTCATTGCCTGTGTGTGTGCGCAGGTGTGGACTCAGCAGAGCAGTGCATATGTGTAAGTGTGTGCATGTGTGATCAGAGTTTGAAGGCTGGACAGTGTATCTGGATAGGCCGCTGACTTAATCATCTGCAGAGAGCCTCGCTGTTTCACACCGAACATCAGAGGCAGTTGCTGTGGCGATCTGTCACCATGGGGACAGGTTTCAGCTCCGGGGTTCTGTAATAAAATGAATCTCTACCTCCGCCCCTCTCTCTCACCTACTCTGATTGTTATTCTCTCTTTCTCTGGAGTCCTGTAATGGAATGAATCTCTCTCCTCAGGATGTGGGTCAGTCTGCCTCTATTTCCCCCCCATGCAGCCCCACCACCACCACCACCACCCCTCTCTCTACCATCTGGCTGAGATGGACTGCTCCATCACTGTCACAAGGTGCCCAGATTGCTTGCCAAAGCCACTAATAAAGACAAGAAACGCATTTCGCTACCTCATAAATACTTTTGCTTGGTTTGCCCTTTGTGGATGGATGTGTGCTTAGATGTGT
Organism: Amphiprion ocellaris; assembly: GCF_022539595.1. Classification (NCBI taxonomy): domain Eukaryota; kingdom Metazoa; phylum Chordata; class Actinopteri; family Pomacentridae; genus Amphiprion; species Amphiprion ocellaris. The sequence goes on from NC_072769.1 coordinate 11,532,075, forward strand.
CTGCAGGTGTGTGTCTTTGTAAATAGCTGACTTGTGTAAATGCCAGCAAACGTGTTGTTGTCATGTAATATTAATCTGATCAGTGATTTAAGTTTTAAACAAAGAAATGTAAAATTAAGGAACGCTATAATACACATGCAGGCTCAGATTTTTTGTTCTGAGGCTGTAATAACATTGCATATATGGTGTTTCTCACTAGCTCTGGAGAAAAAATACACATTCAGTGCAATAAATCAAAGAATAAATTGATGATAAGGGAAAAATGGAAGAACATATGAGGCTGCAATGCCTGTGTAACTATATTAGAAACCATGTTCAAAAACAGGTTAAAAAACAAGGAAAATAAAGTTCTATCACTTGGTGTATGTATTATATAGGTAATTATCAGAAAAGTGTCCTTAGATGTGCTCATCTAGATTTTCAAGGAGATAATTTAGAGTCTACAATATTAGTTTTGCTCAGGAGAAGCAAAGAAAAAGGCAAGGATTTGTGAAAACGGTTAAGATGCTTAATATAACGCATTAATTGATGTGCACTCAAGCCGATTTGATTGATTTATTTTTCATGTAAGAGATTACTTAATTTACATGTTATAATACATGCTGCTGAAAATATTCACTACCATCCAAACTATTTCTAAATACGCTGCATAGTAATCCACCTTAAGTATCACAATACTTTGTTTTGAAACATTTATTTTTTAATTTTTAATGCAGTACTCTGAAAGAAGCAGTGCTTATAAAGTGTAAAAACACCAAACACAGCACTCAGTCCAAAGTCAGTGACCCCAGTAAATACTGCTGTTAAGCAGCCTAACATCAAACTCTGGCTCTGATTTCTCCACAGCACCTTAATTGCAGGTCAACAAGGGTTTGACTGTACAAATTACAAGTCAACCCCTATTTACTTGATTAGTTTCTCTGACATGGGCAGAGTGCCACTTGGCTCCCAGAGGGTCCTGTTGCCACAATCCTGCTGATTACAGGAAATGAAGATTGGAAGATGAAGTCACTCTTGAACAAGTACAGTTTAATCAGAAAACCAAGATGAGATCACTAATTACAGTGCTGTTTATCTATCAAAGCAGATCTAAGTACTCAGTGACTCTTGTGACTGATTGGACATCTGCAGGCTAAAGAGATTTTACATTAACTCCTCCTGATACCGTTAATGTTATAATTGGAATGAGTTTATGTTTGAACTGAATGTGAGTATTGGACACTATGTGTATCTATGCTTTGAATATCGAAATAGTTGCTTTAAAATCAATATGATTACAGTATGGCTATAAGGTTGTCAACACAGATGCTAGTATTTATGTAGTGCTTTAAATCCCAGATGGGGAAAATTCATTTTTATGGTGTTTAGTAGTTGACATAAAGTGGGAGGTGCAAAGTAAAAGCTGTTATGATATTAAAATGTTTGCTTCTCCCTCACAACTAGCTGGTCCCAGATTTACAAGCCAGAAAAAACTGCCTGCTCTGTACTAGTTAAGGAACCAACAGACGTCAAGCTCAAACTTTGTATAAACTGCCCCTTCACTGCCCACTGCTTGCAAGGTTAGATATTCAGAGTAAGCAGCTACCTCACAGTCCACCAGGTTCATTTACTTTCTGCGTCTGCTAACTCTGAAATGTCTCAGCCACGAGCAAACACACCAAACGTTCTGCTGTTGGCTGTAAGAGTGAACATGACAATCTGCCTAAACTGCCAGCATCTCAGGAACTGAAGACCAACTGGATTGGTTTTATTTTTGATTCCGATGTCATCATAAAAGTTAGAAAATCCTTACTGTTAACATGTTTTACAGCTAATGTGAGAAATGTATCCATTAGCTTTGATTGTATGGCCACAGATCAGAGCTCTGTGGAAACTGTAATGTTGTGGGACATTCAGAAAAGGTGACAACTTTAAGATCGATTTGAGAAATGCAGTCCATGAAGACAGCATGTGCACCGAAAATCACTTCAGAGGCATTTCCAAAGCACTGCTCTGCACTGCTAAAATACAAATTTTTATAACCGCAATATTGTCCCACATGCTGGGAAATGTGATCATTCAGAAAATTAGAAGCAATTACAAGTGGTGATCTAAACACTCATTTACCTCTGTGTCAACTCCTCTGTGGTCAACTGTTTAAATCCATGCTATCAATCACAGACACAGAGAGAGTCTTCTTCCTGAAGAAGATGTAGACAGCATCAACTCAGCTGCATTTAAAGCTACAGACACTGAAACAGTCCATCTATAGCAGGGTTGTAACCTGTTGTCACAGAGGAAAACTGAACAATCTTTTTTTGTATTTTGAGCTGAAACATTTAAAGATGCATTCGGGGGACATGTCAGACTTTGATTAATTTGCTGAAAAGAGACACATTATGGAACCTTTAAAACCAAAAAAGGATTGAGAATTGATCTGATCTAAATGAAATATTCAGCACTCTCTGCCCCTAGTATTAACAGGGTAACACACAGACTCTGTAAGTAAATACCTCAAGCCCATTATTAGAATGCATACTGGGCATGGGCTCTGTACCAAGGCTTTTAAGACCCAGCCACACAGATGTGTTCATTTATTCTGACAAATTGCACCTCTCAGTCTGTAGTTAGGCAGAGCCACACTGGGAATTTACCGAGGACGTTACCTCTATTTACCTAAAAACACCACAGAGGTGTAAATTATCCTACCATAATATGTGAAACAAACTGAACAGGACAGTTACAGAGTTTCCAATCAGGCAGTTTGTACACACTAACATAGTCCTGAGAAGAGGTCCAATAAGTTAAAACAGGTGGAAACACCTGTGTGGATTCAACAGATGCTGCTGCTTGGGAAGTTATTTTTGTCGACAGATTATTAGTTCCCATTGTGAGGGGAGTGATTTTGAAAATGATCGACGAAAAGCAATGTGTTCATGTGGAAACAAAGTCTAAAATCATGGGCCAGAGTCTAAGACTGGACCGTGTTCAAATGTCCAGCAAGTTTCTTTAAAGATCTTCAAAAAAGTCACCAAGCGAAGTCAGCATTCAGAGGCAACAGGATTTATTCTCGACAGAAAATCCAGGAGCAATTCTTAGCAGTGAGTAACACCCCAAGAAAAACTGAAGATTCTGATGTGTGCATCGTCTTTTATGCTGTGACAGTTGGTCATTTTTTCCACGCCTATATGGCATATTATTGGAGAGACAGTTTTGACATCATTATACTTTTCCAAATCCATTGGTCAGATCTTGTCATCAGGTTATCATATTTAACCCTTAGGTCTCACTTTACAGAGGACATGCCCATTAGGTGATAATTAGGTCATGCTTTACAGAAAACATGCCTAGACGTGTTCAGACTTTGCCCTAGTCTCCTGTACACTCATCCCTATTATTTTGTGACAGTTTTTTATGGATGTTTCACCATTATGTATTGTTATGTTTATTATCCATTTTTTAAGAGTTATATTGCCATAAGTATACACCATTATGTTTTGAGTACTCCATATTTAATTTAGTAAAAACCATATGACTTGTTTTCACACCAAAAATACATGTTTTACTTTATGATCTTCCAGCTGTGTGTCCACCACAGACACACACAATACCATCAAAACATCAATCATTGCTAGAATATTCATCATTATGTATTTTATATGTTTTAACTCTACTCTTCAGTTCAATAGCATTTGCCATAATTCCATGATCTTTTACTTTTAGCATATTGTACCCAAAAATATTACACTACAGTGTCTGACTGTGTTTTCTAGAAACATGAGAGGGAGTCTGGAACCTTTGTGAGAAGGAAAGATTGGTTTGACTGTGAGGATGTTCCTGAATGCATCAAAGCTGATGCAGATACAGTATCCATTTCTGTGTTGGTCTTAATGAACAATTTTCATGACATCACAAAAAATAAACTGAGTCAGAGATAGACAGGCCGACAGCAGCAAGAAAAGGAAAGGCGGACGTAAATAATGACTGCTCAGGCAAGGTGTGAGCTGTCATTTGTTTACAGTAATATTATGCACGGTCACACACATATACATTCTTGATTTATGTTGTTAGCTTTATGTTAATTTACATATTGTGGCCACTAAACATTCTTTTCTTCTGACATAAATAAATGAGACAGACTGAGTTGTCTGTTAACTTACAAAGTCAGTGATGATGTTGATGTGCTGGGTTTTAAGTAATTAATGAGGGATATTATGTAGCAAAATAGAAAAGGCAACGGCATATTTTTAAAAAGTGTCCATATTTATTTATGTTTATAGACGTCAAATCGTTACTCAAAATAACATTTTATGCTACAGGCTACAGCATGTTTTCTGAACACTGTTGTTATCCAGCATTGGGAATCTTCACATTTTCATGTATACTTGAAAATAATCAGAAAGTTTGAGAATTTAGAAACATTGAAAAAAAAACACAAGCAGCTATGTTATGTGAAAAAAGGAGATATTTCCAAAACTCTACACCTTTTAAAGGTCAGCTATCAAATATAAGCAAATTAGTGGCACTGACTATGTTAACTCCTTTGTTCAAAAGGTCAGACTTCCTTCAGTTGTCTTCTTACACTGAAGCAGTATTCAGATAACACTCCACTGGATTTGATTTACTCATCAGTGGTTTGTTCAAGTAAGCCACTGTTTTCCAAGTTTCCAACAGAACATTGCTTGCTAAGTAGCACTGCGGTCGTGGGAAACATGGCGTCAGAACAAAGTGAAGAGGTCAGAAGTCAGACTGCTATTCCAAGTGAAGAGGGGCTCACTCAGTGTCAAATCTTGAATAAAGTGAAGATGTGTAAGGGGGGAGTGTAGGATACTCTAAAACACTTTGTGAAAAGTATATCAGTGGTGGGATTTGCTAAATAAAGAGTGTAAGACTCAAATCAGCAAAGTACTCTTAAAATAAAGCAAGTGGCCTCTAAAGATGAGTAGTACAAGTACTCAGGAAACAAAGTCAAATACTTGGGTTGAACGAAGACATATCTTCATTTTACAGTGGATGAATTACAGCAACACAGTCCCATTTCCTAATGAATGTTGAGATTTATGGCAGAAACAGAAGGGCATATGTAAGGGCATAAACACGAGAAAGAAGATAACACATCAAACCCATGATTGGACACCTGCACTGAATCTACTACATCCTGACCAAGGAGAAGTAACGATCCATTCTTCAGGGACATCTTGAATCTTTGTGGAGAGCGAATCATAATGGATCACAGAAATGACCCAAAACACACCTCAGGGCTCTACAAGAAACACATGACTACCAAAGAAAATCAAGAAGCCAAGAGGCTCTTTCAGACATTGTGAGGTCAGGCTGAGATAAGATGGGTTATCAGGTTTTGCACAGACTTTTGGAGTCAGTGCAGCTTCAGTGCTCCTGTAGTTGAAGGAAATACACACACCAAATACTGCAGAATACAGACATTCGTGTACATTTTAAGAGTTGTAATTATTTACTTCATCTCTTGTTCCCAGGTAAGTAGCTCAACGAGAGCTATTAGAGAGCGAATTTGACCAATAGAGTATCAGGTATCAGAAAGGGTGACACTAACATTGCACTGGAGTACACTTAAAAGACAAAACCAATTGGAGCTTTATTTTCTTCATCATTCTTCCCTTTTGTCCGTCTAAACATGCTCAGCACTCTAAAGAACACTGCAAGCTACCAACATAAACAAAAATCAATACTAACACATGCTGTTTCATTTTGAAAGCACCGCATTCGACCAAACAACAAAGAAAGCTATCACGGTATCATACTTGACAGTGATGTAAGACATTTAACTCTGTGGTAACTTTTTATGCTCTGTAGTGTTGCATAGAATTATAATATATTGCACTGCGGTTTTTCTGATCATTTGGGAATGTCAGTTTTCTTTAAAAAGTAGACAATCCCAACAAAAACACCTTTTAAAAAAATGCAAAACAAGTACAATTTCAAACTGCGCCACAGCATTGAGTCAACACAAACTCTTAGCAACACCAACCACTGGAAAGCAGTATTTATTGCTGCTGCGTTTCGCTGCATTACATCATACAGGTGCTTCTTTCTATCACTTATCTCATCACTCAGTGTATGTGCAGGAAAAATTTAATCATCTCATAGTACTCCCAATCATCCATGTGCTAAAAGTATCCTGTGATATCCTTTAACACCTGTTCACACGGTCTTTACCTCTGCTCTTCTGGCGACTGATATCGCAACACTGAGGTGCAGAGTAAATCAAAGAGGGAAGCTAGCCGCCTCAGCAGACAGTCCAAAGTCTATTTTTACCATGGTGACCAACTCGTAGTGGTTGCCAAGACAACAGATTTATGGAGAAAAATTTATACTGGTCCTGTAAGCATACATCGATGACTGGCATCCATTCAGGGCAGGACAAATCAGCATTTCATGTATTCCAACATCATATTAATGGGCAATGACTTTTTTATTCTTGTGCCACTCAGGTGTTCATTTTCTGTCACTTCTGTTCAGCTCAAAGTCAAGTGTGAAAATCCATAATTACTGCACTTGTAACTATTCTGACTTGCAAATACATTGGTCTTTAGTGTGATCAAATTTGAAAGTATCCTACTGTAAACATATTTAATGCAGTGTCCCTGGACTGAGCTGCACTAAATTGGTCGTGAGCTCTATGAACTGTGGTGAAAAGCTCCTTAATGATAGTTGCAGCCCTACAGTGTAGCCAGGTTTGGCTTGCTGCAGAGCAGTGCTTCCCCAGATGGATCAGCACAGGATGAGGCATGCTGCCGAATCCAGTCATAAAACATCCTCTTATTCAACCCCATTACAGATGTTTCTCTTTTATGGTCTTCAGTATTGGCTGGTTCATTTACAAATCCTCAAAACTAACCAATCTGTAGAGTTATAGAACGGTGAAACAATTTTAACTTGCTTTTCACTTTGATTTATGATTAAGTGACAGCCCCAACACCAGTTCATGAATGTCATGTCAGTTTTTCTTCTATGAACACTTGGTATATGTTTGTGTGTCCTACCTGAACTGAATATAGCTCCTTGTAATTCTAGAAGACAGTGTCAAACTTATGAAAAATACCATTATGCCCAAGCATTTTCATCTCTCTGGTCCCTGTACCTGGACTATCTGACATGAAAACATACCTGCAACATTTTTTGTACCTGAGTGTGACACATTTGCTTAGGAGGACAAATAGTGCTACTGTGATGCAAATGGTTCTAGTACTGGTTGTACATTTCTTTTGCATCAGTGAGCTGAATTTCAGAACAGGCTCCATGACATCACAAATTCATTCTTATTGGGCTGTTGTCTACTGTCTAATTTACATTTTTTAATTAGGTGAAAGAGAAAATATACTTTTTTGTCGACCTTTTCCATCCTCACTCTGGCCTTGTGATAAGCATAAAGGACTTTACTGAATTTGAAAATTCTCCATGTGTCTTTTATCCATAGAGCCCAAGGTTGCTTATTTTGATCTCACATTTGTGGAGCTGCTACTGACTAAATGTAGGGATAGTTTTTCAAAATTAAAAGTTAAAAGTCCTCTCGAGTCATTGACTAAACCCCTAAAACTCATCTCTGTGCATCAAAGTTACATATTTAGATTTCTTTCCAAGAAAATAATCACCTCCTGCCTTGAAATGGCTCACATGCAGCTCTACACTGATCCTTCTTTTAGATGTGTGGATCTATTAACTCCCCCTGGATATGACTATTGACACCACTACAGCTCAGTAATTGACATGTTGTGTCTTGTTTGTTTAAACTGACTTCCTGGAGTGTTGACAATGGGTTTATCTAGAAATCAGTGGCGATGCTGCACAAAAGTCATGAGCATGGCTGTTTTTTAACCTGCTAGATCACCATGGTAAATGATGCTGCACAGCTACGCTGCTCCAGATGAGACTTCAGAATTTGGCATTTAAATCAGCTGTAAGAAGCTTCACCCTTTCACCATTTCTTTTAGTAGCCATATTCACAATGAGCAATACAGATTCTGAGCCGAGGGAATATGTTATATCTACAAACCTGTTAGCCTTATGTTAGCAGTGCCATTGAAGCTGTGCACAGTATTCAAACTGCACACATCACATTTCCATGGGAACCTATGTGCATTCAGTTGAGGATGCAAAAAATACATACATTTCTTTTTATGCCTGGTCCTAATTTGCTGTCAAGTCTATTTTACACTGGTGTACTGCAGCTAATAGAACACAGATTAGAAAATTGATTCATATTTTTTTATTTATCACAGAGAATATTCAATCAGTAACATTATTTTCACTTTATTGTGGCCAAAAACTTGTGATTTTCATGTATCTAAATGCACTTATTGAGTATCATGTTCAAATGTGTGAAGTTAGAAAGCTCTAATGTGCAGCTGTCACATCAGAGGTAAGCAAGTGGACTGAGTGTAAAATAAATGATTAACAGTTTTTTGTATCATTGGCAAAAACAGCGCTTTTTACAGTTATACATTTTCATATTCCTCGTCTCTCCATTATAACAACTTGTTCCTCTTGACTGAAAAAGGTGGGATGTCATCAGTCCATTTCGTGCAGAGGAAAAGTCAAATGACATGTCAAACGCCCCCTGCTATGGGAACGCGCTCAGATCTCAGTGATGAAAACCTGGATTAACAAAGAGAGTTGATAACCACCATTGTGAAACCCATAATCACTCATCTGTCGAGGCAGTTTGCACAAAGAAACCCTGGCTATATGAATCTTGCTTTGCAGTACACCCTTCTGGTCTGACTGAAGAAGTGCTGTTATCTAGAAGCTGTTCTTCTAAACCCACAAATAAGATGTGTTTTTTTTTTTAGCACTTTGGACAGAGCCGAGCTGAACATGTCCGTCTATTTCCACTCTTTATAACCACCTTATGGCTGCAGCTTCACTCTTCATGCCTAAAATGTCAGGCTATTCCTCAAGTCTGTTGTAAATGAAACAGGAGGAAGACTGTACCAGAGTCTGGGGTTTTGGTGATATACTTTACAACATTATGCATCATACGAACACCTCCTACATGCAGTACAATGCACCTTCAGAGTAGTGCTTGAATTCATTTAATACGACCAAGATTATCTTTCCTCCTAGGAAGAAGGGGGACAGGAAACAAGAAAGGACGGTAAAACAGAGACGGTGAAAGTGGAATCAGTGTTATTTGATTTTAATGCAGGGAGAGAGAGAGAGAGAGAGAGAGAGAGAGAGAGAGATAGAGAGGCTGTCATCAGTTTATGAGTCAGAAATGTGGGTGGTGATATTGACTGGTGTTTCATTACTCTTGAATAGACTATTGATCAACCTGTTATGAAGTTTTGTGTATTTCTGTACGACACACTACACGCACACACAAATGCTGTGCTGACGGCAGGCTGTCTTCTCAATGCGATGATTGATTGGCAGACATTTTGTGTCTCCCTCGATCACTCTGCCACGCCAAGATGCCCAAACACAAACACACAATCAAACCGCCGTACAAGATTTCTCCTACGCCAACCCCCCATCTTCATCTCTCATATACGCCCACACACAGACCCACACACACACATCTGCAGCCTCCCATCACAATGCTATCTCTGCTCATTATGTCTGCTTTGTGTCTCTGCCCTACTGCCAAGAGTGATGGGGACAGAACTCCTATTGTTCAAGGCCCTGTCTATCAAGCTGCTGTGCCGGCTTATCAAAATGAACATTACCATAACAGTGGACCCGTTGGCATCTCAGACGCAAAATAAAGGAAATACCAAAGGTGAGCTGAGCAAAGACCACAATACAGCCACACATAATAGTGTCTTGACATTTCCAGAGCGACAGGTAATGGAAGGGTAATAGCTTTCTTGGTCTATGTGTTCGTGTGAGCTTGCATGTTTTTTTTTTACAGACGTAGTCTGAGGATTCATACGTGCAAGAACTGCTTTGATAAAATGTTGTCATACTCAAATTTACAATAAGATAAGCCACAAGTTACTTCAAGGACTCCTGTTTCTTTGATGCAAGACAAGAGAACTGGATGTTGGTTAAACCTTTGTATACAGTGAGTGTCCAATCATAGCTTCACAATCATAACTAGGCCTGACAGTTTTGCCAAGCTTTGGAATTTTCCACATGCTGAAGCTGTATATGGAGCTGAAGAGTTTCAGAAGTGGTGTCTTCTATTATTCATTACAAAACCAAAAACATAAGATGAAAACTACACTGTTAAAACCTGCAGCATTTACCTACTTTGTCAAAGCTATTGTTGAGCTGAATCTCCGGACATGGGACCTAAATACTACACTTCCCAGAATGCACTGGTAGCAGCAAGGAGGTACCTGACACCTGGTGCTTGACACCTGATCAGTGATCACTGATTTAGAGCACCTGGGAAGGACTGGGGGAAGCTCAGTCAGTCAGCCAAACAATCTTCAGAAGAGAAAGACACGAGGAAAGAACAAAGAAGATCCAAGTCCATTCATGGATTCAGTCCAAAGACGCCAATGGTTGGTGAAATGTTTATTTGCTTTCTTGGTGGTTTGAAGTGTTTCTTGATATGGCCAAGTTTATGTTAACTGCTCACTGTGTGATTGGTTAATAAAAGCCTGCAGCATTTACTCCATTTTTATGTCAGAGTTTGAATTAAGATGTTTCATTTTGAGTTTAAGTAAAGAAAAAATATAGAAAATATATATGTTCTGTTAAATGTTAAAACTTTACTAAACTTTACTAAAATGTTGGTTATTCTTTATTTGCTTTAAAAAGGTTTAAGCGATTGATTCATTTAAATGGTTAAGTGGGTAATATGTCAACTTTTTGGTTCTGTGTTTGATGGTGTGAACTTTGTTTCTGTCTTTAAAGGTTTACAACCTATTGAAATATGACCGACCAACTAAAAGGAAAATGAAAGTCTGAGTTGGAAATTGGAATTGAGTTGTCCTCGCATCCTTTGGAGGGAAAGAGAGGTGGACTTGACAGCTATTACTACCACTAGCTGAAGGTAATGTTAATGGCTGGGGTTATGTCCTGCTCTTTTGGCTTGTAAATAAGGAAGTGACTGCAGCCAGTGTTGTCAATGACACCTGTCAAAAAACTGAACAGAATTTATCTTGAAAATTTTCGTGATGTTACTCACAAGCATGTGCCTTCTGCTGGAGTGTCTGTGTGTAATTCTTCTGTTGTCAGTCACAAGTCCTCCGGATTTGATAAACAGACTGGCTGGCCTTCTTTGTGCAAATATACCAAGCTGGACCTTTTCTCTGAATTCATTTTACTTGCCCATTTTAGCAGTTGGTTTTAACTAACAAGTATGAAAGTAATTTATACTGAATGTATAAAATCAATCATGTTTAAGTACACACAGGTAGCCCTAGGAGGAGAATAACAGGAGCAGATAATTTGCCAAAAAGGATTCAAAAAATAGGACCCAAATGCATACACAGATTGTTGTGGCAAGAGAAAATTTGGCTACAAAACTCAACAAAAGGTGGGGAGCCTGGAGAATCCAGAGAAAATGCAAGGTCCATGACATAAATCTAATGGAGTGTCAAAAGCGTCTCAAAACAGGGAAAACCAAAAGGGCACAAGGAACTCAGAAAAGCAAACAGGCAGGCAAACTTGAGACATGTGGACGTGGTATAACAAACTAAAATCACAAACCAGGCATGGAGGGGAGAATCAGTTAGATAACAGGAGAAAGAGGAGGGAAGCAGACAAAGAAAGGAAGTAAAGTAAGAGATGCACAAGGACAGGGACCTTTACAAAATAAAACGGGAAATAACTGAGAAAAACTCAAGACCATGCCTGTCAATACATTAACGATGGTCATGTTTCACTAAATTTGACAGTTACAACTTGTCCAAATTTTCAGGATTATGCTGATGCTTTCACAGATGACAATCTGATTCAGTGATTTTATCAGAAATTATTCTGTTTGTCTTGATTCGCACCGTTTTGAATCTCATGCACATTTGCTGATAGTGTAACTGTCCAGGTGCTTCTTGGATTTACATGAGAAAGGATGGTAAACATAGTTTTTATGTCACTGAGAGGAAACATAATGCAAATTTTCATATACATACATAGGAAATGTGACTACTGATGCCTCAAACGTGAGTTCTCCCTCGTTGCTTGCTGTTTTGAAATATTCATCGGTCTGTTCGTCTCTATTCAAATTTTATCCACAGTGTCAGAGCATATGGAGAAACTTTATCCATCTCACCTAAACTAACACACAGACAACAGCAGCTGTCACCCTATTGAGAATTCAAAGTCACTTCCATCCAACCTTGGACCAGGCTGGTTTTGCTTTGCTGTCTGTGGGTTCACTCTCTCTCTCTGCTTGACTCCCGTCTGTCTGTCTGTCTTCTCTGGTCCACTTCATTGTTAATCAGTCCCATTTTCACTTAAGGGTGACCAGAAGACCACTGGCTGTCAGCATTCAGATCTTAACGTTGACTTTGATTGTGAGGTTCGGATGAACGGTCATTTCAGACATGACAGAAATGATGGGATATCTGTGATGAGGTACACAGACATAAAGGGCAGCACAGCCGTCATGCGAATAGTACATATATGTACACTGCATGAATATGGTAACTGATCACAGGTTAAACACAACGAATATTAACAGTGCTGGTTTCCAACAAATTCATCTGTGTTTTGACTAAGTCATTTTAATAATATGCCTGTTTATACAACTAAACTCAAAATTATATTTTATAAAATACATTATTTTCTAACTTCTCACATTAATCATTCTTGTGCCACCACCAAAAAACGTAATTTAAGTTTTCAACAAACTGAAAGACATCTCTCCTTTCAAGTGTTACTCTACAAAAGTTTCTTGCGCAATCTATCACATTCAGCTTAAACTAAATTCTATCAAGCTCCTGTGTACTTTCATGACTCGCTCTGATCCAGAACGCCATTCACAGATATGCAGTGGGGACACACACAAAAACATATGGAGGCAGAGGTGCATAAATTCAGAGATTCACAAGAACCCAGAATCATACATACATATAGATGGATGCTTGCCAGAGATCTCATGTGCATGCTGTGTGTTCGCAGACAACCAGGAGTACGAAGACACACACAAGCGCATAGCATGACAATCCTCTTAAGTGTCCCCCTTGTGCCCTGAGCTTTTATCAGTATCCTCCGCTGTCCATTGTCCACCTCACAGTCTGCAAGTCTGTCTCTGTGCCTTCAGGCAGAACCATCACAGTGGAGGTCACACACTCAGAATTTCAGGCGTTGTGGGTGGATGATAGCACCATTATGCACCTCTGCTTGTAGGCCAAAGTCACCAGATGCATGCATTTCCATATTCATGCATGTTATTTCCAGTTAAAAAGGTCATCTACTCAGCAGCTATTTGCATAGCAGAGGGGTACACAGGGAGGCGAATCACAGAGGCGCTGCCAGGATACTTCAGATACACAAGAAGTTTTGTTGTTTGTTTGCAAACTGATTCTTTGCCAGCACCGAGATGTTTTTTTATTAGCAGATTCCTGAAAATAGTTGTTGGCAGGGAAATTTCAAATTAAAAATTATGAATAAAATAGCATGTACAAAAATGTGCTGATGTACACAGTGTTGTCAGTTTATCCCGTCATGTGCTACTTAGATTAAATAAAATATGATATAGTATTAATTCTATAATTATGCAGTGATATTACAGCCTGATAAGTACAGCTTTTGAGGTCAACATCAGTGTTGATATTTGAGATTTTAAAAAATCTAATAATTATGCATCAGACAGTAGTTGTTGTCTAACAAACAAAATTATATATTGACATTATTTTGATATGTTTCTCTTAATTGTAACTACTAATTAAAACTCTATGTACTACAGCATTCCACTGTAAAACAATGGCTAAGAGGAAACATATTTCTTCTACCTCTTGACTCACATTTATTCAAATATATGTGCTACTATTAGACTAATTACATAATTTATTGAAATCTACTTGTCTAGTATTTGAGGGCAGTAGTAAATTCATTCTGTGGTCGCTCATACTGTAAAAATCTAATTTTGTTGTGTACATGGGTGTCTGTCAGAGTGTGCTTGTGAGTGAATGTATCTCTAAAACAATGTAGGGAAACTAATCCAGATGCCTCAAACCACCATGGCACACCCAGTAAAATAAAATAAAAAAAAAAAACACAGACGGAGAGCGATAAACTGAGAAAGAGAAGATAACAGTGAAGATGCCTCCCACAGTGGCCTCTGCTATGCCAGAGGGAAATCTGGACCCTGTTTTTGTTGAGTTGGCCTTTTCTCCGGCCTTCCTTAAATGAGGTTTGCAAAAATCCTTCTCATGCTCACTTACACAGAGGAGATCAGGTTTAAGAGTGTGAACACAGAAAAACCCCCTCTCTGTTTTCTCACATAGTGCATTTTAAACCATTTTTCCTTTAGTTGTCTTGTAAGACCTTGAAGGTATGCATTGCCACGGTAACTCCCCAAAGGGTTATTTCACAACTTTAAGGAATAAATCAGAGTAAAAGACATGCAGTAATGCAGTTTTAATTATCAGTTTAAAATTCTGTCCTATCAAGAGACTGGTTTGGATCTATATTCACATTAATAACTGTGATTAGCATAGGTGTATATGTTTCCAGTCAACTAATGACAACTAATTATTAATAAAAACTCCATAGATGTATTGATTTCCACACATTTAAGTTCTCACGAAATCAGATTGCTTTTCAGGACATTTCTTCTCCATCAGATGAACTGATCTGTCCTCCAATTTAAGAAAAACAGTCAGAAGTAATTTTTTCAAGCAACTAATTACAGCCCATGGTAATGAAGTATTTGTATAGTGCCCTTTAGTGCCTGTAGCACTTAGGTTATGAGCAAATGAAGAGTAAAGTGGTGTTGTTAAAAAGTCACAAAGTCCACAAAGGAGGAGACTGAAGTGGATGGATGGGTTGCCCAAATGTTGGACTTTAACACAGGAGACATTTATAGTTTGAAAATTGCAGCATTTTTTTTTTTTTTTTTTTTGCAAAAAAACCCAAAATATGGGCTCTTTATTTTCACCCACAATCTCATCTTTTCCTGAACTTATCAAGTTTGTTTTTGTGCCTAGGAATAACAGGTGGAAAATATCAGTGCTTTATCTTCTACCACCAACAAAGTGCATATTCATTTAGAAGGACAATTTGTTGGCCTAATCAATTATCATCCAGACTCACACTCACAGATGTTTCACAATCAGCGATGAAAACTTCTTACTGCAGGATGTTCTCCCAGCCAAGTTGAAAATCCACACCCCGTTCCATCACTATAGTCATTATCCAAACTGAACACTCACCCTGCCAGCCAAAACTCCAGCCTACGCTCAATTAGCCGAGCACCACCAGCCGCTCCAGATGGCCACTGCCGGCCTCAGCCACCATGTGGCCAGCATGGACTCATTGAGACAGAGGGGATCATTTCACCATTTCTCTCAACATTTGGTGCATGACAAACACAAACATACACACACACAAATACACTTCATACACAGATGTCTGAGAGCACAAAGTGTGATGAAGACAAATGGCATCACGGTATCAGGGTCACCTTTGTTTAGAATAAAAACTTATAGTTTTTTACCGACACCAGATGACTCAAAAATGTCTGCCAATCCAGATTTTGCCTTACCATTTACACTGTTCTGGCTGTCCCTTTAATTTGTTTCAATGTAAGCCTCTGTGAGCAATGTTTCAAGTAACTTAAAATATTTTTCAGGTTTTTAATTGACCAGATTTACAAACACAGACAAATAAATTTATTATTGTATCCATGAACACTTGAATTGTTCTATAGAATTTCACATACCGTGACATGCTTTCATGTTGTGATGAAAGAATATATCAGAATTTTAATCACATGGTTGACCTCAACTTACTTCTTAAGCTGTACTTCGCAGGACATTGTTGTTGATTATAAATAAGAATTAATTCTAAAAATTCAAGGCTTATTGTAAATTAGTTGAAAGTTCTGTGTCCTACAAATGCATTTAGTTGTAAGTGGATTATTTATGGTTGAGAAGTATTTTGTGGCTACAGTAACTTTTACAGTAATGTAAAAGAATAGTATGCAAGAGAATAGTTCATAAAGTGCCATGAACTGTGATCAACCTCAGCTTTTTTATATACTGGGTGTTTGCTTATATTGAAGCACATGTTTTCACATTCTGGCAACTGACTTGGATCAGCTTGCTGCAGCTTGGAACTAAAAGATATTCCTTTAATGTAGGACTCATCTGTGCATGAAAACACAGGGACTTGGGTGCAGGAACATGGCAGCAGGTGCTCTGGACTAATCAGTAAATATATCAACTATTTGGCGTGAGCAGAAGGCAGTTTGTTCCTCAAAGAGCAGGAGAGTGCAACAAAGATGAGTGTCTGTGGGCAACAGTGAAGCATGATCATTTTTCTTTTGCAGGTTTGGCTGCATTGCTGCACATGGGGTTTGTGACTTTGAAAGAATTGGCCGTCTCTAAGAATTTGCTTGTACTTCTCAGATCCGTTTCCACCATCCAATGCCATTGGAGAGGCATACGATTGGACCCAAATCCATTCTGAAGCATGAGAACCGCACCAAACACAACCAAATTCACAGAAATCTCACTTCAGTGACAAGAAGAACCAGGAGTCCTACAGCAGATGGTGAAATGGGCCCCATAAAGCACTGATCTAAACATTAGAGTCAGTCTAGAGACAGAAGCAACTGAAACAACCTAAATCCACAGCAGAACTGTGGCAAGTTCTGTGACAAGTTTTGGAAAATAACAGAACAGAGGGATGCGAGGAGGAAGTACACAGCTGGTGAATATTCAAGAAATCTGCAGGTATGTTGTATTTTCTTTGGTTCGTTTCAAAAGAAAAAACTATTTTACAGTCCGATAACCATACAATTGCATATCATTAATCCAAATTGAAAATAACCAAACACAGGCACAGAAGAGTCACAGAGATGTCACACATGACCATCCAGTTAGACATCAGTCCCTCTAGTTGCACTGCATGTTCCAGCAGTAAAACATATGAACTGAATCACATTGCTAGGCCCTGGATGTGACCATAAGGAGATTTTATGCACTCAGAGTGTGAGTGTGTATGTGTATGAGTGTGTATGTGTATGAGTGTCTGCATCGGCATGGATCTAATTGGGATTCAGGCAGTTAATGGGCAGAGGCCTGATGGTGGGTGATTGCCTGGGTTTAATGTGTAACAGACTCTGGGGGATCATCTGCCCTCATGTCTACACACACTTTGGTAGAAAACTGCAGCGGCAAAGCAGCGCCTCCCTGTTTGCTATTCCTCTGTTCTTGTTCCCTGCTTTTTTTTTCTCTCACATTTTTGTGTTCTTGTATTTTCACCTATAAACAAAAATATTCACAGCAGCTCTCTTTCCCTCTCTCTTGAACACTCACACTGCCTAATGAATAATGGCTGAAGTGAGGGATGTAGAGGTTATTAATTTGTGAAGCACTTCCTCTGCTTTCATTTCCCTGTAGGGACATCGCTCTCACACTGAATGAAACCCTAGCGACACAGAAAAGGTACCGATGGTCAAGTTCGTGGGCTTAATATATTTTATGATGATTTTAGTCACCTTAGAGACACACACACACACACACACACACACACACACACACACACACACACACACACACACACACACACACACACACACACACACACACACACACACACACACACACACACACACACCTTTTGAATTGGATTGTTATTGAATTGAAACAAACATGGCAACCAAGCAGAAATCCAGATAGTAAACAGAGTCACAGCTGTAAAAGAGATTTAAAAATCTTGTCATTCAAATAGAAGATATAATTATGGAAATACCTCCAGAACATTTCTGGTAAATGTACTTTTAGAAGAATAAAACATTAAATCGGCTTGATTTGAATGTATATGCTGATACATGAGGGGCAGAAATTGCAGTTAAGGTCACCAGGGTACTTATGCATAAAAGATGTATTGCCTCAAAGGCTAAAATCAGTGAACAAAAATCTCAGTACACAGTAACCACCATAGATTACATGAATGACTGCTATATGTTTTACTGTGTCATCAGATTTCTGTCCCTCTCCTTCAGCTCCCCTTGCCTGGTCTTCTGCTGGCTCATTTGCATTGTCTACCAGTGAAATAGAGAACTGAGTTTAAAGTTTTACTATGTCTTCTGAAGGTCCATATTCATTTAGCTCCACAATACATGACTGATATGTTAACTCCATTTTCTGCTCTGTGAGGTGCCATGGTCTGTGCTTTTATTTAGTTAGTTTAGTTTCCTGTTTTATTCTGACATCTCATTCCCTTGTGTCACTTGTATTTTTACTCCCACCCTTGTATGTTTTCCCTCCTTCTTTCACCCTCAATAGTTTCACCTGTGTATCATGATTCACTTGTGCCTTGTCCCCCCAATCAGTTCTGTGTATATACAATCCTGCATTTTCCCCTGTCTTTTGCTGGTTTGTAACCATATTTTGTCTCCCAGAATACCTGCCTGCCTACCACCTGTTTGCATGCCTCTGTGTTCCCTGTCTGGTTTCTTCCTCATGTTCCTTGTGTTTTTGGACCTTTTTGTATTAGATTAGTTTCCTCAGCTATGGACTTTGTGTTCTCCCTGGATTCTCTAGCCATCTTAAGTTTGCACCCTACCCTCTAATTTGTTTGATGAAAATTTCTTTTTGTCACAACCTGCCTGTTGTCTTGGTCTTCACTTGGGTCCTATTTCTGATTACCTCTGTGACACAAGGCCACTTAGATCTCTCAGTCCCTGACTAGCGAATCAAAACCAAACATAACAGGGCTTTTTCAGTTATCACACCCAGAGTGTGGAACAGTCTCTTGTTTCAAATTAAATCCTGACCCACTATTGGCAATTTCATATCAAACTCGCAAAAGACTCACCATTGTTTTCACTGCTTTAAGATCTGTCTGAAGCTGCCCTATTAATGTCCATTCTTATTTTCTTTTTATTGTTGCGCTGTTTTGTATTTACCTGTTGCCAGGTTTCACATGGTTTTGTCCTTTACTCTGTTCTATTATAGTTCCACCTCTCTTAAAATCCAGCCAATAAACATTACCCTCACTATCCTATTCATATGGTTATCTTCACATATGTTCATCCTTGTCTTCTCCTCCATGCATTTGTATGCACTGCTGCATGTTATTAACTTTGTCTC
Organism: Amphiprion ocellaris; assembly: GCF_022539595.1. Lineage (NCBI taxonomy): Eukaryota > Metazoa > Chordata > Actinopteri > Pomacentridae > Amphiprion > Amphiprion ocellaris. Next base: position 11,551,250 of record NC_072769.1, read on the forward strand.
GCTCCCCTAGTTTGTGTTTCGTCCTCTCTGTCCTCTTCCTCCTTGTATCTCTCTTTAGGCATTTCTGGCTCTAGAGCTGTACAAGTCTGATCCGGTGCCACTGCTGGTCCCACAGATTGCTCCAGTGTTCGTGCTCTCTTGTTTGTTGCTCTCCTTTTCTCTCTCCCCTTTGCTGTCACCCCAAAGGTTGAGGCAGATGCCTGCCCTCCCTGAGCCTGGTTCTGCTGGAGTCATTCCTTTCCATTGTAGCAGTTATGCTTCTTCATGGGAAATCTTTAGATTTGTTGGGTTAATCATTTATAGTTTTATATGGTGTTATCTTTAATTTTTTAAAAAAAGTTTCAGGTAAACCTCAATACTTAATAGTACTGTAAGGTTTTAATCTCACAATTTAATTTAGTCAGGTAAATCTGCATTTAATATAATTTTGTCGGGTTTTAACTGAATATTTAGTATAGGGTAAATTCAGATCATAGATTACACTGTGGGGTCTTAATATTAACCCTAATATTTATATTTGCTAGGTAAATTTGCGACACTAATCTTAATTCTCCGGAAAGAATTTTGGCTGGATTGCTGTCATTTTAAATGTGCTTTATAAATAACAGTAACTAGATTTGCTCTGTCTGCTGCTGCTAAACTTATTGCTGCTGGAGTAGAGTCTGCCAAATAACTCCCGACAACAACCCAAAGAAGAATGATCAGTAAACTATTTAATTTATTAATTTGTACATGCTTTACTGTTGAATATGCATTAAAATGAAAGTAGGACATTATTAGAACCTGTTTGAATAATATGCAAACCGCTCCCCATAATATTTCCGTTCATTGCTTTTAGGAAGTTTGATCTTCTGAGCCACGGTTTTTATTGGCAAAATTGTGATTCCAACCTTAAATTTATCTCTTTTCTACATTGTAGTTACACTTACAACATGATATTCATTTAAATGTCCATTTACTACTGAATTTCGCTGACAATTATATACTCAGAGAAACCAAAGTTTACAAAAGCATCTGGAAATCAAGATGTGTGAAGTTCACATTTGCATTCATTGGGGAAAGTGGACATTAAGTATAAACATGCATAACCACCATGACTAAATGGAAAATAATACATTTTTTTTGTAGAAAAGTCACTAAGATAACTGTGGATAACAAAGGATTTAAATAATACATAATACAGTAGGCAAGTTGGCAGAGATGATGTGGAACAAATAGCTTGATGGAAGAAGAATATGGGTTGTAGCTTCCATGTCTATTACAAATTTACATGAAAGGATTCAAGGACAATCCGAACTGGTGGAGGATGAATCTCTACAAAAAGGCAAATAACAATACCGGCACACTAAGTACTACTGGATGATTTGAACTATTGCACTCTTAGACAGAGGAACACATCTGTATAAATGTGGAGGCCACACATGCCTTTTCTTTTTGTTGAATAAATAACAATTACTCATCTTTCATTCAGCTCATTTGCTTTCTCTCCTCCAGCACCACTTTGCCACACACTTACATTCATGCACACGTACACACACACACACACACACCTTTCCTTCCCCCGCGACCCTGCCTGCTGTGCCAGCGTGTTGCTGTTCTAATTAAAGGTGAATATACAGTTGGGGACTGCGACTCAATTCCTAACACCATCTGAGCTACAGCAGAGCTCAGACAGTGTTGTAGCACCGTCAGTGTGGGATTCAAAATTGCACTGTTGTCCTCCACAGAAACACAAACATCAATGCCTATTAATAAAATCCTGTGACTGAGATGTATGGGGGAGGTTTGCTGGTGTCTCCTTAAGGTCTTTATGAATTCACATAATTAATAAATGCGTGTGTCTGGTGTTGATATGAACGTGCGTAGGTGTTTTTAGTGTGTCAGCAATAGTGTGCTTGTGTGTGTGTGAAGAGTTTCTGCATGTATGCACTCTGAAATGCATGTTTATTCTTTGTCAGAGGACGATTTAACATAGAATAGCTGCATGGGAAGTTACAACACAGCTCATGAACAATGGTATTTATATATTGCCTCTACATATGTGTTGATTACAGATATGAGAGGCAGAGAATGAGACAGGAAAATATTAGTGCATAACAAGGAAATGGAAAACAGCAATTTTTTAAAAGAGAGTTGAAACTTGAACAGTTTGACATATAAATTTGCAAGTGAATTTAATGTGGTAATTGGGTTGTTTTTTGGGCCTGCCACTCCTTTCAGCCCGCTTTCTGCTCTTCTTCCACTTTGTACATGTTACCTTTTTCAAAATCCACTTTTCTATGGTAAAAACAACTACAGCCTCTAAAACAGCAACCAATCATACAGAAAATTTCTAATTTTGCAGAGGACCTGAATTGTACAATAGGCAGCTCTGCTAGTTATTTTTCGGTGGATTATCCACTATAGTGTGTGTCTCCTTGCATGCAAATGTTCCTTGAAAACAGCTGTACTTATTTTAAGGCCACATCCTCTACTTTGTTCCATCTAAGATGAATGCCATTTGTTTAAAGAAATACAACATGCCAAAGCATGTTTTCCCCCTATAGCAGAATGATACTAAGGTGCAGCCAGCCCATTATGTACTACAGAAATAGCCTAAATCATTCAAGGGAACTGCACCAGTAATAAGCATCTCATGCCCACTAATTATAGAAGCAGCAAATGGGCCCTATTTACTTAAATAATTATTACAGTTAGTATTTAAGTCCCTCTCCACCTACTGCAAAATTATGAAAAACATATCTCGAGGTGAATAAGGGATGGGTTGGTGAGAGAAAATGTGTGTTTCTCTTAGATATCCATAAATTGGCTATGAGAGTAATGTTTCCAACTGTGACACATCATCACTTTGACACAACTGTGGCCAAGATGTGAAGCTGCATGCACTGAAATGCTCAACAAGCTGATAACTTCAAGCATTAGAGAGCAGCCCACTGTAGCTTTCCCACTTGTTACCTGAAAAATTATGAAATATCACCACGAGTTTCATATTTTTTTGTCATAGGAAAGAAATATATGAATTCAAACATGATCTAAACCACAATCTTCATTCATTTGTTGCTTCTAGTGTTAGTATTCACATCGTCAGGATAGTTAAATTGACTGGTGGCATTTATGCAGTGCTTTCGTTTAAGTTTCTTTGCCTTATGTTTGCTAATTCTCTCTCTCTCACACACACACACACACACACACACACACACACCCACATGCTCAAGCACTGATGGTGTGAGCTGCAGTCGGGGGTTAAATGTCTTGCTTGAGGGCAATTTGACATCTGGACAGGAGGTGTCAGAGGTGAACCACCAGTGCTGCAATTAACGGACGACCTGCTGTATCTGCTGCCCCACAGATCTACTTAATACACCCAGAGGTAGCAGTTCTTTCAAGTTGTACCACAGCAGAGGAAAAATATTACTAAGCACTGTTCTAACTTGACACACCTGTCATTTTGTAGCCTATAAAGCATAACAGTCACTAAGACAGCAAGACATAGGGGAACATTGTGATCATAAAGTAGAGGCTCTCTGTAATTCCTTTTGCTTGTAAATGCCTATACGAAAAATAATGTACTCATAGTTTCTGCTTGTACAAAGATGATGGATGAAGTGCCAAGGGGGGTAATGAGGGGAAACTGGAGCACTGGTGTGTGCACTCCCTCCCAGTACATTTAAACAAAGTCGTGCAACATCTCAACATGGACAGTTAAAACACAGACACCGACATATGAATACTATTCTACTCACATCATGCAAGCCGTTCACTGGAGCAACATGACAGATGCCTGGTGTTTTCACAGACTGTTTAGTTTGCTTCAGATGTGACAGCAACAAGGCAGCACGCTGTACTGTGCAGCATATTATATAGCGCCAAGCAACAAAGTGCCTCTAAAAACCCTTGCTGTACAGGACAAACTAACTCTGCTCTCTGCCGGTCTTTTGTCTCTTTTGCACATCAGTCTAACTGGCTGTCTTTCCAATGACTCCTTTCTAAATGAATCCTTTTAAAACCCCTATTGTTCACAGTATAGCTGCTCCACAGTTTATGGTGTGGGATTGTACTCATTTATAGCACACCGGCTGTGCGTCACCAAAACTGGGACGTGTTTCAGAGAGATTAATCAGGTGGGAAGAAAAAGGAAACGGAGAGTAGCTAGAATAGCTGCAAACAAAGTGAAGAGTCCTGCCAAGGATCCCAGCTGTGCACCTGTCTGCATTGTGAAGTGATTCATTTTGTGGAGGGCTGATAGTACAATCATAATATAGGGCAAAAAGACTCTGTGGTGCCATCTGACAACTCTTTTTGGAAAACAGAGAGATAGCAGTGAGAGAGAGAACAACTGTATAAAAACTGATGTCAGGAAGTGAAGAATACTTTTGCCTTTTTACGACTAAATTGTACCTCAGACAGTAGGCATCATGTGTATTAACTTATTTTATATCTTTAAAGGTCCTCTACAGAGTTTTTCTGCAAATAAAAATTACGTTTCCATTGAATTTTTCTCATTACTACAGGATTGACGCCTAAAAGATATTCTGAATGCTTGATTTTCCCCATGAAACATTTTCAAAGCCGACCTTTAAAATATTGTCAACTCGACATGGTTTGGAGCCATGTTTACTAACGAGCACCATTTCCCTCCACTATTCCCAAGTTAGCTCAGCGCTGTATTTATGTGCTCATTACTGCTAGTAGGAGGTCAGTGGAATAGCACAAAACAATGAGGAGGATTGCTTTGTTCAATTGTCTGAATGTACACGTGTAGCCTTATGTGTGTGTAGAATAGAAGCCTGCAGAAAAGTGCCACAATCCTTTAATTCTGGTCATGTCATCATTTTCCTAACAAAAATGTAGCGGCACTGTATGACTAATCTAATCTTCATTAGCCTCCTTGTATGTTTGTAAAGACACAACATTTTCTGTTATTCAGTTTCTGTGAGGATGTGCGGTACCTCGTCACGTATATGCCTCAAGAGAACTCCTTGATGCCTGCAATGTGCAAGCACAGCCCTGCAGTAAGTTGTGTTTACAGAGCAAAGGAAAAATAAAAGACTTCCTTCTGCTGAGATTACCTTGTGTTGACACTGGGCCACCTCGATTCAACATCAAAACAGGCCTGTCAAGACACTCCGCAAGTGGCCTTCCAGCCCTGACTCAGCATTTGTCCTGTTATATCTGTTTAAGAAAACTCCAGTGCTTCTACACCCACAAGAGCACAGATGCATGGATGTGTTTAGAAAATGACACTTGACTAGACATGCATACCTACTGTACAGCATATGCATCAGTACACATGCTGACATATAGACACAGAAAAACATTGGCTGACCCCACACTAGTATACTTTCACATGACATATGTTCAAACTGGTAAACGGAAAGGAAAAAACAAAAAAACAACTCACATTCCCTGTATTTTGTTGTGCAGGACAAAGATAGTGCTGCCGAGTTCGAGCAGTGACCCAGTTCTGGTGGATGTGTTGGCTGCATCAGTTGTTATGCACTAGAAGATTTGAAATGTATTGCAGATGTAGCTGTACCTCTGAGGCCTAGGGGTTTATTTATAAAAGTGTGCATAGGATCCCTACCAAATGTTTATGTGCATGCAAAAGGCTGAAATTATGTGTGCAAAGAAAAAAATCAAAACAAACAAAAAAAAACTATAGTACAAAGCTGTGTCCACCTACTTCTTTATACAATTATTCCTCTATAAATCAATCAGTGACCAAATGTGGAGGTTGTCAAGAATCACATTGCTGCAGACCATATGGAGTATGAAATATACACACGACTGATGAGAGTGCACAAACAAAATGTGGCAAACACTATATTTAAATTCAAAGTGCAATATAGAAGGATCAGTGCCTTAAAGTAGTTCAAACCATACTTGTGGACATAGTAACAGTAGCATTGAAAGAGTTTGTTAAAACATACCAAAGAACTGTTCTCCAGTTGGATACATTTATTTGATGCTGTCTCATAGAACTGATAGTCAATTATCGCTGATGGGATGGTGAATCTGGAGCATGAATATTAGAAAAAGGTCAGCCAGTCATTTCAGAAGCCAGTTACCCGACCTGACACCTCCTGGTGTCAACTTATGGCATTTCAGCAGCTCTATGGTTTAAAAACAACTGACCATAGGGTGTGTGGGCATCACATATGATGAGAGTGTATATGTCAGTGTGTGTGTGTGCGTATGAGGCTATACACAATCAGATTGACTGATCAATTAAATTGACTGTTCAATTAAGTGTCAATAAAAGCAAACTAAATTTTTGCCAATAGGTCAAAAGACTCCATAGATCATAATACTTAAAAATGATAAAAAAATTTTTAAAAAATGAGTGTGGGAAAAACCTTACTACTCGTGCTACAACTACTACCTTTACTAGTACTACTAATACAATAAATAGGCATAAATAAAAAAATTAACATTGACAGAGAAAGTGCTTTATTGATGTTTCATATTTTTTGAATGAAGTATACATTTAAAAAATATGAAATGTAGTGAGAGGTATTATATGATTTTTAGGGCCACTTTCTGCAATATATCATGAAAAGGTCTGAAAAATATTATAGCTGATCCATGATAAAAAGGCAGTTTCACCCTAACCGGTGCTGCACCCCTGACCTGTCTATCCCCAACACTCAACCTGATCCAGTTCCAGTCTGTCTGTCTATATCTCATGGATCCATACAACTGAAGTCGAGCCAAATCCAGCAGCCATCACTGGGCCATAGCTGGCTCACTTTTGGTTAGCCGGTGCCAGAACACTGGTGAGTTCATCGCCACTCGGCTGTAATTGACCTGAGAGCGCTGGCTACCTGGGTATATTCTGACCTGTGTCTCGGCATTGTTTGGTGATGTGCTGATCATCCAGCAGCTGATGGAAGCATCAGAGCGAGCTGTGAAGTGGACTATAACCTGTAGCTCAACGTTGAAACTGATGGTAATGAAGATGGAAAGGATTATAATGTTGTTTGGACTGCATCTTTAAAATGGAGTGATGTTTATGGACTGAACAGTTATGATAAAGCAAATCTATTAATCATAGTTTGCTATGAAGTGAAATCACTGTAAAATCTGGTTTCAGTTCACTACCTCACCGTCTTTGTCAGCAAAGTCCAGTGTTTTGGTACAGGTGCACATATGCTTCCAGCACATTTGTCTTTATAAATCCTAAATTCTCTGCGGAAAGTAGCATCTGCATGTTTTCAGTCTCATGTTGCACATTTGAAACGGATATAAATGAGGACCCAAGTTGACAAGACGAGAAGGAGCAGAAGGAGGAGGAGGAAGTGTATCAAGGATAGATGGAGGACAGTTCTGGTCTCAAGTGATTTTTCACACTTCAGTGGCTTTTGTCCCTCCCCTGATCGGGTTTTACAACAGATAAAAAGGTTTTCGCACTCGAGATGAATGTGAATTTCACAGCGTTTGTGTGTCAATGTCAGTGAGAAAAGAAACAGCAGAACAATTTTCAGATCTACTCGTTGTACAGATCATTGTCTATTCAAGGGTCCATAAACACAAAAGCACCAGTGCATTATCAGTGCAGGTCCTGAACACCCTGGCACTGTGGAGGAGCCATCAGCGTATCCCATCACACACACACACACACACACACAGACACACACACCCTCAATCAGTTGTCCTTTTCTCATCCTCGATCATTCAGCAGCAGCCAAGTGATCGGGTTTCATCTCTATCAGTCTGACTGTCTTGGTGATTTGCTCTAAGTGGACATTCAGTCTCAGTAGCATCTGTGTTTAAATCCCTCACAGAAAGTGGATGGATCAGCCTCTCTGTGCTGCACTTAGAGGTCTCTTCACTACAGCTGGCTGTGATCACAATGGAGCCTACAGCTCATGATCAGATGAACATGCAGAGTGCAGCATGCTGTGGTTTTACAACATGACTGAAGCAATTTTCACAGGGCTTTTTGTCAGGTTTTCACACGGAGCAAAATATTGAAATGTTAATTTTCTGTGGGGGGCTGAATGGGGTTGCTGTTAGATCATTTTTTGCAAAATTATGACTGGAATTTCATCCACTTGAACTGATCATGAATAGAGGACAGGACTAGCTGAGTCAGAATGGAAGCACTCTAAAATCCTAAACGCAAAAGACAAATCAGTATTTCTTTATCATGATGCATGAGAGCTTAACACTTTAACTAGATTTATGCTCTGCTTACTGCATTATCTCAGCTTTTCTTGTCATTGCAAGCTTGTATGTGTGAAAATGGTGCTTTGTTCTCACTAGGAATAATATCTAACTCTGAGACAGTTCTACAAAAAAATATTTGCAAGTACTGTTACAATTTTTACCGGGCCAGTAGAGATAGATTAGATTAACTATATGGGAAGCTTTTTTTTTTGCAAAAATATTTTCTTATTATTTTTCTGTATTTTTTGAATTCACAAAAATTTATAAAGCGACAGAAATAAGACTCTAAATTATTATGCCTAATATGAATTGTAACCTGTAAATGTAATTAGTCAGAAAATAAATTTGCAATTTTTTTTACATAAAATGTATTGCAATCTCAGCAATAATTCCTAATTTTGAAAATTAAATACAGTTGTGGCAGTTAACAGAAAACAAAATCTGTCTGTCTGTCTGTCTACTTTACTGCTATTCTTCTTATACTTCAGTATCTGACCCACTGTGATGTTATTATTCCAGTCATGGCCCCTGTAGTCGCAAACCCATAGACAAGAGAGAGAAAGGAAAAAAAGATTTGCTAAAATGTGGGACTCGTGTCTGATTGAAGGACTAGCTGACAATTGAAGGGAATCAAAGGAGCAGTGGCAGCCTTGAGTGTAACACACAAGCACCATTACTAACAGCTGAGGGCTCTTAGGAGGACAAATCTTTTCTTAATGGAGCAGTGAGAAAGAAAACCCTTGCTCCTGCTTCAGCTTGCTTCAGAGAGAGAACGGATTGTGCAAATTGTAGTATTCTCGGAAAGAAGACAGGTATAGAGTATAGCAGCTGTGCAGCCTGTGTTTTTAAGCCCTTCATAAATTGTTTTTTATTTCCCAGTAAAGTTTTTGCTTTATAATGATATTCAAGTTGTAGTTGCCAGTTGTTTGACAAAAACAAACCTTCATGCCTTCATTCGCCCTGGTTCTTCAGCTCCTTTCTGATCTCTTTATCCCTGCCACATATAGAGTGTGTGCTTTGGCTTATGAAAAATAAACTCAGCAGAAGTCTGGAGAACAATCAATACCTCAGTGATGTTACAAGACCAGTTGATGTCAAATCAAACTGTAGGTTCATCACTATAAGTGACCCTCTCACAACCTGTGTATCCATTTGGCCACTTGTTAAAATAAAATCTATTGATTTTTGCAACTCTGAATATTGATTTTTTTTTTATTCCTTAGACACCCACACAGTGAGTGAACCTACTGCTGTCCTTGTTTTACCTTTAAATTAATAGTTGCCATAATAAAGTCTTCTTTATGTAAGAGCCAAACACCTTTAGCAAAAGGCAGACAAAGAAAGATCGGTTAAGGAAATTCATATTATCTCTTTATATTACAATGAACTTGAAATCCTCAGCTTTTAGGGCATCACATACCACATTCAGTGTTTTAGAATCTTTAAGTTGGTCTGTTTGGATGAATGTCATTGTGGGGAGGAAGGTGCAACTACACCTGGAGGCCTTGTAACGTAGGTGTTAGCTGCTCTGTGCTACTTCCTTGAAGTGCCAGACGGCTGCATGTATCTCAGTGACTGCTCTGTTTTCACAGCTGTTACAGCAGTAAAACCATCACTGCGGCTGCTGGCCAGCAATATCACCTTCTCTGGAACAGCAGACAAGAAACAGGCGTTGGGTATTCTAAAGCCAACACTCATGACAGATGGCACTGTGATTGCAGTGTTGCTCGGTAAAAATTTGATCTGTAGTTATTCATGGCAACTGAGATGACTGATGTTGGAAAATTCTGTGAGAGAGGTTAAGTTTTTTTAACGGCTGCATATTCATGGATGCTAATTAACCACGCCAGACTTGTTTTGTCACACGTGCAACAATCAAATACTACAAGCGGAGGTTCTAAAGGGCTAAAGGGTGGACAGGATATCCACTGTTTGGAAGTACAAGTTTAGCTTTGTTAGCAAGTTTGAATACAGCTGAACGCCTGCTGCGTTGAGGTTGTGACAGGATTTGTTCATTATGTTTCAACCCCTTGACGCCTGTTGTCGCGAATTTGCAACATACCACTTTCATTTAGACTGCAGCTAAGATAGTGTATCCATTCCCAATGGCAGTTTGTGCATATTCAATACGTACCTCGGAATCTTTTGCAAGCACTGGTTTCTCATAGGACTGGTCGGGGTGGGACCTAATTATTACGTATCTGTTATTATTATTATACATCTGTTTTATGTGTAATAGACAAATTAACAATCTCCACTTATTTTAGCATCTGCTGGAAAGCAAAAACACAAAAAAAAGTTTTTTATTTAATTGTAAATAAATTCAAGAGTCAAGAGGTTAAAACAACAGTGTGTCATGACTCAAGCTTGTTGACTCACTCATTTTTTGAATTAGATTTATCCCACCTATGAGTTCTCTTTTACACAGAAAAACCAATAAAAGAGGAGGAGTAAAGAGGGAATGTGATTGGCTACATACTTGCTTCCTAATTATGTAGTTTGAAATGGTCTGTATTATTGAAATTGAAAAGAGACGCCCTGAGCTGTACTTCAAACTATTTCATCATTGTTGTGCCATACATTCTTTTAATGGATCAGATAATGGAACAACAATCGAAGCTGACAGATAAAATGAAGAGGAGTCATCTGCTACAAAATTAGTTAGAAATGAATATTCAGTCTCAGTTTAAATAAAGGATATTCATTTTTATTTTAATAAATGGTATCCAGGAGAAACAATCCACGAAAAGGTGTCAACTAAGGTATGGAAAGCTATTAAAAATTAACAATGAATTGACAAAGTTAAACACATGTTCAGAGTATATAAAACAGTGTGATCTTGTCTGTGTTTATGTCCAGAGGGAATGACAATCCTCAGTCAAATGAGAACATGATGAGACAGCGCAAAGCATGTCAAAGATTGTGTAGTCAATGAGAAACTTCAGCAGAGTGAAAATTCGCACTGGGATTTCAGCACCACTCTGTAAAGATCAGCTAAGTGCATAAAGGAAACAGGAGTTCAGTGTTTCTTCTCATCAGCTCTGAAGTGTCCATTGTCTGTCTTAGAAACCTCTTGGGACAGTAAAGGGCTGGGAGCGAAGCACAGTGAAATTAAAGGCTAATGTGACAGAAAATGAATTGTCTCAGGTATTGACTTTGCCTCTCAGAAGGGAACGGCATCCTGATGTTGTTTTTCCAGCAGTCAAAACCCAAATTCTGCAAACAGAGGACAGCTTTTGCCTAAATCTTTAGTGCCGCAAGATGTTCTAATGAATTATTTTGTGTAAATTTGCTTTGTCCCATTTTTTCCCCCCAAATAATTAGTAGAATAGAGTTCCAGTAATTCTGCTCATTGCAAATTTGAATTGTCTTGAAATTGTTTGGTAGGCCGACACGATGCAACATCTTAATATGGTGAACAACATGACAGAAAATAGGTCTTTTTGCTCCTGATGAGCCACCTTCACCACATACTGAAAGGAAAACCCACAGAATGTCTTTTTTTAGCCAATAAGCAAACTGATGTCACTTTAAATTTGGCTGTTGAAACATCTGATACACTGAAACAGCTGAAATTACAGTCAAAGTGGAAATAAAAATAGAAATACTGAAAAGACGTCCGAACAGCAGTTGAAATGGATATCATGAAAGTGACTGAAATATTGATTTAATTATTTAGTTCTCTTATTGTTTAGTGATTTAATGCAAAGTATAGTCTGAGTATTAGTTGAAAAGGACAGTAGGATGTAAATAATCAGTTAAAGTGCAACAAAAACATTTTATGGCAGTGAAAAGTAAAAAAAAAATGAGCTGGACTAGTCTACAGTCAGTGGATCAGCTGTATGTTAGCTGTAATCTAGCAATGTAGAGACTGATCTATGAACTCACTAATATCTGGCTCTGTTATTTACATCCAGTTTCTGTCTTGTTTTTAAAGTGCAATTTTCTCACTCAAATTGAAACATTTTCAATCCATGCAAATACTGTACACCCATCAGCCACAACATTATGACCACTGACAGGTGAAGTGAATACCATCCATCATCTTGTTATAATGCAACATTCTGCTGGGAAACCTTGAGTCCTGACATTCATGTGGATGTTTGACATGTACCACCCACCTAAACATTGCAGGTCAATCCACCCCCTCCAACCCCCCAAACCCCCATGGCAACAGCGGTCCTTGATGCCATTTTTCACCCTCAACAGGACAATCCACCCTGACACACCGCAAAACCTGCTCAGGAGTGGCCCGAGGAACACGACAGAGCTAAGATCACCCGAGTTCCACGTTCCCCAGATCCAAATCTCATTGAGCATCTGTGGGATGTACCACGATATTGTTCTAGCAGTGGTAACATGATCAGGAAATATATCATTTATGAACAATGTCACTGTGGTATGTATGCATGCGATATTTATCATTCACACAAGATTACAATCCCATTGTATAGCATAATGCACAATAATTCAATGCTAAATAAAAAATTACATCTGAACTAATAGGAGCTTATCAAAGTGTCCAGATAAGAGACAGCCTTGTTTATTTATGATTTCCTAAACACTAAAACTCTCTCCATGTTCAGTGATAATCTAACTACTATTTTAACACCAGTAAAAGAACAGTGTGACTGCTGTGAGATCCAGATCAATCTTGTCTCCATGTCAGAAATAATTTATAATATTTCCTCGTGAAAATGCACACACATCTCTTGGAGACTCCTAAAAACAAATGGAAAAAACAAACTAAACCATGAGTTTGTGTGTGAAAGCTCACCTGTTTGATGCAGGGATCATTTATAAATACAAGTTACTAATGGAGTCACCAGTGCTATTTTTTGCATGCAGCTCCATTGCTTTGGAGAGGCTGTCTAATACTGCAGGTATTTAACAAACTTTGTAATGCTATTGGACAAATACTAGTGCTGAAATATGGTGAAAAGCCTTTCTGTAATTACTTGCTTGTGTGTGTTTATCTGTTAATGTGACTGGGTGCAGGTCAGACAATGCTGTGTTTAAAGCGTTACGGAAATGTTTTCACAGGAAAAAGGACCTGGGTGCGCATTCAGACACGAAGCCGACACATTCAGCTTCTGTCGGATCAACACAAAGGAGTGCATGTCTGAAAGGGAATTATGTGTCCTTCAGTTTGTTGTGGGTGATGTTGGTTGTGGTATCGTCTCTGTCATTCGTCAGGGTTTGTGGACTTGTGCAGACATTAAACAGAGTATCCAAGGCCATTTGATGAAAGTACGTGAGTCATCTGGCAGTGAAAGGTCTTTTCATAAACATTGTAGACTGCCTGAGCTGCTGGAGGTGATGCCACAGAGTGCACAGGTTCACAAGAAGCATCTGTCTATAAAACGTGGCCTTCTCTGTGTCATATCCTTTATCTCAAATCAAAACAGTGACCAGAGCTTGCTGAGCTCAGAGGTTGTCAACTGAAACCTTGAGGAGAGAATTTAAAGGAGCGCAGGATTATCTGTGGCAGTACAGGGACACAGATACAAGTAAGATATCAGAGAGCTTTGAAGAAGGCGGCTTTCCTGCCGTCACAGCTCTTGTTACCATAAAGAAAAGACTTTCTGAAAAAAAAAAAACTTTCTGACTTCTTTGAGATGAGGAAAAGTTTATATAGAGAGCAAAATTGGATGTACTGTATACAGCCAAAGGTTGGAGCAAACAGTGAGGATGGATTCAAACCTGCAGTGAGGACGGCTGGTAGGAAATGCCCCTCTTATGTCTTCATGCTCTCTGAGATGCCGGATAATGCCTTGAGGGAAAATATCATAGATCTGAGTATAGTTCTCTTGACTGTTTCTCACACTCCCAGTGACAGTTGCTTCAGGTGAAAGAAGTTTTTTTTTGCTGCTTTGAATCTCATTAAAAACTTTCATCTAAGTCACCAGAGATGCTGTCAGCGCCGGCGTTTCCACTGAGGATAGAGTCACAAAGTCACTGCATATATGAGATCTGTCTGATATGCAGATGCAAAAGCTTTTAGGTTCAACTTTTGATAACCATCTTTAAACAATCATCCAAACTATGCCATCTAAACATAAAAAATATAACAAAGAAACCACAGTGGGAGCCCCCAGATTAGTAAATACACTGTTAGGGGAACTGCAGGGTATCTATGCTCATTTTCAGGGAAATCATTTCTCACGCTGCGGGGTTCAGACCATTACCTGCAGCTTAAAGCAATTATTGCAATTATACATAGACAAAACAGAACTAGAATTACTGCCTCACAGTTGTATAACAACTAGTCAAGTTGCAATTTACATCCATGTGTGTCCAAACTCTTATAATAGATGAAGTGAAGACGTTTAATCGTGGAAGCTCACTGAAAGAAACAAAAAAACTAAGTGAAGTCCACCTTATATATGCTGTTTTTCAACTACTCAGCCAAGAAATCTGATTCAGGACAATACAACATTGTAGACCTGACATAGACAATGCCTCTATACGACTACTACAATGTGAAGTTGGCTGGAAGAAAGTGTCACCAACTCAGTATCAGATGAAAACTGGAAAATGATGGTCACAACCATTTAGTGATGCCAAATAATGACCAGAAAAGAGTTCTTCAGACATTTGTGTGAAGATTTGTAATAATTACCAAAAATATTCTTGCATTATGGCCGAAAATGTGTTCTGTGGAGTCACAATGACTTTTGCCTGCAAAGCTCTTATTATTACCCTATCCTGAGGTACAATTGGATGTCTGAAGATATACTGTCAGTTTCTGAGATACTGCAATAATAAGACTTGAAAAACTGCTCTAGTCCCAGCTGTTGCTGGTGTGGAACTATAGCAAATTTTCCCTAATTTGATCAGCACCAGTGTTACTGAGTGATGTAACTGAGTAGTCTTGCATGCTCTTAAATGCACTGACAAGACCACTGGACAGCTCTATACAAATGTATATAAAAGACCGACAGAGCCTCAGGGTCTGAAGAGTGAATCATGTGGAAGTGCCTTAAACCTGCATTCTTTCCAACTGTCAGCAGGGGGTGACCCATCTGGTTGCAAAACCTGGAGTGGAGCCTCCTCTTAGTCTTGAAGAATTTAGGAAGGATTTAGGTTGGACTGTTAGGAAGGACTCTGGGGAAGGAGGACTCGTAGAAAGGAGGACTCAAAGTGGTGCTTTCAGGTTTGACCTTTTAAAGGGACTTTTGACACAACCTCTGTCAGAGAGGGCTGATGTCCAGATGTCCCTCACAGAGTTACTCTTTCAGATAATTTGTATTAGTTATTTTCAAAATAGTCTAAAATGGCAGTGCATCATTAACAGATGTGTGGTCTTGGTAGACCGATGAACAAAACAAGACTAAACATGTATATGACATCAGACATTGTTAAACTTATAGTCTGAAGATCAACAAGTAAAATAAAAGATTTAAGCAGAGAAACTGTGATGGAAAACTGCCGTTTCCTTGAGCATTTACCCAGTGAGTCCTGTGATATGGAAATAAAGACACCTGAGGAAAATAAACTATTGAGTATTTTATTCACTATGCAGAGAAGGTTAATCTCTCATACAGCGTGCAGAGCAGTCTGTAACACAGAATACTGAGTGTGTGCTGAATATAAGTCTAGAGGTGTGAGGATGGTAGTAGAGGAGGAGGGCTCTGCGTCTCCTCTAACCTTGTGATTAATCGTTGCTTGTGTGTACAGGACATACTCCCCCAGATACCATGCAAAGGGCAGTTTGTCAGTTATGCATATTCAAACATCGAACGCAGGTCAAATATCGGTCACAATGAAAATTACAAAACTGATAGGCACTGTTCAGTAGTGCCTTTAAATGAGTGCACATAAAGAATAGTTGAGCCAAGATGATAGAAAACCTGCCTTTACTTGTATTAATATGAGTTCAGTGTTAGTCATGGTATTGTGGGAGGGAGGTTCAGAAGTCACAGTGTTTGTCTGATTTGTGCTCCAGTCCACTGTGAGCCAGTCACTTATCCAAAATGTAGTATGAGTAAACATTTGAGTGTCCTCCTTCAGAAATGTGTGCTGTGGGATCTTCCAAAGGTTTGCCTTCTCATGGCCTCCTCCTGATAACACAAACTTCAGTCTTCCTTTAAGATTCCATCTGGTGTGGTGTCTTAACATCTTTGCTCTGTTGATCACAGTGGACCTTATCTCCAGTCTGTGACTGAAGTCTGGATAAAACTTGCTTTTTCTCTGTCTTAGAGTTGGCTATGGCTGGTTCATCCTATATACAATTACAATTTGAATTCAATTTGTAATTGTATGGACACATACACATCTATGTACAGTCTACTGCAGCAGTAAAGACTCAAAAAGGCTTCAGATGATGTGTTGCAGCATTATTCTCCACAATCAGTTATTTTTTGTGCTCATATTGCATCATTTTACATTCAGTTTTGACATTTATTGCAGTAGTGTTCAATAAAGAAAATGCAAACTCAGCGCAATCAGCTGTCCAGGTTTGTATGCGAGGACCACAGGGACGATACAGTACAAATAAATAGCCCGAGGCTTTAAAACAAAACTCTGCTAATTAAACACTTCTGTTATTATCACCTACAATGAATTTCTTTAATGTTTCCAATTACAGTGATTCTGTGCCTGGAGCGCTGATGAGAAAGAGTCACCTAAAAAAAAAAAAAATTAAAAAAAAAAAAAATTTAAGAAAAACTTTTGGAGGATATTGGGAGGAGTGGGAGGGTTAAGCACACATGCGCGTGCACGTACATACACATGAAAATGAACACACACACGCACTCTCACAAAGAGACACACTTTAACAACATGAAATTACTATCTTCTATGCTCTTATGTGCAGCTTCTTTGTCCACAGTGCAGGTAGCAGAGAGTAGTCACTGTCACTTAAGACATGTTTTGTAAGTTTTTGTGCAGGGATCAAGATCAACTTCAGCTTCACTGTGACTTTGTTATGATCCTGATCCTGCTCCAGCTTCTGCCCTTCTTTCCCCTTCTTCCCCATTTTTCCTCCTTTCTCCCTTGGGTTCTGATCTGTTTCTGTTTTGTCCTGTCTCTCTTTTGTTCACTCTGTCTGTCTGTCACCTCTCCCTCATGTCTGTCTCTCTCTCCCTGTTTCTCCTGCCTGCATTCTGCCATCAGCTGATTGCTGTAATGCACATCAGCTGCAGTAATCAGTTCACTCCATTCACCTGTTCTCCACCTCACCTCCACCTATTTAAGCTCTGTGCTTTCATTCACTCCCCGCTGGATCATCAACTCACATTCCATCACAGACTGTTTCCCCCTTGTATTTAGTTCTCCACACCAAGCCCTGTGAAGCCCTCGTCTGCTTCCCCCCCATCCTGGATTTCCCCCTCTTGGACTCTGTTTTGCTCCGATCTGTTCATGGATATTCCCCAGCCTTCTGTCTGCCAGTTTTCTTCCCCCCACTAACTTCTGGATTCCCTGAGCCTGCCTGCTTTGCCCCCTTAGTTCTCTTTCCCCTGGTTTTGTAAGTACATTGTTTTGTTGTCTGGTTTAGTTTATCCCTGTTTGTTTTTTGTAGTTGAGCTGTTGGTTTTTTGTTTGTCGTTGATTCTAGTCTTGGATTGGGTTTAGTTTTTCCTCTTGGTTTGTTTTCCCCTTTCTGTATTGGTTTAGTTAGTTTTGTTTAAATAAAGACCTGTTTCTGTTGCCACCAGTCTGTCATATCTATGCCTGCACCTGGGTTCTCCAACCCCCTTCTTTAACAGACTTCATTCTTTACATTTCTGTTTTTCTATGAATTAAATTATTTACTTGAAATACAATGTGATGATTAGCTAGCTTTTGATTTGGACAGAGCAAGCTTTGTGCTAAATTATCTACTGCTGTACTGTAGCTTATTGTGCTAGAGTGGCATTAATAGTCGTATAAAAGTCTTGGAGAAAAGAAATGTAGCTTTTTAAAGTAGTGGGCCTAATCACTGTGGGAGCGATATATTTACAACCTTTGCTAAGACCCAAAATACAAAGTCTGGTTTTCAGTATTAATGTTCGAATTTTTGTATTATTACCTATCAGTCAGAACACCTGTCAGTAAGACTTTGCCAAAGTACAACAAGGTCATGCTGGTTTGTGTTTAATGCTAAAACAAACAAACAAAAACAATGTATACAATTATTCATTTTATGTAATTTAAACAAAGTAACAAACATGTTTTGTTTTTTCCTGGAGAGGAAAGCCATCATTGGAGTCTGCCATTAGCCATGCATTTTACAGAATTTTCTCTTCTCCTTCTGCTATTTTGCTATCTACACATTATCATTTTCAAAATCTCTGCCACTACAGCAAACAACAACAGTCATGGGGCTAGCAAGGTACCACACTGAACATTACAAATTTTGCAAAGGGTCTGATCGTGCAGTAAGATGGTCCTGCCAGTGTCTTGGAGTGAATTAGCCATTTTAACGACTCTCCTCACCTTCCTGCATGCAAATATATCACCAAATCAATTCCCATGTCCCTAGTTCAAGGGAACATCGTTGCTGCATGTCTATGCTTACCTCTGCCCGATGGGATTGTGATTGGTTTAAAGAAGCTCTTTTTCACCTGTACAATGACACTTGACCAGACCATACTGTGCTGCACAATGATCTGGCTATGTGAGACTAGGAAAAGATGCACATACTGAGATGAGGTAAAGTCACTTGAACAAATGACCAGTAGTGTTGCTTTTATAATTAGGATGATTTCATTTAATAGGTACAAGGCGCTGCATGCTGAGGAGGAAACAGCTGCAGCGAACCACAGTGTTGACCGAACAGAGCAGAACAGTAAGTAGGGGCAATTAAACCATTGTGTGACTCCAAAGAAATCACTGGAAAACTGATGTTGACATGGACAATGTTGGCACAATTCATTTGCTTGTTCTGTTACAGTTGATGGTGCTCTTTTTAAAATAAGTGAACATATACAAACAGTCTCCTTTTGGGTTTTCATAAATGTTACAATTTTGCAGGATCCAATCAGAATGAGGATGCTTCACACCATCTGCTGTTTTTTTTTTTTTTTTTTTTTTTTTAAATTTTTTTTTTTTTTTTAAATCAAACAGCTTGAGCACAGACAAGCCTAATAAGATCTTGCTGAAAAAGGGCTTTCATATTTCTGTCAGTTGGGAAAGACTCTGGGGACACAACTAAGTCTAATAAAGGGCTTAATTGAGAGTTTTACCCAAACAAACCTAAAACTCAATAACAGCTTGGATTTCAGCAAAGTAATGGTTCCCTAATCATTGCTTCAGTGTACTTCCAGGCCGACACACTTGAAAACATTATATTTTTCCCCTGTATGCTTACAGTAGCTGCCTGAGAGACTAACTGCTGTATTGTAATATATCTGGTTGTCATTCATACTGGCTTACTGTGCTCCCAGCGGCAGTTTTGTTGCCTCCAAGTAATCTTCTCACATCCATCTGTCCTGTCATGTAGGGACGTATAGCTGGGCTATTTGTGTCCCATCCTGTCAACGCAATCTTCAAAGTCCAACACGGGTCTCCTGAGGTTTTCCATGACGGCACTTTTATTGTAAGTTGAACTTACAGTTTATGTAGAAGGTGGATGTGTACAATATTAGAGACCGACAGAAAGAAAGACATGAAGCTATCATTTCTCTGACATGAACAAGGCCACCAGAAGTGTTTAGTCTGTCAGTGTTTTTGTTTTCTACTGTCTCTGCACATCACAGTATAATCCGTGAATTCTCCTTCCATGTTGCCTTGGGTTGATCAAAGCTTCTTTCTGCTGTCCCTGGACTCTTTCCCTCTCACACACCCTGTGATTCATAATAATCCCAGCTATGATTAGAACTCATGTCTATTTTTGAGCGCTACACTTATGGAAACATGCCTAGCTGCAGTGTTTTATAAGCCAGAGGTCATCATTCAAAATAGGACATGAGCATGCATTGAATTTGCATATAAAATTTCATTAAGGAGAGAAAATTCCTAAAAGTGCGACCTGAGTTGGAACAAGAATCACTTGAGGTTTAATATCTTCTGAAACTTTCATTTTCCCGCTTCTAAAAATTCTTCTTGTAAATCCTATTACTTTGTTACACACCATAAATCTGTGAAGTTCCGACACTCCAGTGACTGACTTGATGCTGTATTTTCTATTTTTTGGTAAACCCATTTTCCTGAGATGTCTGCTGCAGTGAGTGATTTTCTTACACTCTCCCTAAGTGATTCTTATTTGGCACTCAAAATAGTTACTCAGAAGAAGCGTTGTGCTTTGATTCCAAGGGACAATAGTGTTTGGGTTTTGGATTGTCGGTCTTTTTCTGGTTCAAATCAATTGTAGCTGCACTGGGAATATGTAAGACCAGATCACCGTTTGTTGGCCACCAGACAAGGAAAATGAGACAAAACTGAACACATAAATGGAGGTAAAAGGTTAAGACATGTCCCTTGGACCTGTTTCTGTTTATTTTAGATTTTAAAAAAAAAAATCTTTCATAAATTAATCGGGAGAGTGTAGTGCAGGTGTGCAGGAATTAGATTTTTCTTATGAAACCAGAATTTTACCATAATAATCTACAAATTATATAATTGAACAGTTAAATATCCAGGTGATTCTGACAGGGAAATATTTAAGTTTGTAGTAGGAAAAATTATAGAAGACTGGGACAAATCAAATGAGTTTAGGTTAACCATACCAGGGTTCTCTAATGAACAATTTTACAATTGTTTATCTATCTGCTTGTTAACCAGCAGGAATTTAGCACATTTACCCTTTAGTGCTGTACTTAAGTACAACTCTGAGGTATGACCTTGTACAACTTTAAAAAAAAAAAACAAATGTCATGCTACTTTACATTCCACCACATTTCAGAGGGACATATTGTACCTTCCACCCCACCACTTCCATCTGGAACCTTTATTGACTTTTGAGATTTTACACAATGAATAATATGACAAGCTTTTAAAATACAACACATTGTTAAAAATTAAACCAGTGCTTCTAAAACTGTAATTTCTGGCATCTGTCTAAGTCACTGTGTTGTCGAGGTCACATTTGAAATGTCTCTGAGCTCCATCAAATAGTTATTTTTGCCTCTCATGTGGTTTCAGTTCCATAATTGATCCAATACTTCACCAAAACTTCCAAATTCTTACTTTTTTTCCCCCATTAATCATCTGAGGACTCTTTAGAGTTTTCTGGTATCCCTGCTTATAAAATTGTATTTCAAACCTCCTGCAGCTACAACAACAATATGCTGTTTAGTATTAATAATCAAATGATGCCATATATAACATTATATCAGTCAATGCAGTACTTTTTTTTTTTCCCACTTAAAGGATCTTAATACTTTGTCCTGCATTGCTCTAAAGAAACCAGGTGCCTGCACAAGGAGAATATAGTAATACATCAAATATCTATCTATCTATCTATCTATCTATCTATCTATCTATCTATCTATCTATCTATCTATCTATCTATCTATCTATCTATCTATCTATCTATCTATCTATCTATCTATCTATCTATCTATCTATCTATCTATCTATCTATCTATCTATCTATCTATCTATCTATCTATCTATCTATCTATCTATCTATCTATCTATCTATCTATCTATCTATCTATCTATCTATCTATCTATCTATCTATCTATCTATCTATCTATCTATCTATCTATCTATCTATCTATCTATCTATCTATCTATCTATCTATCTATCTATCTATCTATCTATCTATCTATCTATCTATCTATCTATCTATCTATCTATCTATCTATCTATCTATCTATCTATCTATCTATCTATCTATCTATCTATCTATCTATCTATCTATCTATCTATCTATCTATCTATCTATCTATCTATCTATCTATCTATCTATCTATCTATCTATCTATCTATCTATCTATCTATCTATCTATCTATCTATCTATCTATCTATCTATCTATCTATCTATCTATCTATCTATCTATCTATCTATCTATCTATCTATCTATCTATCTATCTATCTATCTATCTATCTATCTATCTATCTATCTATCTATCTATCTATCTATCTATCTATCTATCTATCTATCTATCTATCTATCTATCTATCTATCTATCTATCTATCTATCTATCTATCTATCTATCTATCTATCTATCTATCTATCTATCTATCTATCTATCTATCTATCTATCTATCTATCTATCTATCTATCTATCTATCTATCTATCTATCTATCTATCTATCTATCTATCTATCTATCTATCTATCTATCTATCTATCTATCTATCTATCTATCTATCTATCTATCTATCTATCTATCTATCTATCTATCTATCTATCTATCTATCTATCTATCTATCTATCTATCTATCTATCTATCTATCTATCTATCTATCTATCTATCTATCTATCTATCTATCTATCTATCTATCTATCTATCTATCTATCTATCTATCTATCTATGGGACATGCATAGCCAGTTTCATGTGAATTCATAACCCAAAATAAATACAAAGAAAGTAAAGCTTCACATTGAAGAAAATATTATCTTAATTTGGACTCCTGGCATAAACCACTCATCTGAAATTCATCTGACAGCCAGTCGATACTCTTGTGAATCCAGTTTCCTTGTCACTCTACATTCTCATAAAGTGCTACATTCTAATGCGTCGTTCATTTCCCACTCTGACTTGGGAGCTAGTTATCATGCATTATTCCAGTCGCGAGGTGCAACACTAAGAGGAGAGTCAGAGGTTTCAATCAAGAACAAGCTGTGCACCCACAGTGTCATGACAAGAGGTATCAGACAGATTAGCTGAAAACAACTGTACAGGTCAGCCACAAACTGTTCACAGGCTCAAGTGTTAACTAAACAGAGCAGGAGCAATGTGATGATTATAGCTGTATTTTCACTCTGCAAAAACTGCTTATTTCCCAACAGGATTCCTCTCAATGTTTTTGCTTTTACACTTTTATTCTAATGCTGCAGCGCCAAATAACAGGAGGCATCTTTGATGGTAATTAAAAATAAGAACACGACTCTCTGATAGATAAAGAATAAAAACAAATCTCATCAGACTTTAACTGCTTATCTTCTGGACTTGTCTTACCATCATCTCCATAAAAGCAGACTTTAAAGGCCCTACACAGTCATACATGTGTTCTCAGAAGAAAAGTTTATAATGGCTGGAATTTATTAAGCAGCTTCAGTTGCTGGGTCCTGGTATGTTATGCCTTGCTGCTGTTATGGTGGGGCACCTGAATAAAACAGAACAATTGCTAATATTACTAGTTACACCTGTGCTTTCCCTGCTACGACAAGTCGAAATGCCTGCTGACAAGATAAAGAGTGTGGAGTTCAAGGAGAGCTAATTAGCCAAAAGAATAAAAGACCACTTGAATGAATGAAATTCTGACCCGGATGAGAAGAAGTAAATCATAAGAAGGATTCGAGACAAATAACCCTTGAAACCATAAAGCACTGTGGGAGATCTTATAAAGTTTCTCCTGAATGACTGTTTTGAGAAATACAAAGGTGAACAACTGAAAACTCATTCAAAACTGATAAATATTTGTGAAACATGATATTCTTCTTGGATATCAGTATTACCTGCTTTTGATATAAAGTAAATCTAATGTAAAAATGGTGTATGATCAGGACTTTTGTTGTCATTTTCTTCCTTAAAGCCAGGGTAGACAATATCTTTATGGGTCATTGTACAAAATTTCAAATATAATTTGAGGCATTTTGAAATTCTGGCTTTTTTTTTTTTTTCTTTTACCCTTTTCCCAAATTTCTGCATGCCCCAGCTAACAGACAAAGTGCTTTCCAAGTGCTGGTCTTCCCATCAGACCTGCAAATACTACTATGAATACTGCAAATGATGAAATATTGCTTAAGTACAAGGAAAGCAGCATTACTTTGAGCTATATACCAATAAACAACAGCATTACAAAACCACCCTCATGTTATTGTGCAGGGCCCCTTGATGCTGCCAGTTAAAGCTCTTACCTGTTGAGCCACAGACATGTCATCTCTGGATGTGTTCGGTGGTGTGCAGCGCCAAGACGTAGGCGGTGGGTCCTTTGTGGGGTATGTAGAGTAGTCTGGCCAAAAGGTCAAAGACGGGCACTTCTCCAATTATTAGTATTTTAACTGACCGATTATTGATCAATTAAATGCTGAGTTTTTGTCAAAAAGGTGGAACGAAAGAATGTAGAGCATTGTAAGAGCTTCAAGTAGGATCAGAGTGAGACGAGAAGCTATTATTTCTGGAGAGTTATATTTCAGAAGCATAAGAAAATGATTGAACTGTCATGTTTATGTTAAAACAAGCTCAAGCATGTCCACTGTACAGACCGGGATTACATCTTCTATTGAATTTTTCTTTCTTCTGAGGAAGTACAGTCTGTCTGACATAAAACACAGTTCACATCCTGCAGGCTGAAGATTGATCAGTACTGTACAATTCAGCAAACTGTCTCTGTGCACTTTGAAATTTTTGGGTCTACTACTGAACACTTTGGTTTACTCCTTTTCACTGTAGATAACTGCCACATTCCATCTTTGTGTCTCCCTTTATTGCTGGTTAGTTATCTGCCTTGTTTGCTTTGTTGTTATGTGATCTGGTCAGTGTTTGAAGTGACAGACATTCAAAGTTGATTCCGATATCAGACAGAAAGCGCTGGAGAAATGTTAAAAGATGCTCTCATTTCTGTCCTTTTCTTCCTCTCCTCAGCTCGCCTGCTGAGCCCCTCACTGGGCAGGAGGAAACTCTAGACCAGACCCTTTACCAGCTCTGAGCTCCTCTGCTGTCTTTCATCATCCCTTCTCTCTGTTTCTCTAATAAAAGAATCATTCGCCGCTTGAACCGACTTAAAAGGAAAGAGACAATTTGCTAATGATTCTCCTTAAATCCTCGCTGGTGACTTGAATTGACCCTGTGCTTTATTTTGAAATGTATTTGTTTTGATGCTGGTCAACCTCAGAGGGCACATTTAACAAGAGTCAGACATCTCTTTCTGCAGGCTGTTTCGTGACAAATTGCAACAATGATGCATTTGTACCATTAGCTGCAGAGACAAGGAAAACCTTAACCCAGTTTACCCAACATTTGTATGCTGTTTTTTTTTCTATCCACCTTTTGACAGATAAAACTTTAAAGCTGAGCATTTCTAATGCTTGCTCTTATTGTCTGTTCCTTTAGTGTTTGCTGTCAAAAAATACTGAGATTCAGCAGTAAATGAACAAGGGCTCTGTTGATGTAGTGAGGATGAGATTGTTGATTTTTAAGTCAGAGTATGTCCAGCTGTCTTTGTTGATAACAGGCTAAATTTGGTTGAAATGATTGTTTTTTTTTCAAGTATATGCTTTCATCAGGAGTGACATTTCAGTGTATAGTGAACTGTGAACAAGATGCTGAAAATACCGCAAATGACCTAGAGGTGGGCATTAATATGAAATTCTACAGCAATGTTTGAATTACACTACTAGTTATACATATAAACAGTGTCTTCCATCAGATTTGTTGTTGTCTTAACCAGCACACTATTCACGGCAGGAGAAATCCCCTTAGTTTAAGTTTAAAAAAAAGACAGTCTTGAACAAAAGTTTACAAACACTTGTAAAGAACATGCATTAAAAAAAATAAAATTCACACGCTTCCAATGAATCCTATGACTGATTTTTTTAATGGAGTTGTTGAAACCCATGCATCATTGTCACCAAAAACAATCATGCATTTTTTTCATAGACTTATTATAGGTCTTCTGGAAATATGGCAAAATCTCTTAGGTCAAAAATATACATACAACACAGCAATTTGGTGAAATGTCACTTTGCCATTTTCACCTCCACTAGGTGCTTTTGGTAGTCGTTCACAAGCTTCTGGTTTTTTCTTTGATCACTAATCTTGGCAGAATTGATACAAGAAAAAGAAATTCTGACACAGACTTGTTTGTTCAGCACAGTCAACACGTTGTTGATGGGGTTTAGGCCATTACTTTGGAGAGACCAGTCTAAAACCTTAATTTTAACCCTGATGATGGTTTTAGATTTTCCTGAATAATGGGGAGGTAATCCTTTCTTCAGCATTCAATTTACTTTGTGTAAAGCACAAGTTCACTGGGCACCAGAACAGCACCAGAGGATAATGCTGCCACCACCGTGCTTGATGGCAGGTGTGGCTTTTTCACCTCCTTCCCACCGTCAAACATATTTCTGGTAATTGTGGCAATATAGCTTAATTTTGGTTTCATCTGACCACAGAGCTTTCCTCCAGAAGGCCTTTTCTGTGTCTATGTGATTGGCAGCAAATTTAAGCAAAACTTTAAGGTTCTGTTTCCGAAGGAAAGACTTCCTAAAACACAGTTGACTGGACACTGACACCTATGTTCCAGCAGCTTCTTATTCAATTGTTTTTTTAATGATTCTTGGTTGACAGTTTGGAATTCTCTGAGTCACTGGAAACTCAATACTGCCATGATACGCATGGTCTTTACAAGTGAATGCAAATTTTTGTTCACAACTGTGTACACATAGGTGACAAATGAAAGAAAATTTAAAATCTTGACCCCTACAGTGATGGGATTCAGTGGCTTTACTGCCACGATCCTCCTTTAGGAAGGACAAATCAATAGAAAGTTATTCTGAGTGATAAACTTTATCCAATGATAAAATGTTTCTTTCTTGATAGGAGTGGTCTCTTTCAGGATTACAATGCCCCTATTCATAGGGCACAATCAATCATTGAATGGCTTGATGAAAATGGTGTAAATCATATACTATGACCTTCCCAGTCCCAAGATTTTAACCTATTTGAAACCCCTATTTGAGATGTGGACAAAAATGCTAGACTACATTCTCTACCATGATCATCAAAACATCAAATGAGGAAATATCTTTTGGTAGAATGATATCAAATCCTTTCACTAGAGATCCAGAGACTTAAATCAACTTAAAATTGCGTTGAAACTGTTTTGGCAGCACTCTTTTTTGTTTTTTTTTTCTTCTTTGATTTGTCACACGTCTATATGAAGCAGTGCCGGCATGTTTTTGTAAATTAACAAATGCAGCCAGAAATGCAGAATGTTTTAAAATATTGTGCTCAGACAAGTTTTAAAAAGGATCCTGAGCAAAGTTGGAGCGCTGTCCCCAACTGGAATCTTATTGTGCCAGTGCCAATCGGGGCTTTTTGGCTTTGCCTGTTTTTGCTCTTGTCACTGGATTTGTTTGTGATCTACATGGGACAGAACCTCTCGGAGGCTGGGAGACCCCAGAATCTCTGCTCTTATTAGATGAATGTGAATTGATCAGCATTAAAATCAGCAGCCTTAACTGTCTGAGGCAATGATTCTCTGAAGGAAAAGGGTGGATTGCATCTCTCCAGGTTGGGAGTAAGTTGCTGTCTCACGTTAAGTGAAGAGTTCAGACGCCTTGTGATATTCTACATGCGGGATCAGTAGTAAATCAAGTGTTGTACTGTGTTTCTTGTATTTCAGGTCATGTGGTCCCCTGTCCACCTTGGTGACTGTGCGCTTGTCTATGTGGCCATACATTTTGGGTAATGGCTGAGAGAATGACATTGTTACTTTGAGCTTGGGCAACAGCCACTGTTTTGATTTTGTTGTTGGTACTGTGGATGGATTGATGGTGTCACTGTGAACTGCTGTGTGCCACAGTCCATTTATTGAAACATCCGTTAGGGATGTCAAACTTGAAAATATTCTTGTTCTACTTAAACAAAGCACTCAAGGGAGACACTCAGGCAGACACTGAGCAAAAAGTAAAATCCTGGAATTATCCTAAAAAAGGGATATTAGACAACGTGACATGTTTTTGTGTGTGACTTACATAAACACCACATCTAGCATTTTACTCACCCACTGCATGCGCCTTTTTGTGCTGTGAATACCACTGCTGCCTTTTGAATAAAGTTCTCTCTTTCCTCTTTTTCCACTCTCACCCCATCGCTCCATCTCTCATTCATTCTCTACCTCATTACTGCAACTCCCAGATGGGGATCCTTATCCGTTTTAGCCCGCCTCACCTATGCCGGCTATGAAAGAGGTTGGAGGGAAGGAGGGCAGAGGGAGAGATAGAGGGATGAGGGAAGAGGAGATGGAAAAAAGGGGAGTGTGGAGAAGAGATGGCATAGATGAGGAAGAAAAATGGTTAGAAAGCAGATAAGAGTGGACAGTTGCTGTGGGGAGATTGGACAAGAGAACAAAGATGAAGGAGATGCATGCAAATCAACAAATAAGCACACACTGCTTCTTAAGTGTTACCTGCACAGCTTATTATTACAACCGCTTTGAGCCACACACAGGCTACCTTCTCATTTAATGCCGAGGCGAAAAAAGGAACATGGAGAGAGAAAAAGTGAGTAAGGATTGAGAAGGGGGAGAGGGATTTTCTCTCCTCCTCTCACCTGCTCACCTGGGGCATCGGCCATTGATTTGCTTCTCTTTAAATATTTGAGCAGCTCTTTTATTTACACTCAGCTTTATTTATTCAGGCTCACGTCGACGCTCAGGAGGAGTCAGCCAATTACCTATGCATTATTGACGAGGATGGTGTCGGCCTCGTGGCTGCGATCTTCAACTCTCCTCCTCCTTCTCTCCTTTCCTCATTACATTACTTTTTCCTCTTCTTCATTCTCTTCCTCTTTTATTTTAGTTTTTCTAAACACTTGTCTTTCCTCTTCCAATTCCATCACCTCATCTCTATGTCTTCTATTTCTCCCCCTTTCTCCCACTCTTTTAGCTCAGGAGGTGTTTTATTACAAAATAAAGGAGGGTCACGGCTCCATTCTGTTGTGTCACAAATGAGCACTGACTCATACACTCACTATACATTTAGGTTGTATTGTTGTTTTGTTATTGTTGAGCCTTGGCAGAAAATTTAGAAATGATGGATGGATGGATAGATAGATAGATAGACAGATAGACAGACAGACAGATAGACAGACAGACAGACAGATAGATAGATATTTTATTCATCCCCTTTAAGGTATGCAATTGATGTGCAAAGTGTGCTGGAGAGAGATAGCATACGGTGCCTAAAATGCTTGTATTTACAGAAATGTGTGAAAAAATGTTAATATTTACGATAAGGTGAAAATGGGTGGTATTTACAATATAAATAGAGCATCACATGATACGGTTCAGATCCGATTCATAGTTGCAGACTAGTTCACTTTCTCCTAAGTGGAGCAGCCATTCAAAAGCAGTTCTGCCCATACAGTACTAACAGTAGGTGAGCACATCATAAATGTTCTGAAGCTACTGATTGCATGAGTACCTATGCTGATTCAGTATAGTCATTTCATTCTTCCAATACACCGAACCTCTCCAGTGCATGTATATATGTGTGTGTCTCTGTGTGTGTGTCTGTGTGTGTGTGTATCCTGCTAATCATCAGTATTGGCACAGACAGGCATGTTTCTCTCCAGGGGGAGAGGGTGAGATAGCAGCGCGTCTGAGGTGAACAGGAAATAGGTGCTCTCCACCTTGAAGTGAAAGGCCCAGCAGGGATCTGACCACATGACTAAAGGCGCTGGATGCATCCTCCACTGCTCCTCCTCCTCCTTCTCCACTTTAAAAGGATGTCGTCTTCATTTAAGTGTTGCACCAGGACACAGGAGAATCTACTACAAAGAGATGAGTTTGTCTTCACACCTGTGGGCGAGCTCGCACTCACACAAACGCATTCATCAAAAAGCTTCCACTCACTCGCAGACATTACCATAGCTGTGCATGCATACTCATGCACATGCATATAAATGGGAGCAAATGCAAGTGTACATGAAAAGAAAAAAATGATGGGACAGCAAGAGGCTGAACAAGGACAGTGCACTCTGCAGGGGGGAAAAATCAAGGGAAGCACTAATTAGAGCCACACACTCTGCAGAAACTAAACAAACAAGCAAAGTGTGTGTCAGCAAGACTGTTATACTAAAGGTTGGTTGGGCAAACTGGACCTCTGA
Organism: Amphiprion ocellaris; assembly: GCF_022539595.1. Lineage (NCBI taxonomy): Eukaryota > Metazoa > Chordata > Actinopteri > Pomacentridae > Amphiprion > Amphiprion ocellaris. The sequence goes on from NC_072769.1 coordinate 11,581,353, forward strand.
GAATACTCAGAAAAATGACACACAAAAGAATGAACAAAAGAGAGGAGTATGGGTGAAGAAGCGGAGAAAATTGCAGGAAATGAGAGTTTGCATTACAACTGAAAGCTGACTTGTCTTTGTGTGTTTACTGAATACAAGTTTGTGTGTGTGTGTCTGTGTGAGCGGATGCTGTAAATTTTTAAGGAGCAGTTACATCCTTCAGTGAGATGGAATGTGTGTCCCGTGTATGTTCAGGCTACTGTGACCACACGTCTATGCATTTGTTGCTGTGAAGCTGAGGAATGGCAGTTCTGACAAACACGTTTCCTGTGATTTATATATTTATTATCTTCATTGGCTCAGTAATTATTCAGCTGTGTACATCAATCTGTTCCTGTACTGATTAATTATTGTTTAAACTGCATAAATAATATGCCTGGATGTGGGTCTAATTCAAATTTCTTAACTGCTGACAGACCAAATAGGACTGATAATAAGCTCATTAATGCTGCTTTGAAGATACAGTCGCCCACACAGCCTTGAATCGCAGATGCAACTAAACTAAGAATGAGACCTTCACATGGACTTGTATAGAAGGTACACAAGTAAAGAACTGTACTTGAGTATAATTCTAATGTAATCATACTTTGCTTCTTCTCCTTTTAATTTTGGAGGGTTTATTGTCTTTTCGTGCTCGACTGCATCTATCTGACAGCTGGAGTGTTACTGAGCAGATTAAGATTTTACAAACAAATTGAATGAATGAAATGAATTTATCCACCAGTGATTGTTTTCATAATTCTAAATTAACAGATCAACCAGCTGGTCATTAAATTGCCATAAAATAATGAAAAATGTCTTTTTTTTTCATGATTCCAATATTATGTCATCGGATATCTTATTTCACCCAACAAACCCTGCCAAGCTCCAAAATACTCAACTTACAATGACATAAACAGAGAAGTGCAGTAAATCTTCACGGTGGAAAAAAAAAAGATCATTATTTGATTAACAGAAGAGACGCCAACTGCTAACTTCCCTGGCAATCGAATAATCTTTTCAGTTCTATAATTAATATGTTGATATATCTCTCTTCAAATAAAACTAACAGCTGTATTCAAGATTAGCTGCATGCCAATCAGTGACACTAAAATAGAGATTACATGATAATGCATCGCAATCCAATGATGCAATGACACCAGCAGAAACTATTCTGCCTCCATAGTGAATAATTGACTTTTAAAGCATTTATCTCATACTATTCATACCAACATGTTTAAAGTAGGGCTGTGAAAATTAACGCAGATTAATCCATCATCATGATTAATCTGATTAAAAATTTTAATGCAATTAATGCATCTGCAGCACAAAATGACTCAAAATCCCTGAAACGTCTCTTGCAACGCATTTTGGGCAGTTTGTCCAAGTAGACTTGCCGTTGTGCATGCGCAAAGGGGCAGTTGATCCGGTAGTGGCAGAACCACACAACTCGAAATGGAAGACGGTAAACAATAGGGCTCTGCTCATTTATCGGCCACCCAATTAAATCGGCCAATTATAGCTCTTTTCAAAAGAATCATCATCGGCTGGAGTTTTGCCGATTAAACGCTGATATATTCTTAATTTCTCTTAAAACAGTAAATGTTGCTAAGTGTCAGAGTCTCGCAGAACGATGTCCTTGCATCGTTTGTCCAACACATGGAGCACTGAGTCCAATCAATCCTCAGTCCTCACTGATGTCTTCTCAGTAACGTACAGGAGTAAGCTGCAGCCAGGCAACATAACAGGAGTGGGCTGAGCCGACAGGTAAGCTTATAACAGATGTTGTGAAATTAACAATGACTTAACATGTCTCCCGTTTCAGTTAAGAGAAAAAGTTGAAGTTGAAATGATTAACATTACTGTCTGTCTTCAGCAACCATCATGATGTCTCTCTTAGTTTTACTTTGCCAGAAAATACTAGAACGTGACCCAGGCTGTAACACCAACTCACTGTGTGTGTGCTTATGGAGAAGCATTAGTGCCGGACTATTTGTGACCATTATATATTTAAAATACAACTCTGTCAAAGATGACATGTTTTACATCTGACAAAGGCGTCTCTGGTTTTTATTTTGGTACATATGCATCATGACTTCATGGCAAAGAAAATAATGGAGTAGAGAAAATGTGATTTAATGTTAAATGGCATCAGAGGCCTACAGAGATAATGTTTTGGCTTCAGTCACTGTGTTTCTTATATGCAGCATATATATATATATATATATATATATATATATATATATATATATATATATATATATAAAAACAAATGTTTGTTTCATTTCTATTTATCTCTGCATGTTTTTCAAGAAATGTCACAGTATTGCATGTCGCTCTAAAAACGTGACAGTCTAGCCTTTCGTCCAAAAAACGTCATAGTATAGCATGTCAATCAAAAAACGTTTTTGACAGCCTCCTTTACATTATTTCATCATATGGCACATTTTTACAAGATGTTGAAAAATCGCATTTTTTTTCGACATAGTATACTATGGCGTTCATTTTGCGCCAAAATTCATGATGATTTTTTTTTCAAAGAAAACCTTAACATAGTTTTTTTCACGGCCTCCTTTACATTATTTCATCATATGGCACGTTTTTACAACATGTTGAAAAATCGCATTTTTTTTTCGACCTACTATACTATGGCGTTTTTTTGCGCCAAAATTCATGATGATTTTTTTTTTCAAAGAAAACCTTTCTGGAGTGTTTTTCACGGCCTGCTTTACATTATTTCATCATATGGCACGTTTTTACAACATGTTGAAAAATCGCATTTTTTTTTCGACATACTATACTATGGCGTTTTTTTGCGCCAAAATTCATGATGATTTTTTTTTCAAAGAAAACCTTTCTGGAGTGTTTTTCACGGCCTGCTTTACATTATTTCATCATATGGCACGTTTTTACAACATGTTGAAAAATGTCATTTTTTTTTCGACATACTATACTATGGCGTTTTTTTGCGCCAAAATTCATGATGATTTTTTTTCAAAGAAAACCTTTCTGGAGTGTTTTTCACGGCTTGCTTTACATTATTTCATCATATGGCATGTTTTCACAACATGCTGAAAAATGACATTTTTCGACATAGTATACTATGGCGTTTTTTTGCGCCAAAATTCATGATGATTTTTTTTTCAAAGAAAACCTTTCTGGAGTGTTTTTCACGGCTTGCTTTACATTATTTCATCATATGGCATGTTTTCACAACATGTTGAAAAATGACATTTTTCGACATAGTATACTATGGCGTTTTTTTTGTGCCAAAATTCATGATGATTTTTTTTTCAAAGAAAACCTTACCATAGTGTTTTTTACAGCTTGCTTTACATTATTTCATCATATGGCACGTTTTTACAACATGTTGAAAAATCGCATTTTTTTTCGACATACTATACTATGGCGTTTTTTTGCGCCAAAATTCATGATGATTTTTTTTTCAAAGAAAACCTTTCTGGAGTGTTTTTCACGGCCTGCTTTACATTATTTCATCATATGGCACGTTTTTACAACATGTTGAAAAATCTCATTTTTTTTTCGACATACTATACTATGGCGTTTTTTTGCGCCAAAATTCATGATGATTTTTTTTTCAAAGAAAACCTTTCTGGAGTGTTTTTCACGGCCTGCTTTACATTATTTCATCATATGGCATGTTTTCACAACATGTTTGAAAAATCGCATTTTTTTTCAACATAGTATACTATGGCGTTTTTTTGCGCCAAAATTCATGATGATTTTTTTTTCAAAGAAAACCTTTCTGGAGTGTTTTTCACAGCCTGCTTTACATTATTTCATCATATGGCATGTTTTCACAACATGCTGAAAAATGACATTTTTCGACATAGTATACTATGGCGTTTTTTTTTGTGCCAAAATTCATGATGATTTTTTTTCAAAGAAAACCTTACCATAGTGTTTTTTACGGCTTGCTTTACATTATTTCATCATATGGCATGTTTTTACAACATGTTGAAAACTGACATTTTTCGACATAGTATACTATGGCGTTTTTTTTTGTGCCAAAATTCATGATGATTTTTTTTCAAAGAAAACCTTACCATAGTTTTTTTCACAGCTTGCTTTACATTATTTCATCATATGGCTCATTTTTACAACATGTTGAAAATTGACATTTTTCGACATAGTATAGTATGGCGTTTTTTTTTCACCAAAATTCATGATGATTTTTTTTTTCAAAGAAAATCTTTCTGGAGTGTTTTTCACGGCCTCCTTTACATTATTTCATCATATGGCATGTTTTTACAACATGTTGAAAAAGTGCATTTTTTTTCGACATAGTATAATATGGCGTTTTTTTTGCGTCAAAAACAAAACGTGTCAACAAAGTTTCCTGTTAGAGTTTGTGTTCTCCTAAGTTTAACTCCAAGGTTTTAAATCCTTTCATTTACTGCAAATGAATATCTACTCCAAATGTCTCACTAATAATCATTATCAGCCTTAAAAACCCACAAAACAGCCCTCTATACTCCACCACACTTAGTACAGTCCGATTCCCCCTTCTATAAATCTTCTTGGGATCTTCCACTTCCTGTTTGTCAAAGTGGCCTTCTACCTGGTCAGGTTTTGTTGGAGCTCATGCAACAAACATTTTGGGTAAGTGCACTTTAATATGGATGGATGACACTGAATTAGAGTCTGTTTTAATGAGACTGAGTTAAGATGCACAGCTCTGTCATTAAATAGGAAATTATTTCTCAGAATTCACAGAGAAAAGTCTGAAATGTTTGCTAGGTTAGCGTCCCACATGTTCTTTGGCTCAGCTAAAGCTAACTCTCTCCAACTTCTGGATCTCTTGAGTTGCTTGTTGTTAAAATATCTTACTAGAGGTGTTGAAGCGCAGCAAGTCTGAGATGTTTGTTCAAAATCAGCTCATTCTCAAGTCTGATCTGAACTGTCCTCTTTTGTTTGACCTTTCCCTAAACTTAGGAGTTAATGACAGAGCCGCACATCCAGACTCAGTCTCATTTATGTAGAGATTAAACTTCAGTGTCATTCATTGATGTTAAAGTGCAGTTCTTCAAATGTTTGTTGCACATGCTCCCGACCAAACCAGTCCAGGTGGAAGACGATGTGAAGAGAAAGCTCCAGAGGATGAATATCACACATTTACTTTCGAAATAAATGTCCTTTAATTAGACATTGTCATGCAAAAGTTGGATTTCCCTTTAATGATGTTCAAATCTTTGTTGAATGTTTTGTTGATGTTGGTTTCTAAATGTTTTCTGACACTCGGCCCCAAAGATTAAAACCTTTTACTGCTCACAAGCTGCAACAATTCACACATTATCAACTATCTTTCTGACTAAACTAAGATAAAAAGTGAAAAACTGCCTGATTCCTGCATCATGAATGTAAATCTGTTTGTTTTTTATGACAGTAAACTGAATATATTTGGGTTTGACATTTTATAAACCAAAACAAGAAATGAATTAGTGGAGAAAACAATCAACAGATTAATGGACAAAGAAAATGTGTTTTCCAACATATATGGCTGAATTACTCCAACATTACAAGATACATACAGTTTTAATTCAATTTTATTGATATAACGCCAGTTACAGGTCAAATTGTCTCAAGACACTTTATTTTTATATATTTTGTTATATTTAAAATATGACAAAGTAAGAAATTTAAACATCTTGACTAATCAAATTTATTATTTGGTTTTTAAGAGACTAATGGACAATTAAAATAAGTTTCTCCACTAAAACTAATAAACATGAGGTCAAATAGAAGGAAGAGTTTTAAATACTGCAGTCCCACGACGACAAGAATAAAGTATGTCAAGAAAAAGTAAATCTGCTGGTGGATTCCATTAAAGTCCTAATAATTGATAATAAAGTGTGATACTAAAAGTTTGTGGTGCTAAAAATCTCAAAGATATGAAGTTGAACATGTGGATGGAGGTTGATAAAAGTTGACCAACTCCATGGATTTTCTGGATGGTGGTTAAAGACCTGCTCTTCTAGTGGTCTTCCTTCCAGTGGCTGTAAAAAGTCAGTCCATCCTGGCCGACTTCAAAACCTCTTCATGACAAGTTGTTCTGCCTCGGACCTGGTGGAAACTCCAGAAACTGGGGAAAACCCGTGGAGACTCGAAGAACTCGTGGCGACTCGAAGAACTCGTGGGGCGGGGGAAGGTGTGGTGGGCGGCGGGGGGAGGTGGGGGAGTAGAGGGGGGAGGCCGCCACCCACCTCCCCACCCACTCTCCGCCCCGACTCCACCCAGACTCCGCCTTGGCTCCACCCATGTGGTCACTTGAGGAACTACGATGCCAAAGGGACGACGAAATTATGTCTTTGTATCTGATCTGTAGCTCAGTGAGTTAAGGATTTGCCTATGGAGCTGCAGGTCGCTGGTTCAAGACCAGACACTTCTTAAATTTTCTCAAAATCCTGGCAAAGACAAACAAAGAAAAGTGCCGGTGGTGGGTCTTGAACCGGCTACCTTCCACTCGGTAGTCCTCTTCTTATCCCCCTGAGCTATTTGCTCAGATACTAATTCTTCTTTTTTTTGCGCATTTATCATCTATTTTTTGTTGTTTTCGAGTTTTTTTTTAACTCGAGTCTCGACTCGACCGTTTTTCTCAGGAGGTTGGACTTGCTGGAGGGTTGAACCTTCAGTTCCAAGACTTTCCAAAGCCTCCACACCTCCCGAGTCCTCAGGACCTGAGCTTTCACACAGTCTGAGGGCTGAAATTTTCTAAGTCCCACAGTAGTTCTCTGTTGGATTGAACTTTCACACAGTCCAAGGACTGATATCTTCAAAGTTCCTCAGTAGTTCTCTGTTAGTTTGAACCTTTAGACAGTCTGAGGACTGAAATCCGAAGAGTTCTTGAGTAGTTCTCTGTTAGTTTGAACCTTCAGACAGTCTGAGGACTGAAATCTTAAAAGTTTCTCAGTACTTCTCTGTTAGTTTGAACCTTTCCACAGTCTGAGGGCTGAAATTTTAAAAGTTCCTCAGTAGTTCTCTGTTAGTCTGAACCTTTCGACAGTCTGAGGACTGAAAACCTAAAGGTTCTTGAGGACTTCTCTGTTAGTTTGAACCTTCAGACAGTCTGAGGACTGAAATCTTAAAAGTTTCTCAGTACTTCTCTGTTAGTTTGAACTTTATGATTAACAGAAGCCTTAAAACTTGTGACCATGAGTCTTGATTTCACATTTAGACCATCCATCTGAGTTCTTCTCAGACCTTCACCTGTGGGTTTTTTAGAAATCCTCAACAAACTTTGATTCTCTTCACTGAACAGTAAAGTTTGTGGAGATCAGAAGGTAACATTGGTTTGATCAATGCCTTCAACTACTAGTAGACTTTATATGGAAAGCAGTTTTCTGAAATGAGTTCTTAGTAAATCTGTCTACAATCAAACCAAGAACATAGAAAGAGGAAATGTTTGAAGAAACAACTTGATGTTTTCATTTCAGACTAGAAAACGCTTTAAGTATTTTATCTGTTTTTGCTCTTTTTGATCGTTTTATTGTCTCTTCTGTGTAATTTGATCTTCTAAAGTCTAACTGGTCTTTTCAAATGTTTTGTCTTTAGTTTGATTCTTCTTAAATGTTTAGCTTTGCTCTTTTCTCACCTTTTATTCTTTTCTAATGTCTGAATTGATTTCCAAATGTTTTGTCTTTTTAAATTTTAATTGTTGTTTTATCAAATGTTTTATCGGCTTGTTTGAAAAAATGTCCTTTTCTTTCCCAATGTTTAATTTTTCAATTAAATATTTAAATCTTTAAGGTTTTTCTTTTTAAATGTTTTACCACCTTTTTTTAAATTTTGTTTTTAAATGCTTCATTGTATTTACTGTTTAATTCCTATTTAAAGTTTTATTGTCTTTAAGATTTAATTTTCTAATTAAACATTTAATTTTTTAATTAAATGTTTTGTCTTTTCAAAGGTTTAATAATCTAATTAAATGTTTTGTATTTTTTAAATGTTTAATTATCTAAAATATTCCATCTTCAATGTTTAATATTTCTGTTTTAAAATTTGGTTTATTTTCATAATTACATGTTTTGCATCTTCTGTTTAATTATCTAATTAAATATTTTGTCTGTTTAATATCATTTAATTGTATTTAATGTTTAATTTTCTTTTTAAAAGTTTTATTGTATTAAATGCTTTTTTCCTTTGATTTAATTGCTTTTTTAAATGTAGTTTATTTCTTCAATCTTTTTTTTTCTGTCAAGATTTTAAGCCCAACTTTAAAAATGAAACAAACCCTTAAATCACCATGAAAATACTTCTATTGTCACAATCATGAGTTAGTCAATTATTCAATTAAGTCAATTAAGTTTATTTGTTTAGCACCTTTCACACAGATGACAAAACTAAACAAGCAAAGAGAAAAAAACTATGAATAAAACTCAAAAATATATTTAAAAAAAAGATTTAACATGGTAATAAAATCTGTTGTGTCCAGGGGATGGAGGGAGTTTATTGAAGTCTTCTTAGGCTCACATGGGAAATCACTTAAAATATAAACTTGATCTTCAGTCTAAGGAAACTGGGAACTGCAGAGCGACAGAAGAACCAACAATATCTCCTCTTTTCTCCTTTAATGAGTCGATTCTTCTTGTGCTTTCAGACCAAAGAACTACAGACTCTTCACAACCTGCTCAAACTCTTGGTACAGGACCTCACTACTCGGGTCAAGAAGGTTTCCGTCTCATTTCTACTCTGAAGCTCACCTTCTCCTGCTCAAACTGCTGACAAATGTTTCTGCTGCTCTAAAGTCTGGTCTCCAGAACTTCCTAAAAACTCTCAGTCTCTTCTGCTGCAGGTTGCTTTGTAGAACTGTTGCAGAAAACCTCACTAAACCACATGGAGGGGCCTCAAGATAGTCGTCCAAATGAAACCATACAAAAACCAAACTAGCACAACCCAAACGCTAAAGTCTCCTGCAGCCTACCAGAGAACCTCTGAGAACTGAGAATCAGGACAGGAACTCTTACCTTCTGGACAACCAACGTTGGTTCACAAACAAGAACACAGATTGTGTCTGACCAAAAACCTCTGAAGACTCACTACAGCCAAGATAAAGACACAACTCACCTGCACCAAATCCACTAATCACTGCACACATTAGTACCATGTGCTAACTGTGGCTAAAGAACCATATTTACCAAGACAGCTATCCAGTACAAAGCCCTAAAACACACCAAGAAACACATTAAAGACGATTTTACTGCTGGAAGCTGCAAGCCAACGCCTAAAGAACAAAGGAAAGCAATGGAGCCAAACCCGGCTCAGTTGTGAAGTGAAGCAGAGGAAATGTTTGACTGCAGCTAAATAAAGCAGGAAGACACTGAGCTGCTCAGGTGTTCCTGATAACACCAAGCAGCCACCTGGACAGCCAATAGGAACACAGCCACCTGGACAGCCAATAGGAACACAGCCACCTGGACAGCCAATAGGAACACAGCTTACTGGAAGTCCAGAGGGCTGGCTTAGTGAAGGAAATTTAGTTTAAAGTTGAAGCAGAAAGTTAACAAAGAAAGTTGAAAACCACCTTCTGATACCTGAAATCTCTGTTTTCACACAAAGAACGCCTGAACATGTCAAACTGGTTCCATAGTAGAACCATCATAAAAATGTCATAGTATGATGTGTTGCTCAAAAAACATTACGACCCGGCTGTCTAGGGTCGCCGAGGAGCAACACAAAAACAGGACAAACGCTGGTTTCCAGGGGGTTAGGCGGCTATTTATTTGAAAGAGTAAGTTTACAACAACACAACATGTGAGCAGAAAAATCACAAAGTCTGTCTTTAGTTCAGCTGAAAATAATAGTTTTTGTCTTTTTTATTGACCAAACTTTTCAGGAAGTAGATGAAGAATAATTAAAGCTCTCATGTAGAAGTCCAACTTATTTTGGATCCTTGTGCAGAGTTTAATCTTAGAGTTTGTAAAGCTGTTGAGTTTTTAGAGTCACATGGATTGTTTTGACATTTAATAACCGAGTCCTGAAATAAAATTACAGTTGTGGATTTCTGTCATTTAGTCTGGACTAAACAAATAACAGCAGCATAAATCCCAAACGTCATTATGAGGAGTCTGGATTGAGGTTTCTCACTTGATAATGATCAAAACATGAAATTCAGCTTGGTTTAAAGGAATATTCCACTTTAAATCTTTGAATGTTGACCTAAAAGGTTGGTTTCAGGAAGTATTCCATCTACAAGGTCCTCACGCATCCACCTTAAAGGAACATTCCACCAAAAATCCTTGGACATGCACCTAAAATGTTGGTTTAACCGAGTATTCCATCCAAAATCCTCAAAGAGACCTGAGGGGCTGGTTAAAAGCAATATTCCACCTAAAACCTCAAATATAGACCCGAAAGGGTGGTTTAGAAAAAATCCTTCAATGTAGACCAAAAAAGTTAGTATGGAGGAATATTCCACCTGAAATGTAGACCTGAGAAGTTGGTTTGGAAGAATATACCATCCTAAACATCCTTAAATGTAGACTAAAAGATGGTTTGGAAGAAAATTCCACCTAAAATCCTCCAATGTAGACTTCAAAGGCGAATTTAATGGTATATTCCACCTAAAATTCACTACTGTAGACCTTGGAGGTTGGTCTGATGGTATATTCCACCCAACATCCTTGAACATAAACATAAAAAGTTCATTCAAAGGAATATTCCACCCAAAATCCTTCAATGCAGACCAAAAAATCTTGGTGTAAAGGAGTATTCCACCTTAAATGTAGACCTACAGAATGGTTTGGAGTAATATTCTACTCTAAAATCTTCCAGTGGAGACCTGAAAGGTTTATCTGATGGTATATTCTACCCAACATCCTGGAGCATTTACCTAAAAGGTTGGTTAATGGTATATTCCCAGAAGAACCCTTGAACATTGGGCTTAATGGTATATTCCACCCATAATACTTGTGCATATTCCAAGAAGTCAGTGTAAAGGAAATGTAGACCTAAAAGGATTGTTTAAAGGAATATTTAAACTGTTATTTTCATTATTTAATAATCTGTTATCAGTCAGAACCCTGGCAAACTTAATTTCATCAGTTTTTTTTCATGGAAGTCACAAATAAAGGAGCTCTTGGTTTTTACCAGCGTTACGGAGTCCAAAGCTGCTGTTTCAACACAGACACATTCACATGCATCCACAAACCTCTCAGCACTCAAACACCCACAGACAGGAGGCCGGCTGGACCGAGGCTCGGCGGTGTCCTCAGACCCACGAGTCGGGGAGTCGGTGAACTTGTTGGTCTGGTCTGAAGGTCTCCATGTGGTCCAGTAGAAGTCCACGTAGTCGGTGTTGGCTTTGAACCGCAGCGACTGGCCGCCATCAGGTGTACCGGCTCGTCCTCGTAGGGCTCCTCCTGTAGCCTTGAGGGGACCACAGGAACATTCAGTAGCTGTTGGAGTTCTTCCTGTCAGGCTCGTGGTAGAACGGCTCTAAAGTATCTTTTACTTGTCTTATCTGGAACAATCTAACAGCCTAAACTGTTAACAGCGGTGTAAAGAAGCAAACACACAGGCATAGATTAGGACTCAAACTAGATTTATTTTAGAAAACAAATCAACTTAGAGGCATTTGTTCACACGTGGCTGAATAGGAGGCCGTCCAATCAGATTTGAGGTCTTCACTCTGTAGGTTGGTTGTTTGGTGAGACTCTTGGACCTCCATCAGCTGACATGGATGTTTGATGGTCTTCCTCTCTAGTGCCAGATGATTCATCCATGAATTCAGCAGCTACAGACTGAAATGAAGTTCATGCTGCTGTTATTGAATTCCTGTTCCAGATCAAATGTTCAGAGCTCACCTTGAATGCAGCCGTCTGCTGTCTGGATAGTTTTTCTCATTGTAGTCTTCAATAAAGTCTTTTTCCTCATGTCAGGATGTGGTGAGACTCTTTCTCATTCTCTGCAGACGTCCCTCATTGTGCATCTCCAGAGAAGAAACAGAAAAACTGGTCACTGCTTCAGCATCACAAACGCTCTCCAGCATTGAGAGTGTTTTAGGAATTCATTCATTGTGTTGTGAACTTTGAAGGAGCAGAAACTTTACAGCTGCCAAAGATATGAGCTCCAATTCTGGATGTTTTAGGAAATGAAGTTCATCAAATGAACACTTGATTTTTGCTGATAACTCTCATTAAATTACTGAAGAAATCTAACATAAAAACCTGTAAACTCTCAGGCAGCTTTTGTTAAAGTTTGTCTATAATTCTATCATCATGTTCTGGAACCAGGACTCTGCAGAAGTTCCTTCAATCAGATTCTTGTGTGTTTCTATTTAAGGCCTCAAGTTTGAACGTACAGCAGAGGATTAGAAAGGAGTGATTTTAATATTTAAATCAGTCCAGTAAATATTTGGAGTAAAATTATTAAAATTTCGATTTAGATAGATTTATGTCAAATAATATTGTAGAGTCTCACTTAAATATATCCAAATGAGTTCAGTGTATTTACATTTTATAGAATATTTGATTTCTTAATCTCAATACTGTAGAGTCTGACCCTAAATATTATAATAATGATGTCAATTTAAATAATATTGTAGTGCAGAGTCATAAACTTTAATCAGCTAAACTTACATAATAAATATCACTGTACAATCTTAACCTGAACATTCATATTATTGAGGTAAATTTACATAAATCATGATATTCTAGAGCAGGGGTCACCAACCTTTTTGAACCTGAGAGCAACTTCAAGGCTACTGAGTAGGACAAAGGGCACCTTATTTGATACAAACTTCCTCAATAGCAAACTTGCGCCATCATCTTTAAACAATAATAATAATAATAATAATAATAATAATAATAATAATAATAATAATAATAATAATAATGAAAATAATATGTAAATAGACCGTCTGATCACATTTATGTTAGTTATTCCTTACAGTAATTATTAACGATTTCCACAACAATGACGGTAGGAAACACACACACACACACACACACACACACACACACACACACACACACACACACACACACACACACACACACACACACACACACACACACACACACACACAGTCAGAGGTATCCATTCTCTGAAACTTTTGTAAATATCTTTCTTGGCAGTTTTGTATGAATCAGCATTTTTGCAGCATTTTGTTCAAAATCACACCAGTTAAAATTCTGTGCAAATTGTCACTTCTAACATTTTTAGGAAATCATTAACTGTCATCAAATCATGCTTCATTTGTGCAAACCACTACCTTTGTAACATTTTTGAACAATTCATGAACTCTGTCCCATGTTTGTACAAATTATCAGTTATGTAAGAAAAAAATCAACTCTTTCACATTTTGAAATGAATCCTATCACATTAGTACTAATCACCAGCATTTTTCACCAGCATTGCAACATTTTTTAACAGATCATAACAACAAATCATTACACGTTTTCAACAAATTATTTTTCACATTTTTGTGTAATGGCACGATGTTTTGAATGACAACATATGTTACCTCTTTCTTTGTCTGTAAATGTGTGTTAGTGGGAAGCCTGGCATTGCAGAGCTTATCATGTCTTACCTTTACCTTGCAGCTCACAGTTCAGATGGTTCAGTTTCCCAGTGATGTCCGTTAAAAATACAAGGGCAAGAATCCACTCAGTGTCTTCAAGCAACGAGATGTCTCCCTTTGGACTGCATCAACTCTTTGATTTCGGCCAACAGTGACCAAAAAATACGCTGCAAAACTGTTCCCCTGCTGATCCATGGGGTTTCTGTGTGTAGTAACAGGCCACCATGTTCAGCTGACAGCTCCTCCAGCAGCACCTTCAATGTCCTGGTTGTTTGGCTTTGGAGCCATTTATGATCTTCACGACACGAGTCATCACATGATCAAGTCCGGCCACTTTTGTACATACATATGTCCTGCTGGTGAATGATGCAGTGGTAATGTAGGAATGTTGGTAAGTCTGGATCACCTCTGCATCGTACAATGAAGCCTGCATGGCGACCCGTCATGGAGGAGCCCCATCTGTCGTCACTGAAACAAACTTTTCTAATGGTACATTTTTCTCCACAAAGAAACTTTTCGCCCCGTAGTACATGTCAAAGCTGCCTTTAAGTCCTGGGCTTTTCCTGTCCATAGTGCGCATACAGTCTATGTGCGCTACCAGGTGGCTAGTTAGCATGGAAGCTTTGTGGCAGCTAAAGTAGATTCTCTCCACATTGTGCCACTTTGCCGATGCAATAGTCGATCCGCATATAGGACACACAAATTTACCTTTCACTGTCGTGAAAAAGAACTCTTCCTCCCAGTCATCGTGAAAATAGTGCTTTCTCTTTCACTTCTCTGTCATGTTTTGGGGGTCAAAACCACATCTAGCTTCCCAAAGCGTCTGCGCCCGGATGCTTCCGCAAAGAGTGACGTGGTGGTTTGACATGCGCAGTGAACATTGACTCGGACAAGGTCGAAGTTTATTTACACCGAAGACATTTTTTTAAAAAATTAGAATAAATATTGTAATTTAAAATCTGCATTAATGTAAGTATTTTGATTTAAAAAGAACAGCAACTATAATTTTTTATAAGGAATTTCATGGTGACGCTTTCCTATTGGGTTAAAGAGCCAAAAAAAAAAAAAAAAAAACCATGAAAAATACTTTGTAAAAGCGAGAGGTCGGTAGCAGCTTTCATTTTTTCTTACAACCCCCCAAAATATCTGTTGTACCCCCCTGTAGGTTTATTTATATATATATATATATATATATATATATATATATATATATATATATATATATATATATATATATATATATATATATATATATATATATATATATATATATACATAAAACCTACCTCTAATTTGCAGCAACAAGAAGAATAAGACAAGATGTATTTCGTAACATATAAAAAAAACACCATATGGACATACTAATAAGGTAAATAACTTGAAACTCAGAGTTAAAGTTTTTTCTTGAGTAAAATTGTACATACACTATTCTGTACAATAAAGTTCAAACGATAAGGAGATGTAACACTGACTAAATATATTTTTCCGTGGATGGGAGCACTTTCAATACAGAACTGTGACTTGCACTGGAGTATTTTGACATTTAGTATTGCAACTTTTGCTTAAAAACTAATCCCTATCAAACATGCGGAACACATTTCCCAATTCCAATATTTGGTTTAATGTCACACAAGGCAAAGAAAAAGCAGCAGCAGCAGAATTCTCACCAACAAGATGCCAGGAGAAGCAAATACTTGACACTTTTACTTGAAAAATGATGACAAAAGACTGATTAATGATCGAACTACCTGCCTGTCATTTTCTGTAACCTGATCACTGCAATAAATGACTCATCATTTCAGCTTATGGTACATGTACACACACTCTGACTGTTGAGAGACTGACATGGATTACTAATGAGCGTTAAAGTTTGGTCTGCTATTGCCTGTCAACACTCTTGGTGGCAGAACTTGGTATAAACACTGCAAGTAGAACTGAAAGATTTTCATGTAAGTTCCTCTCTGCTGGAGAGCAAAAAGCAGCATCATACGAAATCTTTCGCGAGAGTCTTAGTCACACATGAGCCTCCTTTAAACAGAAGGCACAGGCGCTGTTTTCAGTGAAGGAGGCTTGATTAGGCAGCACCATCAGTGATCAGCCATTCTCTGTGTAAATGTTCCCCACTGTGAATTCACTGACATATCAGCCTATTTTTATAGATATATTTCCCCGTCTTTATACTGAGCTGTGACTGTTACTGCGATAAAACTGAGAACCGATGTGGGCTGCCAGTGGATATCCTTTAAGGTTTTGAAGCCTTTATGGGAGAATATAACTATTCTCCTTAGTCTATGCTCAAACAAATATCTTTTTTGTCATTTCCTTCTCAGACAGTGAGCAAATATAGCCAAATAAAGTGACTGACACTGACATTTACACACAGTTATGCAGTCTACTTTGTGCACTGTTTGTTTCGTTTGCTTCACTTTGTTAAAATGTTTCATATCTGTGTTCTGTCTGGATGGAGCCTTCAGTCAAGTTGCATCGTGGGTACTAAATAGCGTTCTACTAGAAATGTAGCCTGAAGGCATTTTGAGGAGGCCTATTTACTGTAGACCCATGCTGTGTAGTTTATTTTCTCTCTCAAAGACACACACTAGCAAAATCGGTGTCCTTCAGATGCAAGTCATGAGGATTTTTTGACAGAGGTCCTCCAAAAACAGGAGATGCAGCTGCTGGAAAAAAATTCCCATCTGGTTACTAGGCTGCCATGTGTTAAGTTTGAAAGTCACCCTGAGAGCCGATGCAGACTCTTGGAGAGAGATGGAAAGAGATGGAGTTTACAGGCTCAGATTAATATCTGATGGCTGCAATAAAACTATGCAGTAGAGTGTATGGTCCCTCACACAGACACTACCTGCTGATACCAAGACAGTAAGCCTTGTCTCCAGTGAATTATGTTCATATTTACCTAATTTGCATTCCTAATTTATGATGAGGGAAGTAGTGTGACGTTCACAGAGTGCAGTTTGAAGTAAAGGTGGAGGTTAGGAAGGTGCATGGAATAGTAAGTGTTTAATTTCTTTAACTGAAACTTGTGTTCCAGTCATGCATCATCCTTTATATCAGTCTTTATATTTTTAATCTCTAGAGTGACCATGGCCACAATCTTCCTCTAAAGAAATACTTTATCATTCATATTTATATATACAGTTAGATGGAATGGTATGATCTATTCATTAAGGGAGCAGTGACATCCTACAACCTTTCCACTGGTTGCCTAGCAGCTTAATGCCAGGAAGAGAAAGCACTTTTTCAACAAGTAGTCCAGTACAAAATTTTGTTGGCCTGGTTTGGATCCCTCTGTTCCCTTAGAGAGACAGATCACTGAAAATCCGTGCAAAGTTGTTCTTAGTGAAGCACATCTATCCTATCCTATCACACCTATCGTTTTGATGAAAATTATGTAAATCATAGTCACTATATCTCAACCGAACTGAACTCCTACTGCAGATTTTGGACCAACGTGTTCGACAGTGCTCCCCACCAAAACCATCAAAACATGCAATATCTTTTGGAAGAATAGTGTTCTTCCCTGCAGTAGAGTTCCAGAAACTCCAAGAATCAGTGCCAACTTAATATTTCCTTCATGTAGCAGTAAAAATTTCAAAACGCCAAGTCCAGCACAAAACCAGCTGAAATGCCTTTGTTTATTTATGTTTTAATAGAGAAGCTGTTACAACAGACCCAAAGTAGAACCTTTCAAAAATAATGATATTTATTGTACATCTTTTAAACATAATACAAAACTATACAAATACTCCGAAATACTTATTTCAAAAAGAATACTGGATCCAATTAGTCGACCCCTTGTAATATTTGTCTCTAATGCTATGTTTCAAAATATTGACCTGTTCCATTAAATAAAAGATCTGTCCTATTAACTTAACAACATTTAGTTATTTTCCATTAGGTGATACTGAGAACTATACACACACTAACTGCAAAAAAATGTAGGTGTTAGTATTAGTTTTTTTTGTGTTTTGGTGTTCAGCTTTTATTTCATGTGAATGAATGAAGTAATGATAATTTACAATGTGCTGTCATCAGACATTATGCTCTTAGCTGTGATTAGAACTTTTCCATTGGCTGCAGCGCACTCAGATGTGTGTGTGTCCACGGAGAGAAAGAACAGATTTTCTGCACAGGGCTTAAGTGCTTTTTTCATGATCATTGTAAATATTTCACTCAAGAAGATGGATGAATTGCAGAGATGAAAAGTATTCATCGCAATGTGAATTGCTTCTCCTGTTAAACTGAAATCACAGTGAGCTGGTAAATGGGATGATATTTCTTCCCCATGCTACTGCAGGTCAATGAGGATTTGATGAATCTACTTTGGCATTCACATTTGTGATTTATTATTCATTGAATTCTGCATTAATGACTAGGATTCAGACCAAGGGCACTGCTGTATTTCTAATACACACCCACAATACATATGACACATAGTCATCATTTAATAGTTAATCACTGAGCTGCGTGTATCTAGTTATTCAGATCTGGCTTATAAAAAGAAAATAAAACTATTTAGATGCTGTTATTACTGATAATGTTTTACACCAAATATCAAACTGAAAGAACTTTTTTTTTTTTTACCTTAAAACTATCAAACATTAGCTAGTTTGCATAAATGTACTAAAATATAATGATTCCCATAAAGTGTAAATTACAAAAGCAGTTAAACATCTGTTTAGTGTAATAAAAGTTGTCTCTGGTAGACAGGGAACCATACAACAATGTACCTGGAGGATTTTGGAACATGTGGTGAAAAGGAGGACAGAGATGTTAGTGATTTGGGACATTTGGACTTAGTATCTCTCAGGAAAACTCTGGAGGTCAGTGTAAAAATATAGTGTGGAAAGATCATGGCTGTAGCTGAAATAATACCAGGTGTTTGTTGTCACTCACTTGCTTTTATATCTGTAATGCGAATTTCATCCTGGCTCTTTAACGGTAGACAAGCTCTGTAGTTGGAGTTACTAAGGAGGATCGTAGGAGTTTGACCATCCTTTCCTCATGTTTTTTGTGGACCTGAAGAATCCTCAACCCAATCATCAATTATGGGATTTTTAGTGTGAACAATCCTTGCCAATATTTATGTCCAATTCTATTCATACATCTGCTGTCATGTAGAAACAGAAAAAACTAAGCTAAACTCCCATAATGCTCTGTGCTTGCCAACAAAGAAGCACCTGCCTCCTGTGGTTGCTACAGTATTAAACAAGAAAAGCATTCAGAGAACACAGTACTCCAGCAAGACTGTTCATTCCCTGACCTTGTGCTGAGTACAGGCATGTGTTATGCATGTGTACGTTACATATGTATGGATCCCGAATCCCGTGACCTAAATATGTAGCGGCCACTGTTATTGACGGGACTCGGAAATTCCCCCACAACTTAATCAATTGTTTCTTGTATCATTTCTGATAAGTCGGCAGTGGTCGATTTGTACTAGGATCGCAATCATGTGATCATCAGCAGTCAACTGACAAAACGTTCGCTTGTTGTCATAGTTATGGTGATGCCGTGCCAGCCGCTATATCTCACAATTTGAAATCTTTAACAAATCCGCCGTGTTCCTTGGCGGTGTAAAAATAAGAGGTTTAACCTTGTGGAACAATCAGCTACTACATCTAATCTACAATACCTGAAGTATGTATTATCTAGGAAAATGGTATCGCAGACACAAAATAATAAATTAATTGGATAGGCTCAGGAGTATATAAACCTTCGTTGGGACATCCCTACATAAGATTGTTAGCTGCGGGACTATGGTATGCTGGGGTTTTTGTTAACTCTCCATCTTCTCTGCATCAAACATGATTTGTGGGTGTTGGACTCTGCCAAGGCTGCCTCCAGTTTCCCATCCTGTTTGTAACAGGACCTGAAGTCACAGCTGGGGTGAGGAGGGTGTCTCAAAGGTGTGAACCTTTGAGTCACGACACATGATGTTGTTCTGTTGGCTTCATCAGCCTGTGATCTTCAGCATGCATTGAGGTGGTTTGACACCAAGTGTGAAGCGACCAGGTCTGAGGCCATGGTTCCTTGCCAGAAATCGCTAGACTGCTCTCTATGGGTTTGGGATGAGTTGCTGCAGACAGATTGGTGCAGTGTCAGCGGCAATGCAGGTATTTTACTGAGCTGAAGAAGAAGCTGAGGCACAAGGTAAAGGTCTTGATTGACCAGTCAAACTTCACTCCTGGGTAGTGATGGAAAAAATTAGATTATGGATACAAGTAGCCAAAATGTGATACTTTCAAAGGGTGACTGGACTTAACCTTAGAGATAGAGTTATCGCTCCTTTGTGTTGAAAGGAGCCAGCTAAAATGTTTCGGGCACAGGAAGTGCCCAGAAGGCACCAACTGGGAGAAGAACAAAGGGGAAATCCAGAACTTGCTGGGTAAATTACATGTCATCTGCCCTGGGAACACTTTAGAATCTCCCAGGAGGAGCTGCAAAATGCTGCTCGGGAGAAGACATCTAAAATGCCCTGCTCAGCCTGCTGCCACCGTGACCTGACTCCAGATAAGCGAAGGAAAATTGAGGGATGAATGGACATAATAGCATTTACAGTTCAATACGGTACAATATTTGCAACAAAATGGAAGTTTAAACTGCCTTGACTGGCAGCGAAACATGTGACTGGGGACTGAAAGCTATGTTTGGAGTGCCTAAAAATTAAAATCCTCATGATTTGCATAAAATCCAACCTAATTTTTGATACTAGTATTGGTTTGTATTTTTACTGCAGCAGGCTTTCAATGTATTTACATTTAGTAATTATTTTTCTATATGGTACAGCAGTTTTCATTGTTGGTAGCTGAGTCTGCCATTCCCACCCTGAATTGAAATTGCCTGCCTACACACGAGGGAATCACAGGAAATGATGCATGCATACAATCTATTGTTACTGGTTTGAATTTAATCTCACTGACATCAGGGTATATACATTTCAAAGTGCTGCAACACAGTAAAGGCATTCAACTGAAACAACAACAGCAGCAGTTACAGGAGATGCAATGTACACTGGCAAGTAAAAGTAAATGAGCCCTTGTGAATTATCTGCACGTATAATCTTCATCCAAGTAACAATTACGAACATGAATCTGTTTTAACTGATAACACACAAATAACTGTATTATTCTTGTCTGTAATGAATACATTGTTCAAACAAAATCTAATTGAAATCAGCAGTTGGCAGAACAGGGCCTCAATCAATCAGTGAAAGAAGATGAGAGGTGAATATCGGAGCGACTTTGATTTATAGAAAAACATTCAAATATTATGAATTTATTATTCACAAGGGGATTAGGCTGATTTGAAACATGCCTCGCAACAAAGAGGTCTCAGAAGACTTATGGTGATGAAATTACTGGTTTTCCTAAGGTGGGAAAGGGGTCTCAAGAAGTTTGGTTATTCATTTGTAAACAAGTTGTCTGTATATGGTAATGATTAAATACAATTTTATGCCACTGCTCATAGAGGTAGGTGCACAGTTCATCCAAGAGCACAAACAGCTAACGGTTTAAAGGAATCATTGAAGTTGTTGTCAGTGGCCAAACACTGTGGGAGAAACTGCTGCTCTCCAAAACATCACAGCAGTGTCTCAAGAGCATCTGTACAAAACTACTGGGAAAATGTTTTGCGCACTGATGAAATTAAGGTTGACTTGTTTAGGACAAGCATGCAGGGACATGTATCACTAAAACAGAGCGCTGCACACCAAAATAAAAGCATCATTCAAACGATGGAAGGGGCATCGTGATTCAAGGCTGATTTGCTGCTTTTGGGTCTAGACTGGTATATGTATTTTTGGATGTCAGGGTGACTGTCTGCTAGGTGAAAATCGATAGAAAATTACCCCAAACTAGCAGCATTTTTAATGCTTAATAGGTGCGTGTCAAAAACAGCTTGTTTAATAAGTGTTTATTTGTTGTGTGTTATAAACTAAACCACATTCAGTTTGTGAGATGAAAGTCTAATCGAAATTTTTTGACCAGTTAATTAATAAAAACTTGCAAATCCAAACAGTATACATACTTTTTGTACTCTGTATATTATAGCTCTGACAGCATCAAGAAAACTGAATTTTTGTGCATTTCTGAGGGGCTGCAGATCATTTTTAAATACTGCGCAGAGTCATGGTATGAAGTCACAGCTATTGCATGCTGTTAGATGAAGAGCTCCAGGCGACAGTCTGCACACCTCCAACTCCACAGCATGATAATCAGCTTCACTGATCCCTGCTATTGTGTGTAAGATAACTAGTGGTGCATGCAGCATGAAGCATTCGACTGCAGTAGTACAAGGCACAATGACAAAAGATCAGTTATTGACTTTTGTTTTTTAACTTGGGCTGTGTAGTAAAAACATATAGCTGTAAGTAGATACCTTTGCTTTTTTGTTGTATTTCTGACAAAGTAGAATTCTGCAACTTGTATGCATCCTGTAAAGTATTGAACCATATGTGTTGGTATCAGCCACGACTGAAATGTGAAGGATTATAACCTTGTTACAGCAGTTACAATTAAGTCATTCACATACACTTAAACTCTTATCCAACTGATGTAATCATTCTCGATGCTCAAATTAGATTCGTAAAACTCCCTATCTCACTGACAGCTTCGACCTATGCTGGCTGTCAGCTTCATGTGAAACAGATCAAATGTCTCTACCTAAAGGTGGATGGATTGATGGAAATCTGGATGAATGTGAGTGGTGGGATGATTTTAACAGATAGGAGCAGGTGCTACCGTCCAACATATAAACATAGGAAGGAACTGACTGAAGACCACACGCAATATAAAATCCATTGACACTTTAATCCATTCAGATTTTTTTTATTTTATGATTTTTCCATCACAAAGCCAAGAGGACTCTTTAAAAGTCCAGTTGAGAGCTCTAAAAGCTTATTTATTGAAAAATAATCTTGTGCCCTTTATCTTTGTCCTCTCTTCTCCTCTTTCATTTTCTGACCAGAGATGATTGCACTGACTGATGTTGCCTCAGACTTGGGCTTTAGTCTGATAGATGGCTCTGTCTGTCATTGGAGGAGGAGGGGAAAAAAAGCTTGGGAGATAACCTGGTTGTCCATCATCCTTTGTCCAAGTGCAGAGAGGAGATTGGATATTGACCCGAGGTTGCCTTCTCCAAACCAAGATATTTGAAGACTCTGTCATGGAATGACACTATAGTCCCAATAATCAGTTTCTCTGCAGTCACACACTTCTTTAAGTGTACATTTTCCAGCTTAAACCCATTATTTTCAGGTGAGATGGAGTCCATAGAATGAAATGCTGTGTATAATATCATCGGCCAGCATTTTGCAGAAACTATTATGCTGTAATCACGAGGGTTAATGTGAAATTGTGAAGGCTTGGCGAGTGGTAAGCCAGCCTTTGTCCTCAGGGGGAATTTTCCTCTGCTTGTTCTAGAAAGTCTTACTGCTCTATGTCTCCAACCTGCTGCAGTGTAACAAGGTGTTATAACGACTACAATTATCCACAATCCTCACTTACAACCTAGCAGGTACCCAGGCTTAAGCTCTTCAAATCCATGCAAGCCTGTTCCTCATGATTCTACATTTACTGTTTCAGGGAGAGGCGACCTCTGCAGCATCAGATAATTTGTCACAGCTTTACACTTGTTCTGGCCTGTGGCTGCCTTCCAGTGTCCCTCACCCCCCACCATCAACCTGCTTCTATTTCTTTTGTGTCTGTCCTTCAAGTGTTCCGTTATTATAGACAGTCTCTGCACAGTGCCACCTGCCCGTGGCGGAAGTCC
This sequence comes from Amphiprion ocellaris, assembly GCF_022539595.1. Classification (NCBI taxonomy): domain Eukaryota; kingdom Metazoa; phylum Chordata; class Actinopteri; family Pomacentridae; genus Amphiprion; species Amphiprion ocellaris. Next base: position 11,604,697 of record NC_072769.1, read on the forward strand.
CTGCAGGGGCAAAGACGTCTGTATTTAGGGGAGTGTCCTGCACAGCTGAAGAGTAGGGGTTCCCGCTGAAGGCCACACTCCCGTCGCACCACGGAGAAGGCTGGAAGGATGTGGTTGATCTCAGAATCTACCACCTCACACTGCACCTCCAACCTGAGGGGGGAAACAGAGCAATAGAGGTCTATAAGTGCAATGAGCAAAACCTCAAAATAAATATGAAGCAGAGAGAATAAAAGTGAGAGATTCCACTACTTTCACACTATTTATGCTAATTTTAGAAAACTAAAGACTGAACGAAGTAAAGAACTGGAGAGAGTGGAGAAGCGATAAGAAAGTTGGGAAAACTTCGAGGCAGGTTTGAGTGTGAAAAAGATAACTTGTGTCAAAAAAACTACAAGGAGGAGTAACAGAACAGAAACAAAGGAGAGTGACACTGTAAACCAAGGAAAAAGGAAAAAGTAAAACACAAAAGATATCTGGAGGATGAAATAAGAGCAAAGAATAAGAGTTAAAGCTGAAAACAGTCAGGAGGGGGATGTTTGGAGGAGAGACACACAACAGCAGGCTTTCAGTCTCAGAGCTTGAAAAAAAGACATCAGAAACTCAAGTTTCTGCTTCAACAGCCAGGAACTGGTACAGTAAACAAAATAAATACCCAGTCAGAGGCAGCATCACCTGTACTTAGTGCCAGTCTACATTTGAAATGAAGAACTGTTCAAAATACTAATTGTTTATTAAGTGAAGCATTCATTTCTAATGTGATTTTTCACTGAAACTTTAGATCTTTTAGTGGCTTCACACATTGCAATTGTAACTATTTCCACACAGGAACAAGGTTGAGTTTCAATTAATATAAGAGATGTTTTCCATCCAGACAGTGCAGAAACATAGATTAGGATTCTGTCACAAGGAGTCTTTTGGATCCATAGCCTTTATTTGATTTTGTGTGGTACGCACAAAGAAAAAATACAGACTCACTGCTCGTACATTTCCAGTTCTTTATATACTCCACAGAGACATGACAGACTTTGAACCACAGAAGGTCTTTTTCAGGTAAAGCTGACAATATGTGATGAGAAGTCTTGTAGGAATGGAGTGCCTTGATAAGGAAAGGCTGCTTGTTCCTTACTGCTGAATGAGTATTTGGTTGGTAGATTGCACACAGCTTTGTTACATTACATTACTTTCGGCCAACCTACCCGTGCAGAGCCTCCTTGTTGTTGATGAAGCGGAAGTGAGCAGGTTCACAGATGAAACCAGCTGACTGGCAGGACTGCACACAAGACTGGCCCTCCTGAGATACAAGCAGCCTGAGGGAGCTGAGAGGAGGCCAGGCAGTGGGAGCTGTCACATTGGATGCCCAGCTAAGGGCTGTGGAGTTGGGCTGGGGCACGAACAGAGGTCCCATCATCCTGCTGCCACCAGCCGAACCCTGTCTGGAGAGGTTGGCTGAAATGAAGGGAGGCTCTGGGGCACAGAAGTCCTGGAAGCGAAATGCATGACAGAATTAATTTGTGCAATCATATTATTACGGTTCTGTAGACTATTAGAAGGATACCTAATAGTGTGTCATTTACCGTCTTTACGCCAAAAAGCACATTAACAGAAGGTTCTTTCAGACAGCAACTGGTCGTACACCTGGTGATGCCGACCTTCTTCATTTGAATAGACCATTAAGAAGGTCCCATGCTGCCACCACAGCTACAGGCTATATCAGTACTGTAACAGACTGTATCATACGCTATAGGATGTATTGTAAAACTGTGCCTATATGTACAGGCAGCAAGGCCATGATCAGCCAGTCAGGAGAGTAGTAGCAGCAGCTTCACCTCTCAGTTTGTCTTCACAAGATGCCTGCAGGTGCAGAATTGAGTGTGGGTCACTGAACACTTTGCCTAAGGGCATTTACACATGTGTTGCAGTCCAGTGCAACATGCAATCACTGTAGTTACACATGTAAAATTAAAGCAAATAGACTTGTAATAAAGATGGACTGTGGGTGGACACAAGTGTACGCAAGGAAATGCAGATTTTTGCTTCTCTGAAGATAGAAGTTAATATTTCAGACTGAAGCAGAGAAGAATGTTATAATGGTATGTACCTCTGCCAAAGGTATCAAATGTACTACATAGAAAAACACAACATAAACAGAGTGTACAAGTATTGGAGTGATTTGAGCACATGTGCAGTTAAGAGTAGCACAGTTGTGGTTTAAACCTTGAACTTCTGTAAACCACTGTACTGGTAAAAAGCTGTATCTGTTCCATCATGCATGAGGCGGATAGATGAGAAATGAAGCCGAAACGCCTCCTTGATGTGCCATAATTTTATCAAAAGACAAGATGAGATAAGTCTTTATTAAACCCAAAGGAAATTCTTAAACAAATTCAAAGAGACCAGCTTGCAGCTTAAAATAAAGAACACAATGTGCAATTAATGCAGCCATATACGCTAGTTGACATCATGAACAGCTGTAGATTAACTGGTTTGCTTCTTCACTGCTGGCGTGGAGGTGTAAGTTATATTCAGATTACAGTAACAGTGCCTCTTGCATTGTTGTCCTTGGTTGGAGTTCTGCTGTTGTCATGGTGACACATCGAGGGTCACGATGGTAAGCTGAAATAAATTCACCCCACTAATACATAAGAGGAAATATCATTGAGAGTTCACAAGAGCGTAACTGCCCTTTCACTGCCTACATCTGTGGCACAGCTGACAGTAATTATGATAATATTTTCTTTTATCCGTACAGGATATTTCAAAGCGTGGCACGGCGTAGCATATTTCGTAAAGCATCTTTGAACAAGGCAATTGAACAGGTTGTCACATAGAAACAATGTGCTTTATATAGGATTAAATAAAAACGTGAAATATATTAAAACGTGGTAGAATAGTAGGTGATAATTAAACTGGCTGCTACAGCAGGCCAGTGCATCATTATTATCAATCCATATGTGCTGGCAAATAAGTTTTCTTTTGCACATTAGAATAAGTGAAATAAAATTAGTCGAGAAAGCACAAATGCTTATCAACTCTTTGTAATAGTTTCTATGTTAAATCCAATATACACAGTGATGTAATTTAACTGTCTTGTTTATCCTTTGACAGTTTTTGTGTCCATCCAGCTGCCAGTCAGGAGCTAACAAAAGCTGTTGAGAGATCCTTCTTGCTACTTTGTGTGCCATGTCGAGAGGGATCATTGGGAAAAAAAGCCCAAAAACATTCTTTCATCCCAGTCCTCCATCATCATCATCCCCACACTGCTCTTTCTCCTTACTCATCCCTCCTCATTAGTGTCAAAAGACATTCTGCTTTTAGAGCTGAAGGGCAGATATGTGGCTTGTAATGAGACTTAGCACACAGATTAATCAGAGGTCCACATACATGGAGTACAGAGACACTGACACACACACACAGGCTGCAGATACACAATGTTCAGGGTGTTGAATGCCCACAATCATGAAATATTGAGCAGAGTGGGGAGTTTGAAAGCTTCTGAATACAGTGTGTGTACATGTCTAAGGGAGGAGTGGAGACTAAAAGACAGAATCCCTGCATGTGTTTTGTCTGGTGGTCTGCACAGATTTGTAGCGACATGAACCGGACCTCACCTGATGCTGTATGTAGGCGTGAACTCTCTCCAGCATCCCCTCGCAGGTGTACTCATAAGGCAGGTATGGCTCAACCTGAAAAGCACAAATAAACACAGTGCTCACCCTCATTATTAATATAACATTTCACCTTCATTAAAGTCCGCTTTTTTCTCCCCTCTTTCGCTTCATTGTTCACATTAATTGCAATAAATTGTTTCTTCTCTCCTTGTTAATTTCAGCAGATGAATATTTCCATTGTCGGGTTTCTGTGAGGCCTAATCACAGCATGTCACTGCTTGGAAAGTCATTAGGCTTTATTTGCATACCAATAGATCATCGCCTGTTGTGATGTGCTGGTTTTAAAACTAAAGCACAATTTTGATTGGCCTAATTAGCGATGAGCTGAAAACACTATATATCTTTTGTGTTTCTCGCTAATACCAACATGTTCAATGCACGCAAGCAGACCGTCTGACATTAAACTGTATGAATGGAAAATGAATGCAACTCCACTGCTAACATTACTAAAAAATTTAATTAGTTGATTTAATGAACTGTGTCATTTTTGCTGACATCAAAAATGTGTGCAAAAACATCAGTGAAAGCTTCAAAGCGGACTTAAAGGTGCAGTGTGTAGGATTAAGTGACAACATCGGTCTCATTTCAGGTGAGTAGGAGAACCTAGGTTGCTAAAAATATGACAGCCCCTCTCTGAAGCCACTGCTTGGTTTGTCCATTCTGGGCTACTGTAGAAATATGGTTGTACAACATTGCTCTGAAGGCATAAAGGCTCATTCGCAGGTACCAAAACCACAACAACTCTATTTCTCAGGTGACAATACACTAAAGAAAACAATTTTGAATATCATGTTGCTCAACAGATTCCCCCTGAATCCTACTCACTCTACCTTTTAAACACGTTGTTCCAAAATGTAACAAGGGAAGCACTTTTCTATACTTCCAACAATAAAGATCAGACTTCAGACAGATCAAAGGTGCTTGTCTTTACACCTTAATGCAAGACCTGCCTTTGCAAACGATACACGATTCGCTAAATTGCATTTCCAATCCGAAATCAAAGCAGTCTAATGTTCAACCATGTGTGAAATCAGACTTGGCCCATTTTCGAGCAAAAAACCACTGCGAAGCAAGTGTGCAGGGATGATGCAATTTAAAAAGTTACACATGCTGCAAATCTGATCAAAGCCTTATGTTAATCTATTTTATAAGCTGCAGCAGAAAATAAACATTTGGACAGGAGAGACAGACGCACAAGCTTCCTGCAAAAACAATCCACTTAATTCTTCTTTCTGTCAATGTCCTCATCTGGCTTTACTTAACGAGGCAAAGTCTCTTAGAGCTCTTGCTTTTATGGGTGCAGCCTGGTGTGGGGATTTTGAAATGCTGCCAGGAACAGAGGCAGCAAAGGGCAGTAACCTTTATAAGGTCAGCAGGCATGTGGCAAAAGAATGACCTCCATGGTTATAAGACTGTGCTGGATATGTGTGTCTGAGTGGAAACCCTGTGAGTGTAGTGGAGGATTGAACTGAACAAGCTGTCAGGCTTCACATCTCTTACTAATCCTTAATCATTTTAGATAAATGTTCACTGATAGCTGTCAATCTCTGGAACACAGAATAGCAATTTGTTCAGCCATGCACTAATAAAACTGCCATTCTAGTGGAGCTAAGGTTATGCATCATTCTCTCACACACAAACAGACTCTCACTCTCATTCTTGTACCTATGACTCCTCCACATTTCTTTATTTTCAGTGGTTGCATTTTCTTCTCCCTCCCTCTGACTGGAGCTACTAGCTTCTCCATACGGAATATTATTTACCTCCTCTAAGTCCTCTTTCCTTTCTCTGTCTTTGGATGATTTAGACTTCACTCAAATATGATGCATATTTGGAAGTACATTTGCAACATTGGATATCTGTCTTATTTCATTGGCGTTTATAGAAATAGCTCTGAGCTCTTTCGCTGTTGCTACTTTTACCTTCTTTGCGCCTTCCGGTTAACCAGAACCCAAGATTTTCAGCGATCATGCTATAATGAACTATAATTTGGCACTGCAGCACTTTCTAAACAAAAGAAAGGGGATATTTAATTGCAAATTTTGTGTAGGATGAGGGAGGAAGGGCAGAAATGTACATAGAAAGAGAGACAGAGGAGGGACAAAAAAGTATGAATGAATGAAAGAAAAGAAGGCAAAAGATGGATAAAGGATTTATTGGAACATGGGGACTTGTCAGCCAGCCAGAGATTGCTTTGTCCTGCATGACTGAGCATGATCCTCTGCTACACACACACACACACACACACACACACACAAAGTGGGCGAGTGTGTGTGTGTGCACGACTTGAAGTTAATGGCTGTAATGTGCAGGTGAGGCTCTGAGTACCGATAGTCCTGATCTGTACAATTTCACTGTCTCGGTTGTGTCTATGTGTTTGTGCGTGTGTGTTTGGATAAGTGTAAGCACAAGAATATAATCTGCCTCTGTGTGTGTGTGTGTGTGTGTGTGTGTGTTTGCTGGGGCATTGTGCCTCCAGTGAAGGGTGAAGTGGTCCATCAGCTCTTTCTCAGTGGTCTGTCAGCGCAGATGGAGACAGCGCAGTCAGCCAGTGTTGCTGAACTGTAGCTTGTCTGACAACACAGACAAGACGAAGAGATGAAAACACACACACTCACACACAGTCGACAGTAACGACATCACCTTTTGTCTAATCTCCATACACAATACCTCTAATCTGCTGATGGCACAAATTATTACAGAATGTTTAAAGGATCACACAGACAGCTGTCTTCCTGTTGCACACGATCCCTCGGTTCTCTTTATGAATCAGAGATTGATGCTCTGTAGGAGTGTTACTGTGTCCTGAATTTATTATGAAACACAATATATAACACATGGAAAAGATATATATGATTCATGGGATGACATTTGGCGACAGTAGTGAATGCAATAAGCGCATTTTCTTCAAATACATCACTTCATAGCTCTAAAAATACCTTAAATAATGCAAACTGGATATATTATTGACAACCATGGTACTGTTTCAAGACAAGACAAGACAAGACACGAGGACGATTTTTTTCTGTACTGGAATACTGGCTGAGACGGTACTTTCTATGTTGTGCAGTGATCCACAGCTTCATCTCTCAAAAACTCATAAACTTGATCCACTTGCAACTTTGTTTTCTATAAAGATAACATTTTAACTTTTGTAACATAGCTCAAGTTTGAATATAAATGCTTTATACTTTGGATCCTTGAGAGTGCAAATTTGCCTGCTTGGCACACGGGTCTTCTATTTTAATGAGAACAGAGAGTTTTTGTTGCTGTGCAGATGTTTAGTTGATCCTGGCTCTGAACTCACTTTGCATCTTTCTGTTTCTCAGTATATTTTGCACACACGAAAAGATCTAAACGTTGAATGATATGAGCCAGATAAAGGACTTTCTATATCCTGACATATCCATCTGAGAAGAGAAGAGACAGATATTTTGTTATTAGCCCTTGAACAACAAAGTGTTTTTCACTGTATGTGTATGTACCTCCATCCTCATAATTTCCCTGATAGCAGAGTCAAACTCCAGGGAGTTGTTGTAGTCCACTGTCATGACATGAGGTCTGCCGATGTACTGCTCTGCATACGGGTGCTGGGAGAATACCTACAGAAAACACAGACGGGACCTACAGTAAGAGCTCTAAGGCAGGGTAGCTAATTCCTACGCTTTTGGTGAGAGACACCTGATTTCAGTCTTTGTCTCATACTCTCATGCAGCTTGAACAAATCTCAAATTAGAATAGTCTCTCAGGAAGCCTTAGCGCTCCTCCTTCATGAAAACAAAAATAGGTTAAACAAGTTGGTCTGTGCACAAGACAAAGACTGAACATCAAACATTTTCCACATTTCAGCACCAACAACTGTCCATAAACATCACAGAGAGCGCAAAGGACAAGAAAACTTTGACAGAGAGCACACACAGACCTCTGAAAAATCCGAAAACACCTGACATGCATTTTCAGCTTTGATTCAACAACAACAACAACAGGACGCATATGAGTTCTGTGTGCATGTACTGTATGTACATTATGTACATATTTATTGATAGAATTATAAATTATCCCCACGTGGAGACAGGATCGATTCGAAAAGACAGAAAATAACATTGTGTACATTTCTACACTTTAGACAGGTCAGCTGTCACATAAAATCCCAGTTTAATCTTTTGTTCTCAGTTTGACTCCTGAGCTTCATCACAGCTATCTGGACATTTTTTTTTACTGTTATTAAGAAGTCTGATCTGTTTACAAATGTTAAAAAAAAAAAAAAAAAAAAAAAAAATAATAAAACATTTTTTTGTGTGTTTTATCATCTCATAGCAGAATATGTGCAGTAATGTCATTATTGTGCTTCCAGAAACTACATATAAAATTTGACTTTTGTAATCATTAAAGTAACTATCAAATAACTGGGGACATGCTGCCTAGAAATAGTGGAAAGGCAAAGGTTATTGTTTATTATTTATTTTGGGATATTATTGCAGTGTAGGACTTTACATGTGAACATTCCCTCAGATTCACTTCTATAATTATTAGAAATCAAAATACATAAAATGCATTTCCTCCTATCTACTCAGATAATTAATTAAATATTCACTAGCTGATGGTGGGAAGAAAAAAACATAACGAACTTACCTCTCGAGACGTGGGCTTGCCTCTGAAAAACTCATGATTTAATGAGCTGTGAGGCGGGTGGAATTTGGGCTGTAGGAAAATGCAACCATTAGCTATTGCTTCGAGAGGAGCTGGGCCTTCGTAGGGGAAACCGAAACCAATGAAGAGCTAGAAAAGAAACAATCAGAAATAGTTGAATGTTTATAGATCATTTACAGTGGTGTGCCATGTACCGTGCATTTGCCAAAACCAGTTTCTGAAGAAATTTAAGAAATACATCGTGTAGGCCTGTAAGAATGAAGCTGCAGATGAAGAATCCGTGTTCACTGTGAATGACAGTAGTTGTGCGGATTCAGCAGATAAAGTATGTGTGCAGGTAATGTTTTCTTCAGTCTTGCCTTGGCCTTGCGCAGTAGTTGCTGGAGCTCATGTTGGGGCAGTAGGCCGTGGTTCTTCACAAAGGCAGGAACCTCTGGAGGTCTCTGGGTCTCATAGTACACTGTGCCGTGGACTTCCATGTACCTGTGGAGAATCTGCAGGAAACCCTCCTTACCCTGCTGGAAGAGGAGACAAAGATTGGGTTGGTGAGATCAGCAGTGAGGAGACAAGACAGAAGGGTGGATGCAAAAAGAGCTGTTCAGAGAAGAAGAGCACAGTGAGAAACATGAATCTGAAATTGTGTGTACCCTGTGCTGAGTCTTTTTTGTTTTTTATCCTTGTGTAAGCTGTCTGAGAGTGTAGCTGTCAAGTTTTGATATCATTTTGTGAGTATCTCTTAGCATTCAAGACTTTGTTTCTCATTGACATAAAAAAACCTCTTTTGTATTCAGAAACAACACATTGACACACAATGAGGTCCCTGGCCATTCCATTACTTCTGACCCTGAGATGCAGAATCTGCTTTTGTAGAGGTTTAGTATTGAAAGTTCAAAAAAGAAAAATCATCTGTCCTTGATATCGACAGACAGTTTACTAAAAGAAACATTCATTTGAGCAGAGAAAAAGGACTGCCATTAAACTCAAATAGGTCTCTTTGTTACAGTATAATTGCACTGGGGATTATGTGGGTATGACATGCAATAAAGCATTATTTGCACTTACTCACAGCTGTGTATTCATCTCTGCTTATTTTCTCCAAAATATAAGTCAAGTTTGAGCATGATGGCTGGGAGAACAAAAACCAACTAGCATCAGTTAACAACCAAAACTTAATCATGTGAATGGAGCGTAACCTCGACCGGAGTATTGACCAGCCAGCTGGTGTTAAGTAGCTTACTGTATCCTTCTGTGCCGTGGCCCCCCCGCAGAGCCATAATTGGAGGCTGTAGCAATCGATAGCTTCCTCTGTGAGGATTTTCCCAGCCAATTAGGAGATTAGCTCAAGCGCTAAGTGCAGCAGACAACGACAATGAATTAGCAGGAGAAACACAGCCAGGGAAGAGCGCAGATTCCATAGCTTGCACTTGCGATTCTTTGTCTCGCTGTGTGTGTGTCCAAGTTAACTCTCTCAATGTGCATTGGATTAGGAGTGGTAATAAGTATGTTCTGCTGTGCTGGTTTTTGTCTCTCACCTCATTTCCTGTAATGCAGTTTTAAAAAGGGCTTGGAGTCCATTAACATGTTGATTTGTGCTTGCATGACATGTTAAGAGATACAAAAAGAAAGCAGGACTACTGAGCTGTACCAAACATAGTTACTCTTCCTTGTGATGTATTACACAGCTGGTAGTATTATATGTGTGATCCTCATCCTCAGACTGTATGTTCTTTTCACAAGAAAAGATGTTTGAAGGATTTAAGTCTAATCAATGCATATGGTGAACATAATGTTGTGTTATGTAATGTTTGCTGTGGGAGGTAAGGTGTAAACTTCCCTAAATCCACTAAGAGTCATTTCCTTACAACTGATAGCACAAGACTATCTGCTACACTGTGAAGAAATACTACATAGCCGACATGCTGTTGTAGATGTGAAGTTGCATTTATATCAAATTGATGAAATGGTAAAAAACAATTGCATTTTAATTGCATTTTGCGGTTGTACTAAACATGGAGGTGTAACATATAACCAGGTCAGATATAAACATGTTTACTTCTGCCCTTCCTCAACACCCCCCACAACTCTATAGCCTCCCAGCTTTACAAGCCAGTATGAATGTGACCTAAGTGCTACCATTTAAGTCAACAGTCATTTAGTTCAAACTCTGCATAATCCTGCCTGCTCACTGCAGACTGTCAACCATTCAGAAAAAGTCGCTGCCTCACAGTCCACCAGGTGTACTTACTTTCTGCTAACTCTGAAATATTTAAAAAAAAATTTAATTTTGCCTTTTATTGAATAATTATGTAAAGTTTGAAAATATGTAAAAGGGAGCACGCGAATGACATGCAGCCAATGTTCAGCCAGCCAGAAGTCAAACCAGGGACTTGGCAGCGAAGGGCATTTTCACCCATGTGCTATGAACCCTAATCAGGACAGAATAATTTCAGTTTTTTGGATATGCATAAGCTGTGAGATGGACATAACAGGATATTTGGTGAAAGTAACAGGCTCTTACCTGAAGCTAATGAGCATCCAGGCAGGGATAATAATGGTCCGCCACAAGACAGAAAGAAACAAAAAGAGAAAAGTAAATCCAGACACAATTGCACATAAACAACACTGCAACAATGGTTGAAACAAAAAAGAAAGAGGAGGCAAAAATTAGACATGGCATTTTCTGCCCTTTTCACCAAGCCTTTTCAGATTATTGTTCTTTCATAACCCCTCATCGCTCTTTTAAGCTCGTCTATTTCACAAGCAAGAACTATAAAGGCATCCAGGGAATTGTGCAGACAGACAGCAGAAAGAAATGGCAGCGAAAACATCTTTATATCCATTTTTACAGTGGAGGCATTGCAACTGTGCTTCTCCACATTATGCAAATGAACAAGCAGGCTGCTTTTGAGAGGGAGATTGCCTGTAAAGTAAAGCTGCACAGTAATGTGTATATAGAGCTGCATGAACCTGAACTATAATAGTGCAAATAGCAAGGTATGAAATACGATGCATATGGTCTTAACTATTGTGTGAATGTGTGTGTTGGCATACATCAACACTAAAACAAACATACTTTTACCAGTGATAATGTTTTGTGAACTTTAGATGTAAGGATACTTCTTCTTCATGCAAAACCATCAGGAGGCATCTGATCTGAATATCTGACCAGATGACAATAAATAAACAGCCAGACTCACAAAGAACAATCTTCAGTGACCAAAAGGAATCCTGTAACTCATAGTATGACTCCCACTGAACCGTGATCTCACCATCATGAAGTAACAGAGCAGCTCTGACCTGAGTATGTGTAAGCGTTGATCGCTGTAATAGTACCTTATGCTCAAATCAGTCCAGGAAATGGGAAATAGTAATTCAGCATCAGTTATTAAACAGGACATTTAATCTTAGTGCATCACAGCTCTGTTGAAAAAGTCAAATGACTGGTTACAGTCTGTGGAAGAATTTCAAAATGTGGAAATTGTGGAAAGCGTTGTGGTTCTGGTGGCATCCAGTGAACGTCAGATATCACATCTACAGCCACTTCAGCAATTACCTGAAAACATTAAATAATAACTTTGTCTTAGCTTATGTGCACATGTTGCCTCTGTTGATTCCCCATAAGACCGAGTGCAAATCTTACAAATGCAAAATTTTTTTTGCTGAAGATGGAAGTGGGCCGCCAAAAAATAAACTACAGGTTCGTGGATTTAGCACTAACTAGAAGTCAATAAATTAAGTTGACAAGAAGATTAAAGCGAGTTCCTGCAGTACAAAAGCAAAGGATGACTAAGAAGGAAAAGAACTGAAATTTGTTGCTACTAATGTGCAAAATATTAATATATAACAGGCACAAATCTGACATCTCTGGGTTGTGGCGACATAGCGGCCCCATTCTCCTTGGTCAGTGTTAGGCCTCTTTTAAGGATAAAACACTCCATTCTGCACAGATTAAACAAGATACTTTCAACAAGTGCAATAAATGTGTACTTACTGCACTAGGATAACTGTAACTCCAGTAAATGTAATCGTAATTCCTCTGTGTTATTACTTACCATTTTCCCTGTGGGTCAGGAACAGACACAAAATCAATGGAAGTCTTTAGTGTGTGGGGGTAAATGGTCAGAATGTTTGCGAGTGCAGGCGGGAGCAGACACACTATTTGCATCGTTAGAAATCCAGAGGAGGTGATTAGGAGCACAATTAAGAAAACAGTCCCAAGCAGGATTCTATTTTGAAGTCTCAAAAATGCTATCTGGGACAGCTCTTCAAAAGCTGTAGATCACGGAAGAAATGTGGCAAGTTCTCCAAGACACTAAAAACAACGGTTCTCGAAGCACCTTGAAAAATCGCTAAGAAGTTTCACTACAGAAGAACTGGTGCTGCTTTAAAGGTTACACCAAATACTGACTGCTTGCTGAAAAATGTATTAAGTTCACCGATTAATGAAAACATTTATGTTTAGTCTGGTTTTGTCTAAAACATTTGCACAATATTGTGTACTTGTATCTAGAAGATGAGATGCAATGTATACATTTGCAGGGTTGCATCCTATATACATCCAAGGATATGTGCATGAATATGTGCATTTGCAAGGCTACCTTTACATATATGTAAATATGTGTAATAGTTTATGCGTTTGCTGTATAAACGTCTGTGTCCTCCAGGAAATTCTTTATGGTTTTTGAATGGAAACATTCTAGAGGAGCACTACACAAAAGATTAACCGTAACAGAGACTTACTAAGACAGCTTTCAGTTTGCTACTATTGTAGAGAGGAAGCAACCCCTTGCCAAAGTAAGCTTTTGTACAAATACAGGATCTGTAGCATCAGCTGAATGTTATTTTGTGTATTTTGTGTGTGTGTGTGTGTGTGTGTGTGTGTGTGTGTGTATCATTGTCTGTACCTTCCACATGCTGGCCTCTTTCCCGTACACTACAGCCATGTTGTTGACTTTGTTCTGCTGGATGCTCCTCTTCTCCGTTTCATTCAGCTCCTCCGAAACAAAGCCCATGAATGAGTTGTCTGGTGTGTGAGCTGAATGTGTGTCAGTGTATGTGTGTGAGCAGCAAGGGAAAGTAGTAGTAAGTGGAGGGAAAACAAAACACAAAGAGGGAAGGAGAGAATGGGAGAAAGAAAATTTGCATTGTTACTGATAAGGCTGGAAAAAAGGAAAAGAACACCATGGCTCAGTTCAATGGCTCAGTCAGTGTGATTATTGCCACTTTTAGTATTATGAACAGTGACCGTCATAAAGCCAGCTGCTGTTGGCTATGTGAGTCCTGTATTTTACATGACTTTTTGCATTTTACAGAAACGAGACCAGGTACACTTATGATTTCATAGCTATTAACTGTAAAAACGGTATTTATTGTACCCTCACAGTTGCAGACTATTTTTATTTTTATGGTATTCAGTATCATGCATTGAATAAATGGCAGCTCTTCTTGCTCTCTTACAAGTATGGAGCAGTTAATAAAGGTTGACTCAGTCATTACAGCTCTGGACAGTGCGAAACGTGGCCATCTAGAGAGGGCCACATATCGACGATATAATGATCCTGCTGTTGAGTGCCAACTACACAGTGGTGAGAGCTGAATGTGAGAGAGGAGGAGAGTTAAGCAATGTTTCAGTCAGGAAGTGAAGAGACACAGTAAAGAGGGGTTTTGAAAAAGCAGATCAGACATATTGTGTAGCATGTAACAGAAAAAGAAGAACAGAGGAGATAAAGCACAGATACAACTTGAAGGGATGCTAGAAGCTGTGCTGCTGCTGAAAATAGCTGCGTTAAACACATTGCTCCAAATTAATGTGAACAAGCAGCCAGACCTGTCAAAGAAAGTGAAAACGCTGGAGTCATTTCATCGTATTTAGGATGACTGTCAGTTGATGACAGGTCTGTGTGTGTATGCAAAAATACAAACTTGAACTGATGAAGAATTCTACATATAATGTGCAAGTCAACACAATGAATTCTTTAAAGCGTAGTTATATTGACAGCGTGTGTAGCATACAATCAAAGTGAGTTAATGAAAGTTGAGGAAGTGAATTTGTTCTTACGGAACATGGTCATGTACTGTCTGGCGTTCAGGTTCCAGTAACCCCAGTTGGTCCGGTAGCCGTGCAGGGTTGCGTACTCCTCATGATTGTATGCTGGCTCCGTCCCAAATGTGTCAATCACTCGGATATGACATCTGTAAAGGTGCAACACAACCTCTTTTATACATTCATGCTGTGAAAGCTCAGCTTGTGTAAGCACATATATAATTACAGCTATATTATACAGTATTATTCAGCCGTCAGAAACCGCTTTTGCATCAGTTATGGAGGCTTCATATCAGGGAATATAATTTGATTGTCTTTGTATATTGTTGTATGTACTGTGTTAGTAAAATGCTCATGTATTGCTTATAAATGCTTCATAGACAGTTGGCAGTAATTAAAATATTGTGAACCGAAGAGTGTGATCCTCACACATTATTTTTACATTTTATGCTGTTTGTTGCTTTCTTCAGTTGCGTTAACAGTAATTTTATCTTTAACATGACATCATCTTAGGTCTTACCAAGAAAATCTGACATTTCATCAATCTCCATCACAGCATAATTACTTCTTTACCATTGTACCTCAGACGTTGTCCCATATGGTATAAATTACTAAGATTGTGAGCAAAAATTTGAATGTAAAGTGCAGCACAAACTTGCCCTGCTCTTTCATGTTAGCAAATCGTGCCATGTGTGGTATAAATCATTCTGTTCGCAGCTTTCATGAGAAGCTTAAGGCACTAATAGCATAGAATGGTAACAATAATCAGTCTAGATATTAGGGTAAACTGATTAGATAGACTAAATAATTTATTTTTAAAAATACAAACAAATAAAAAACTAAACAGAACCATAGGTAGACTGTACTTCATGCTGGTAATACACTATACGATGATAGTAATATGCTATATTACAGCTGCAAATTATCAGTCTTAAAAGATAATACAGTACATATAGTACAGACAGTACTTGAAAATTAGCATAATGGAGAACAATAACAGTATTTTGTAGCTGCAGGATTGTTGAAACTGAAAAACTGAAAAAACAGAGAAGCAGTCAAATAACCAAAATAAAAACGGCAACCAGCAGTGTGGGAGGTTTGACATGGGAATGACAACAAAAATATATTTTCATTGCTTTTAGAGGTTGGAGTTGCAATAGGCTGCTGATAGCATTTCCAGGTGAACGCTTTAAAGCAGAGCACTGAAGCACAGCTGAACTTCAGAATCATTCAGGCACGCACATGCAGGTGCACATACACGTGGACATACTCTTTAATACACACACACATGGGCGCACACGCACACACACTTACAAAGCTCACTATGCCCTTGTCCACACCAGTCACTGCGTTCAATCTGGCCTGTCTGTGAGCTCAGGGGGATTAGCAGAAACTAAACGGGTCAGACTCCACTTCCTCAGCATTGAGACTCTTTCTTGGCAGACAACTTTGTGTGTGTGTGTGTGTGTGTGTGTGTGTGTGTCTGTGTGTGTGTCTGTGTGTAAAAGAGGAAGAGTCTGTCCAATAAAAAACATTCTGATGATCTGAAGTGCACTTCAAAGCTAATTTCCTTTCATACCTGTTTAATAAAGTCAGAGACCATTTCCAGGCTTTGTAGCTGTACGCTGGTAACTATTTCCACATGCTAACAGTTTGGCCTTTTGTTGGCTTGATCAGACAGGTTAGTAGAGAGGCAGACAAGAAAATAGGGAAAACAATGGTCAGGGAAGGAAGGTCGTGAGCTGGAATCAAACCCAGGCTGCTGCGTTGGGAACTATAGCCCCTGTTTATGTGTCGCCCACTCAACCTGTTGAGCTACCTGGGCATCCCGTGCTAAAATTTTAATATGATTACATGTCACAATTCAAATATTTTTAGAAACTGCATCATGGAGCTGTGAAGCTACCGCCTGCAGAAAACCACCGTGCCAACGTCTTTAGCTGCCAAATGACCATCCCTCACCTTTCACGTCTTAGCAACCCCACTGACAATTTTCTTATCAGATGACATTTGTTACCATGACATCAGTTCCTCACTACAATAAAGGTGTTTTTTCGTGGCTTTGTCTTACGGCCCGCTGGTGCTGCTCACAGAGGAGAAATTGGTTTCCTCTTATGATGGATTTCTTCCTGTAAACTTGTAAATGGTGTGTTGTCATCCTTGCGTTTTGATTCTCATAAACACACAGCAAAACCTTTTTGGGTAACTTATCCCGTCAGTTTGGCAATGCAAGCTTAACAATGAGGAGGTGTTTGATCTTTTGTCTTTAAAACACCTCCAACAATTGTTAATAAGGATAATTATTAATAGTGGCAGTGGTGTGTTTGACATCCTGTCATAGTATGAACCAAACAGAACAGAGAAGGGTGGGTTTTTGTTGTTTGTTTGTGTCTTATTAAAATCTCATGAGCTTTAATGCTGAGACAATAAAAAAAAAAAAAAAAAAATCCCTTCAGGACATTTTATTCTTGTTGAAGACAAGGTGACACCTCTGTCTTGTTTGACACTTATCAGTGTTTATTCGGGGCACTGAGGATGAAATCCTGCAGCAAACGCTATGTGTCTCTCTGTAAGGGTCACGGAAAGCCGACAATGAATTATTAATTTAAAAAAAACCTGTTGCTTCCATTTGTCTCTGCCCTGGTCTTCCTTCCTTCCTCCCTCTCTCCAACCTGCGCTATCACATATCACCAGCTCTGAAAGGGTGAAAATGTTTCCGCCACCAGATAAGAGGTCCCGAAGGGAGGAGGAAAAAGTGAAAGAAGAGGGCATAAGCGGAGGAGTAGCTGAGCTGAATCTCTATCGGGAGATCAGAGCGTGGGACTAATCTGGGTTAAACGGCTGCTCAGCAAGGCTCAACAGTCCTCTGGGGGTGAGGGGCGAATAGGGCAGGGTGGCACACTTTAACCCTCAGTCTGGAGATGTAAATGTCAGGCGTTAGAAGATTGCAGCGAACAACAGCATTAACTTTAAAACTGAGCTCGAGCACTTTAGAAATAAATGCAACCCATCATTCAGCAATAACATGCCCAACTTATGTAAAATGTGAATGCATTTAACTTGATGATTATCTGAAATAAATCACAGTTAATCAAACCTGAGTGATTCTTTGAGAAAACAGAATAAGTCCTTGAAATTTCATGCATACTGTCACAGATATAATCAGCATCCTCCATGTTCTCTTTCCTCTAATAAAATTTTGACTGATGTTAATTTTTTGTTTACACATTGTTAACAATACTACTGTTTCAACATGCTGCTCACTCCTGCGTAGAAAACGTTGTCATAGCAACAGTCAAGTTATAATGATCACCTGTTTGAATAGAATTGGACATTAGTAGTCAGCTGGTAGCCAAGCAGATGATAAATGAGCCAGTGATTGTAAAGTATCAGTGAAGCAGCTGATGCCAAACTTGTGTAGCTTTGGTAATCCGAGCTGGTATCTCTTTGTGTTTGTGTGACACCTGCGTTTAGAGAAAAAGCTAGCGGGGTTAGTTCCATCCCTCAGACTCTCAGTGCGGCACCACACCACGCAGACATCTACGCACAACTCCAGTTCAAATACAGATCTTTTCAATAACTCTCAATTGGCTCATTGCCTGATTAAAGTGGCACAGTCCCAATGTTAAAGCATTTTAATTTGCCAACTGAGTCTGTGCCTCCGGTCCAGAGATTGTTCAAATAGAAGGGGGTAGAGATTTGTTACCCAACATGCTGCCAGCAAACCATTCGTCACACATTTTCCCACATCAGTGCACCACACCCAACACAGCGATAATGTGAGATGCAAGATATTCTTTTACTGCATGAGTGAGAGCATTGCGCTGCAGGGTTATTGGTTGATTGTGCCGAGTTTACTGCGGTCGACCCAGAGGCCTCTGCTGTCTCTCTCTTTGTCTCCAGTCTCAGTCTCTCTCTGTTTCTCTTGTTTGCTTCACTGAGGAATGAGAAACAATCGCAGCTTTAGAGAAACTGGATGATGCATCTGAGAGCATTGCATTCAGTTATTTAAATACAAAATTTCGCTGGTATGTCTTCTTCAATGAGATGTGTTTTTTCTTGTCTGGGTCACGAGAATCATGAAATTCAGTGTCTGATGACTGATTTTATTTCATTATTACATAATGTAACTCTGTGTCTAAGGCAGTTGTTTTTACAGTGGTAACTGTGTATGTACAGTTGTGAGCTAAAGTTTACTTGTAGAGACCATGTATCTCATGGCAGTCTTGAGTTTCTAATGAGTTCTATAACTCTGGATTTTCTATGATGGGACCATTAGGTCACATGCCTCTTTGTCACACACAAAAAAATCATGCATTTTGGTTCTTTCACAGATTTATTTGATAATACTTAAAAACCCTAAAACAGATGATTTGGGGGATCTATAGCTGCTTTGAAATGGTTACTACCAAGTTACTTTCCTGTCTTGTTCAAGTCAAGGATTTGCTTTTTGTGATCTTTGCTGAGCTCCTCAGATGTTCCCTTTGTTTAGTGACTGAATCTAAAGAGAGTTTCATAACTAAATTGGCTGAGAGGAGTCACTAGCTGTAGTCAATCATAATCACTCATGAGAAGTTAAGAGGCCATGTGACGAAGAAAATTAAAAAAACACATCTTTCTACATCACCAAAACTGAAAATCAATTTGCTGAGTGTATATTTTTGACCAAGCAGATTTAGTCATATTTCCAGAAGACCTATAATAAATCTATGAAAGACCCACCAAAATGCATGACTGTTTGTTTGTGTGTGTGTGCGTGTGTGTGTGTTTCAGTGATAACATCATAGAAAATTGAGAGTTATAGGAGTCACTGGAAACTCAAGACTGTCATAATATACATGGTCTTTACAAGTATATGTAAACTTTTGTTTGTGACAGTAACATATAATACCATATAATCTTAGAATGAATAGGTATGTATACACCAGCATAACATACACTGTCAACATGCTCCAGTATTATTTAACAAACTAGTCTTGACAGTACAAATCAGTGACTGCGTATATGTTGCAGTCTTTTAGTAACATTTCTGTTAATACACAGCTTTAAGAACTGTGTTGCTAGTGATCAAAGTCTTCCATTAAGAGTAATTAGGTATTAAAACTTTAAATACAAACTAAATTAAAACACAGACCATGTGACCTTGTACTGTACAAATGCAGGTTAAACTGGCATGTGCAGTAGCACACTAGAAATAAAGGCACAACAAAAGTAGTTAATATGTGCTACAGGCAGTGTTTTCATTATTCAGATGTTACACAGTGGAGCTTTAAAGCACAGTGATGCACAAAACTCCTCTGTCCATGTATCATTTATCCTCCATTATAGTACAAGCACTGTTGCATGCCTTGAGTCTTAGTCAGGTTTTTGTTTTTGTGCTGTTCCAGGTCTCCCCTCTCTGGATATCTCCTCCAATCCGCCTCTATCAGAGCAGTGACCTCAGCACGCAGAGGAAATCAATATGCTAGTCCTATTATCAGATGAGGGCGTGTGATTTAAGACTATCTCCTATCAGCTTTCAGCATCTTTACCAGCAACACACATGCAGCTGATACACCCTGGCACGCACACACACACACACACACACACAACCCACCGGACAGGACAGCACTGTGCTGTTCAGGCATAATAAATGAATGTGGACGTTGGTGGGAACATAAAACAAAAGTAATTAAAGGGAGCTGAAGGGCCCCAAAGCTCAGAGCGCTTGATTAATGATTTCTTTCGCCAGGCAAGACTCTAGCAGACCAGACAAGGAGAAAGAGAGAGAGAGAGAGAGAGAGAGGTGAATAGGTATGTCATTGACCTATTCTCAACCTCCAGGGGGTTGTGGAATTGGTGGGTTAAGATGAATGCATGAAGCAGTGAGGCACAAAGAGGCAACACTGTAGAGGTGAAAGACAAAAGAAATGTGTGGTTTTTTTTGTTTGTTTTTTTTTACGATAAAACAGATGAACTGTGTATGTTACATATCACCTCCCTGATTGTAAATCTGAGTAAAAATCTTTCAAGCTTGTTGCACGGTAACAAATGTTCTCCCGATTCTCCAAATTATTTAAGATCTCGCGCATTCTTTTTCATATATTTGAAATCACGAAAGCGAATCCTCTCGTGAAAGCCAATATTGATGTTCTTTGTTCCATCTGTATTACTGAAACATTCAGTGCATTCTTTCACCGCGAGCAACTGCACAGACAAAAGACTGTCTCCTGCAAACACGAAACGTCACATCCTGTTAGGAACAACAGAAATCAAGACTCGGCAACGGTAATGACGGAGCGACGAACTGCTGACCTCAGCAAGCAATTAGGTGCTGACTGCTGTCTGGTGGAGAAGCAGGCTTGTGGGTGTGTGAGAGACGAATCGTGAGAGACAGCAAAACAGGTTGTGTGCTGGGAAAATGGCTTCACAGCCCACCAGTAATGCATTTTTCCCGCTCATAATTGGATTTTAAAAATACATGGAGTGGCCCTTTATATGTGGTGCTAGGTTGATTCCAGCTTCCTGTTTTGTGGCCTCTCTCTCATCATCTCTGTTCTCTCGGCTCTTCTTTGATGCCATCTTTGCAAGCAAGTTTTATCTCTTGCTCCTTCTCTTTTTCCACTTTCAGTTGGCCCTCTGTTCACATATGCCTCTCTCCTCTTTTACCTTTCGTTGCTGCTCCTTTGTGCTGGTTGTCAGAACAAGGAAAGCAAAATGTGAATTGCTATCAGCATATACAGGGGGTCGACAAACATGCCAATTTTCTGGACCAGGAAACATGAGAGCGGGGCAGAGGGGGGTGGCTGCCAGCTGGTTTTAAGGGGCTGGAGAGGACAGGGCTGAAGTTGGACTTCCAATTTTATTTGTTTGTTGTGATTTCATATGGCTCTACTCTGCAGAGATGTGCTGCTTTTTTTTCTTTTTTTTTAAAGCACCGTGGCACTTTAAGTTCTTGTTTTGGGTATTTATGTTTTGTTGCCTTGGTCTCATGACTGTCATGGCCTACTTTTTAAATTGTGGAATCTTTGTAGCAATGTCAAAAGCCATTAAGCACACTTTTCTAAGAACACAAAAAATCTCTCACTCTAATCTTTGTTCTTTCTCATGTGGCAGATGTCTTCAGTTTTTTTTCCCCATGCCTTACTATTTCTTCTTCTTTTTGTGTTTAACCACCTCGCTCCTGACGGCAAGGAGCCTGTGGGTGCATTCAAACAGTAATAATACGCTGCTGAAATAGGGTTTGATTGGAAATTGGTGCAAGGATGAACTGATGTTTATGTTTGTGTGCATGCATACATGTTGATCTGTCAATATCTGATATGTCTTCAATCTCATGCTATAGGTGCTATAAATTTTTATTTTTATATTATTGCTCTATGGAGGAATGGTCATGATGTGTGTGCAGGGAATGATACTATTCCACTACATCACAATGTGCAACATCGTATGTATTTGACACGGTCTTTTAACTGGATAGAGATGATTGGCTAGAGGTAGACAAACTGCTTATGTGTGTGTATGTGTGTGTGTGTGTGTTTGTGCATCTGTGTGTTTGTGTGACAAAATGAGAGTGTGATTTTGACAAGCACAATGAGTTATAGTCAGACATCTGGAAAGAGACATGTACACCTTATTACCAGCAATAATTAATCCATAAACACAGCCAATAAACCCACTTGGCTGCCTGGAAAATTGCTGACACACACCTCCACACTTAAAAACACACACGCACACATTCAAACATACACGGTGAGAAAACACAGAGACATAAACTTACGGCCACCTGCGCACACACAATGTAATGCACATCCACTCACTTGTGTTTCTTCAGCGAGAGTCCCATGTGTTGCTTCATCTGCTGCAGGCCGTGGTAGTCGGTGTAGATCAGGTCAAAGGGCAGCGGACCAGTGAGTGGGCAACTGCCTCTGCCTGGGGGCACACCGAGGAACCTGCAGCACACACACAAATAAAAGACTCGGTTTATCCAAGCAGAGAAACATGACAGACAGAAAAAAGAAGATTCGCTCCAAAAACACTGCCAGAACAGGGGCAGCGCTCCAGCCTACATCTATGCATTCATTATTAACTCACACAAAAACATTTCAGTTTGCTTTTGTTACAGAGGGGAAGGGTAAGGGAAGGTGAACATATTGTGTTGTTAGCTGGGAGTCAAATGCATTCACTGACGGGTGAAGTGCGAGTACTGTGGGTTTTGGAACTTCTTTCTTACATCTGCTCACAATGAAAATTTGTATTATGTTTTTGTGTGTTTTTCTGTTGCATGTTAAAGCTGGGATAGGTAGCATTTTGTATGTCACTGAGCAAAAAGTCCATAATAATCTCTCAGCATATTGTAGTTAAAGTAGTCGAAGAGGAAATTAAACTTCTGCACTGTTAACATAATTCTATTTCAGGCTTATTATGTCTTCCTGAACAAAAATATTCAAAGAAACTAAATGTAAGTCTTTATCAGTTTGGTGCTTTCACATCACTTGATCCCTTGACTTTTCATCTGGCAGTATAATCTGGTCAAACCAATTTGCCCAGAACTTTTAAGTAGCAGAATGAAACCAGGAATATGAACAAATCCATGGTCACAGTAGAGGGAGGTCCCTGCACTGTGTGCTAAAATAATAAATGTACCAGTATGTCCTTCAAAAAAAAGTCAGTTGACTGCAAAGGACAAATAATCCATTGACATGAACCACTGAAATGCCCATCACTGTTTCCATCTTCCCTGGCTTTGAAAGATTTTCTTATATCACAGTTAAGTATCTCATTCCCTGTAGTGAAGCAAAAACTAAAATAGTGTTTTGACTGAAAGTTGAATTAAAAAGTGTGTTTGCAGAGCTGATAGTACCATATATACAATGCAGAGTTCAATCAAAGTTAAGCCATGGGGCCACTGGGGAGGCCTTTTGCAAAACATAATTCAAACAAACAGGATGAAAAAGGGGCTGAATCTGTAATGACCTGACTGAAATGTACCTTACAGAAGCCACATCAGCAACACCAACAGATGGTGAATGGAAACAGGGACAGTTTTATGTGATGAGCTGAGGTTGTGTGTCATGTCTTTAACTGTATTAGTGTGTGTGTGTGCATCATCTACACTTGCTATGTTGTGAGGTCCAAACATCAGCATGTCTGTCTATTGATAGATACACTCCTACCACTTCCCAAAAGTCTACTTTAATTACAAGAAGACCTTCCAGGCACAGACACACACAGGAGAGCAGCAATATTATTTCTAAGTGTGTGGTGTACTGTGTCTGGTTGCACATCCTTGTTTCACTCTGTTTGAACTCATTGATTGACTGAGGTCGTCTCCGCTTCCGTGCCGACAGACCTGCTATTGGTTATTTGACCTGTGAGTGGTCTGCTTGCTCTTACTTAGCTCTTATTTCTGTGACAGATGAGGCCAAAGGCTAATGGAGACTGTAATACAATTTGTACCCCCAGTGAATTTCATGTTGCGATGCTGGTTTTACACTGGAGTCTCTTTGGCTGCACTGCTTATCCAGGGTGGGTAATTTAATAGTGTTGCAAAGCAGCACTTGCAGGAGCTTTACTGGCAGCTGAAAACCACCATCAGACAGGAGTGAAAACACGCAGATCAAAGAGCTTGATATAGTGATTCAGCTAAAATGGAGAAAAGTGCTGTAGAACCAGAGCACGGAGTTGTTACTTACAGATGTTTGAGTGTTTTGTCTGAAGATGATTGACTGGTGGAAATGTGACAAACAAGCCAAACTGAAGGTTGAGTTCATAGTTTTACTGACTTTTTGAACTGCATTCTTTGGTTCTTGGGACTGTAGACTGTGAGATACGCTCTGGAAAACCTTAGTGAGGATCAAGATTATTAAGTTATTCCTAAGGTCAAGAATAAACTTTCATTGTGCAAGTACCAGCAAGAAAAAGCCTACAGATAGAGCATATTTTGTTGTGTGTGTATAAAAACCACCCCTGTATTTGTAAATGCAAAAGGTTTCAGCTAATATTACCTCTCGGGCACAACTATCTGGATGGTATATGAAATGTCACTTGAATTATTACAATACGTAGTAGAACTTGCTAAAAATTAGGCTGATAATTAGATAGATGATATTTAAATGACTGGATCTTATAGTAGAAGAAATATTTCAATGTTTTTCATCAGAGTGAAAATTTCACTTATATTAACTTATTATCAATGAATTTTATTTGAAGTATTTAAGTAAAAGTACTTTTGCAGCAGCACCATTTATGTATTATCATACAGCATAATAGATGTATTATATATTGCAGTTTATGAATTAATATTTTGAGGCACTTTCAAACAAAATGTGAGTTTGCATGGCTGAATTTTAAGCAAGGCCTCCAATTTTGAGAAATCCTGTTTGAAGGTATAACGTAACAGGAAATGCAAACACCTGTAATAGTAAATTATAGTATTGTATATATTCATTATCCATAGAACTCAAGGTTGTTCATTATGACAGTTGTGGAGATGTTACCGAGTCATTACGACATAACTTGAAATAATGAGAAAAAAGGCGTAAGACTTGATGGGCTGACGAATTGTGCTTAGCGAACAATGACATAAAATGCATATATATATATATATATATATATATATATATATATATATATATATATATATATATATATATATATATATATATATATATATATATATATATATATATATTCCTCTCATCTCCTACAACCTTCACAAATAAGCAAGGTCAGCCTTTAGAAAGAGTACGAAGCAAAAATCTAGGGCAAAAATTCTGCAGCTGTAGCATCAGTCACTTCAACTCATTAAGCTTGTGGCTTCGGGTGCATGGTGATGAGACCCCGGTGAGTGTATCAACATCTTTATCAACTCAGAACTTCTCTCAGAGAAAGACGATGTCAAGATTTTATATATATATATATATATATATATATATACATATATATATATATATATATATATATATATATATATATATATATATATATATATATATATATATATATATATATATATATATATATATATATATATATATATATATATATATATAGGTTGAATGAGGGTCTGGTGTAGTCTTGAAATTTAAAGGAAAAAGTGAAATATGAGCCCTCTCTGATGTGAAAATGAATGGAAACCAACATTTAAGATAGTACTTGAAGAAGGAGAAAAGGTTTAACAGAAGGATAAGGACGAGAAAAAAGGGAGCAAGGTAGTGTCTGGGTGACAATGATTTCAATCACAGCTTGACGATGAACATACTGGAAACTTGCCAATCCTCCAAATGCAGCTATAAAGTCCCAGCTTTCCCTACCAACTCCAGCTGTCCTACTAGATTGCTCATTCGCACATTTGGTCTGTGATAATAGAACACCTTCACTCACATTTGCACATCCCCTGTTTCCTCTAAGTCTTATAGGTTCCTTCTGCCTCCTTCCTGAACCTCATGACACTGGACTGGAAGGTTGGGAAGTGTGACAAGGAGAAAGCAGTCGGAGTGGCCTCGGTTACACACTGAAGCATCTACTGTCGGTACTTTGAGGATGTGTATCTAACTCTAGACGTACATCTTGGTCACTGTCGCAAAAATATTTAATGCATGCTATTATTTCATGAAAAAAATCAAACATCTCCAATATACTAATACTAGCACTTCTGCTTTACCTAAGGTTTGCTTATGACATAATTACATATATTATAAGATTGGTTCATTGCATTTACTTTAAAAATACATTTAGCTAAATGAAAACACAAATACCACACAAATATAACCAAGTATATAGTACTGTGTAGTTGGATTAGTGCATCTGCATATCATATTCTGTCCTAATATAATAAAACAGGCCCCAAAAACCAGTACATAAACTTTTTTTGGAGAGTTGGTGACAGTTAGTGAATGTGTGGATGTTTATGATTGGTGTGTTAAAGATTACACAGTTATATGGGGTGTATTAGCAATAATACACACATTATTACACAATTCATTATTGCCATGACTTAGAAAAACAAACTAACAAAAACAAAAAACTCTGTTTAGTTTCAGATCTTCTCTCAAGGAAAGATTATGTCAAGAATATATTTTTATTTAGTGTTAATGTTGGTTGAGTGGAGGTAGATGAATGTTTTTCTCTGCCATTCAGCTTTGAAGCAATAGAGGGGCTGCTTCATTTCTCACATTGTGTGTGTGTATATATATATATATATATATATATATATATACACACATATATATGTATACAGTAGGTTTATCAGTACATCAAAAGCAGAACAAGCTGTAATTCATGAAATTATTTCTGCTTAAAGTCAGCAATATCATAACGTATAATTCATTTTCATTACGCAGCACTGCAGCTCAGTCAGTCCTTTTGTTTGCATGCAGATGTCTATCAGCCCTCATTTGTCTGCCTTTCTGTCACAACAATGAGAAAATGAACAGTGAGGCCAGTGAGAAAGGGACTAGCTGAATGTAGTAATGCTAACTAGAATTCAAAAGAATTAAAGATAAATAAAAGAAAAGGCAGACGGAAAAGAAGAAAAAAGAGAAAGAAAAACATGGATTGTAATATGCCAGCTGAGAAAACGGCAGCATGGCAGAATACAACCAGCTCACTGGTTCCTCATTTTCCATCAGCAGCGTGTTTCTCTCATTCTTTCCCTCTAATCCTCGTCTGTTGGCAGCTATTCAACCATAGCATATCGGCCAAGAAAGAAAATGATTTATTTATTCTTGAAATTGCCTATTTTTTCCTCTTCTTTTGTTAAGGAACACTGAAGGACATTTTTGCTGATGAAGCTGCAGTGAATACCTGACCTCTGGTTTGTGTTCTGTATGTATACAAAGCTCCACTGAAACAGCTGTCCATTAAGTTTGACCTTTAATGGAAGAAGGTAAAGTATAAACATTCAGCCCACGCCTTGTATCAGACAACTCATTCATATTCAACTTAATGTAGATGTATTGTTCATTGGACACGCTACAAAAACAGATTCGTTACAAAGCTTGATAGATATAGTAGGTATAACAACTGTTCCATTAGTTAGTAATATAAAATACAAAATGTTTCTGCAACTAACATTTTCAAAATGTGCATGATTTGTACACAACGAGCCTTTCAATCCCCAATAGGCCTGCAGATCGAAAACATAAAGTGTGCAGTGAAAACTACAGGTTGCAGTGAAAACTACTGCACTGATTTTGTGTTTTTGAGTTCCCCACACAGCCAGATGTTGTATTTTAAAGATTTAGTTTGTTTTTTAGTTAATGCAAGTGTTCACTGTCAGATTTGAATTATAGGAAAATGCAAATGCAAATACTGTGAAACAAACTGCAGTACCAAAACCAAACACAAACCCAAAACATATTATTCAAATTCAGCTGCCTGGTAATGCAACTTTTGCCACATATACAAAAGAGTCACATGGCTCATGTGCACAATACATAACTATAATATCAACGACTGTAATACCTAGTTCAAATACACCAGCATGACGCTTATCATCCTATCAAAACATAAATAAAAGACATGCAGAATAGACATTATCTACAGATTCAAAGTAATATACACTGACACATACACACAAATACATGCGCACACACACAGACAGGATGGCAGTCATCCCAGACATAATTCCAGAGCCATGCAGGGCGACACAGGAGTCCAATTACCCAAGGTTCTCTTGTTTCCTGGCTGGCATCTACTCAACAGGCCCTTTGAATGAATACACACATGCACGGGCACACACACACCCACACACACACACACACACACACACACACACACACACACATATATACTGAAACACCATGGTGCAAGACTACATGAGTGCAGGAGAACAGTGCACCAATGAATGTTTCCTTACTAATATTAGTTCAAAGTGTGTTCTGGATCTGCACAGTCTGTCTGAATAAATTCCAGTTCAAAGTAAATACAATCCTACAGGAAAAATAGGTTTGTCCTCACATTGTTGTTCGTGCATTTGTTGACGGTGCATCCGAAAGTGAAGCGGCACGGTTCAGTGCTCATTAAACATTTTTGTCAGGGTCATGTTCACGAAACAAAAACAAGCAAACTGGAAATATGAGGATAATGTATGATGTGGCCAAAAACTGTTAACCCACTGCAGTCATTTATCAAACTGAAGCGCTGTGATTGTTATATACAGAGACAATTCTTAAGTGTGCTGACCTAAAAAGTGTTTATTAGAGCTGAGTGATATTGAAATATAAATATTGAAGATCATATTGAGTTGTCTTTAGTTTTGTCTTTGGTATAAAATTGATTGAACAATTGCAGGGGTATTGTAACTGAGAGCTAACACAAAAAGTTACAAATGCGTGTGAAGTTTTATCTCCTTCAAGCTCAGAAGTCTTGATGTTATAATTGGTCTCTTGAGGGATTTCAATATTAAATACTAACATTTTCATATTAAAAAGGCATAATGTTGACTGTAAATCAGGATATACAACACATTCACATGCACAGATACATATGTTCAGCATTTTATATTTCAGATTTCAATTTCTTGCTTCTCAATCTGTCAATTAAAAGCTTTCAAAACTTTGAGCTCCTTCCTCTTTCAGTATATGACCAATCAATAGAGTCTCAGTGAAACTCTGCATGAATGCATGTTTTTTCCTGTGCACGGTGCCATACAGTTACTTTGTTCATTACCATATGCCTGCATTGATCTCTTAAGGACCAATCTAGCAGGGTGTTATTAGGCACACAAAGGAACAAAATGAGCTTGTGGAGATCTGTCATTTTGCCTATAGGTCTATTAGTGCATACCCCTTCTCTCTCTCTTGCTCTTTGTGTGAGTACATATGTGTGTGTGTGCCTGTGTGTGTCTGTAGGTCAAGTGGTGCAAAAAGCTCTCGCACTTTCTCATTGCTGTGTGATGGTTTGTGCTCATTATATAAGTTATTATGTTAGGTTTCTGTTTGATCCTGTGTGTGTGTGTGTGTGTGTAAGTCAGCACTGCATCAGCTGCCACTATAGTCATGTTTCTAACCTGGTGTAGTTGAAGTTGTAGCAGAATCTCTAGAAAATTTGCAAATAAATGTGACCTTTGAGTATTTTTTTTCCCCAATTCTGTGGTGTTAAAAAATTTCGGAAAATGGTGCGACAACATAAGACAAACCTTGAATGAATGTAAACATTTGTCCTTAATAAATCCAAGATAAAATCAATGAAGAAATGAGATGGAAATGTGACATTTATGTTTGTTTCATGTATTATTTGCTCTGTGCATTTTGTATCCCCTTGTAGTTGAAAGGAGCAATACAAACAAACGAGCCTTGCCTAATCTGAGCAATGTAACAGCGTCCTCTCCCTTCATGTTTTTGTCTGCTACAATGTGTCTTTAGTGGAATGAAGCATCAGTGGATGTTTAACTTATATAGCTTATGCTGCATTTGCTAAATCTGTTTCCATTACTTTGTTGCATTTTGCTTCAATGAATACACCAACTTTCCTGCTCATCCAAACATAAAAATGTTTTTGCCATATTTTACTATGCATGTAGACTGTTGGATGGAAGTATGACGAGCTGAACAACATCTACATTTTCAGTGTACTAGTGTGTCTGTGATGTGTGGGTGCGTGGTTTGTGTTGGCTGGCATGATACGGAAGTTGAAGGGCATTCCAGTCAGTGTTGTCAGCTAATGTCATCCCCACTGTCCTGCTGGACTGATGGTGAGAGAGGATCAGCAGTGAAAAAGGGATGGTAGCAGCTGAGACTGTGACAAGCAGTGCTCAGTGTGAGTCTCTGTGTGAATTCTTTCATACAAAATCACTCCCAAACAGCAAAAACAACAATTTATGCTATTACCTCAAGCTTTGTAGTTCAATGTGCACATTTTGCATATTTTCTTTAACTTCTTTAACAAAAAATGCAGTTCATTTATTCATATTGTGCTGCAGATCTTTGCACACAACTACAATGGAAATGTGCTCTCGTTATGGTAATTGTGTACATGTTTATGACTGACTGTAAACAATTTTACAGAAGGGCTGTGCAGGAATGAAATGGGGGAAAAAATGTGTCATGAAAATGTTGCCTGGGTGTTGCATAAGGTAACATCAAAAAGTTTCATCCTCAAACTTGCAGATTTGAATTTGGTTAAGTTTATCACCGTGACATGATGACAAAATTGTGCAACACCGGCTTGATCCTGTTAAGTGTGGACCCTTGAGGCAGCTGTAAGCAGCATAACACTCCCAATAGGAAGAAAAGTCTACTTTATGTGTCAAGAGGTTACCTCTCTGATGTGAGGATGTGTGTGTTTGTTTTTGTTGTGTGTGTATATGTCTATATTTATGTGGTAGTGAGAAAATTAAAAGTCCCAAAAAAGAAAATACTGCTGTAAATTAATATGTTCTTAATTCTCAACTCAATCAAATGACAGGTGGTCACACACACGCGAACGCGCACACAGTCTAACCATCGCTCAAATGTCCATGTAATCATCTGTTTCCACATTTGCCTCTGATTACACCCAGAGGATGGCAAACTGTTGGCAAAGTTTCTCCTGCTTGACACACACACACACAGACACGCACACTCTATGGAAACACACGCACATGCACGAGAAGATACGTACATACCCTTCAACACAATCTTTTACTCACGAGCGCTCGTGTGCACCGACTCACACATGCATGTACGTATCCGTGCTTGAAGCAGCTGACAGGCCCCAGTTATCAGCCGAGGCAGGGTGCAGCAGATAAGGGACCCACAAGGCATTATAAACACCAACACACACACACACACACACACACACACACACACACACACACGCACACACGCACACACACACACACACACACACACACACACACACACACAGAGCGAGTGAGTGAGAGGGTGCAGCAGAGGGAGGGGATGAATCAGAGATGAAAGAAGGAAGAGGAAAAATTCAACACTCCTGTCAGAGATAATAAAATTCTCAGATGAAGAGCTACAGTGGAGGAGAGGGAGAATTAGAGACACAGAGGGAGCAGGAGAAAGATGGGAAAGCAAGGTGAAGGGAAAAAAGTGACAAGTTAGTTGCAATGGGGGGTGGGTAGTTGGAGAGAGGAGGAGGGAAAAAACAAGAAGAAGAAGAGGGGGGTGAAGGGAGGAGGGAGAAGGAAGTCAGGTAATACTGTATGGAAAGATTAAGCAGATAAAGTGGAGATTTAGAAGAAAAGGGGATATCAGCAACTCAGCGAGGAAGTATGTGTATGTAAGTTAGAAAGAGACGGAAAGAGCAGCCGCTTACAAGAAGAATGAAAAATGCACCTGTGTAAGCTCCAAGGTCTGACAGATACACTTATTCACACACACACATCCACACACAAACGCAAATTGCACATGCACACTGTGCTAATAAAGCCTGCTCTTGCTTTGTCTCCCCAGACGTCAGGCAGCCGGCTCTTTTCCCTCCGTCAGCAACTTTTCATCTAATCCCCCTAAATCAAGAAGAATAAGAGTCGGCATTGGTTGTGACGGAGGAAGTCAGGGGAATTGAAAATGCACACACACACACACACACACACACCCACGGGGGTGCGAGTGAGAGACCACACGCACACACATATGATTGGAAATGAGTGTGTAAATAGATACTTTGGCAGATGTACATATCATTACACTATCACACATGGTGCAGACCAGATAAATCCACTTTGCAACCTGCCACCGGCACTCAGGAAGGAATAAAACAGACGCAGAGTGCCAGATGTCTTTTTTTTGCTCAAGCGCAAAGCGAACACACACACATGGATGAATGTGTAGGAACAAACACACTCGTAAATCATCTGAAGTCAAGTGGATGTGTCGATTCAAGTGCCGTTCCACATCCCACCGCACACACACGGCAGCGTATAAGAGAACTCATTAGTATTACCACCGCTGACAGGGCAGAGCACCCACTGAGAACTAATTTTTATTGATGTGTGTTGTCGACCATCGACCTTCTGAAGCTGCACTCAGTCGGCTGACTTGAATTCCAGCTCACACCTGAAATTAGACTTGCAAACACACGCTGGTGCTCAAAACAAGAGTTTTCTAGTGACACTTCTTTCCTTCGGTGACTATCATTTGGAGTCGACCAGCTTTACAAGCTCTTCGTTCACGTGAGGAGCTGATATGACACCGATGAAGCTATGCAAAGTGGAAAGAAAAAGTGGCACAGAGTTAAAGTGATACTGAAATGACACAAGCCACAAAGATATTCCTACATTCAAGTAATTTATAACTCTAGCGGAGTGAAGTGTTCTTTGATTTGCACCACCGTCAGGTCAAAATTAAATTGCTAAGGTGCTAAGTCACATGCAACACAAAGTACTCTACATTAAACAGGCTTTGCATCACAATATTGGCATCATCAGAGTGCATCTTGCTGTTGCTGCTTTAGCATTCAGCTATATGCATTGCTATGCGTAATTCAGGATTGGCAGCTTTGTCACTTTTTGCAGAAAACACCTGCATTCACAGGCTCTCACACTGTCCCAACAAAAGTCACACCAAACAGGAGGAAGCCTTAAAGTCATTCCTTCATGAAAAACAAAGGTGCTATAGGTGAAACATATGTTGCATGCACAGGACAATGTCTGTACATCAGGTTTCCGTTCAAATACATGCATCAGTATGGGCGCAGAAACAATTATGGAGAGTGGAGAAAACGGTTTGTCTGTCTGGTTTGGCTAAATTATTAACAGTCCCACTGAAGTTTTGTCAGTTAATTGTGTTTGTATGAATATCTGTAGCATCATACAGCAGCAGGATCCCTCTGTGTGTTTCCTCAGTAAGAAAGCTGCTGTGTACAATTTGAGTGGCAGCTTCAATAATGATTGATTAATTATTATTTCTTAATTATCCCAGACAGTGAGACGGGATAAAATGATAAATTGTCACAGAAATTCAGTCAAATAATCAGAAAATGAGTTATTAAAAATATTTAGCCAGCTTACCTTTTAGGGTAATGCATATTAATTGTTTGGGGTATTATAGTCTTGCGGGAGTTTAGACCCAATTTTTTTTGCAGACTGCACTGCAGACCATTTCTTCCCAAGTGATTTAAAATGATTTTGTTGTTTTAGTCAAGGTTGTGTAGGTCTGTAAAGGAGTGACAAAGTAAGCCACTAAATTAATTAGGAAGAATTAACAGTTTCTGTTTTCATTGAAATCATTTCTACTGCAGAAAAAGCCTGCTTGAAACTGTCCACAGTGAGGTCTTGGGTAAAATAGAAAAAGTTTATAAATCCTTTCAAAAGGAAATAACAAACAATGTTGTTTGAATAATGTGCTGTTTGATTGGGAGAATTTGTTGGCAATTTTCAAATAAATTCTTCTCCTGCTGAAATAACAGAACAGGATGGAGGAGCTGCACAGAATTCCAGTCCATCATATTCCTGTCTTTAACTAAATGGGACAGAGGTGCTGTAGATTCTCATTTCCTCATTGCACAAATGGGCAGAAACACAATGTCCTTTTGTCTGTGAAGAAGCTGTTGGAGCCGTGTTTGTCACAAAAGGAACCGCCAATGGGTTTCATAACTGACTTTCTGTGCTTGAGCCCAGATATTATCCAGAATTTGCTGCATAAACTGGAGATATGGTGAGAGGTATAGGCTACAGTGGGACAAAGTGGTAAATCAAACACAAAAGTAAAGGTGAGAGAAGAGACAGTAATCTATTTAGATTTAGTGAAATCAACACCTTTCCTTGCTCTGCCTAATTTCAAGGCTGACTGCCTTAAAATGGCCCAATTTTCTCGCGTAGAGGGCACAGAAATATCAGGTGTACTGACACCAGCTTGAGCCTGGCGTTGATAGCTCATCTCATCTCCTCACCATTAGGAAGAGGAGACGCTGACAGCATCGCTGAGTGAAATGTTTCGGATTCTCGTGTTAACCATTAACAACTCCAAGACTGCCTCATGAAGCAGAATTTGTAGCCACCAAACCTAATTATGCTTGTCTTTGCTCATATCAGTTGCTCTTTCTTTTCAACAAAAGTAGCGTCAACAGTGGTTGTAAAACAGCTAACAAGCACTGCTGAGCTTGTTAAAGGAAGTGAAGATAAGAGGTTTTTGACCCAATTTTAGCAGTGTTAGGCTCAGATGTGATAAATTGGTGTGTCTGGTTTCAATGTCATTTAACTTACCCTAGATAATATTAAATGTTCTAATAGGTAGATAAAGAATAGAGAGTTGACACTGATCAAAAACTGAGACAAAGCTGTTGTGCGCATATTGAATTACAGATGAAAGGAAAAATAAATGGTGGGGAAACTAATAATAAGAAGTCAAGATGTGAGAACATGCACAAT
Organism: Amphiprion ocellaris; assembly: GCF_022539595.1. NCBI lineage: Eukaryota > Metazoa > Chordata > Actinopteri > Pomacentridae > Amphiprion > Amphiprion ocellaris. The sequence goes on from NC_072769.1 coordinate 11,639,357, forward strand.
CTGCTCCTAGCTGTTCCATTTTACGACTAACCGATGATGTAACTATTGATATTTTCTTTGAATGCATGATTGCTTACTTTCCCAACATGAAAACTGATGGCTGTGTGCTTGCAGTCTGGTGCTGCACACTCATTTATCAGTCATGGTCATGCTCCATTGCACCAAGAACCAATTAAAAACCATTATATCGTTCATAATCTTTCAAGCAAGGGATCATTATTTCTCTTAACCCAAGGATGGATTTAGTTCTTTCAGCTGCACCCTACAGTATTTATGACACTGTGCCAGATCTTTCACAAAGTTTTCTTTAAAAAAAAAAAAAAAAAGTGTTTTCATAAGGTTAATGAGAGACGTTCCAAAGTAACTATGGTGTTATTATGGCAACATGTTATCTTGTTGTACTGATGTAGTCTTTAAAGTTATTGCATGAAAAAGCAATTTCATAAACTTATACATTACATGGTTTTGGAGAAATATATGATATCAAGATGTTCCTGATGGAAAATAATCAGTGACTGTGGTTTACTTGGTAAAATATTGTTCTTACAAGTGTCCAATCTCAGTGTTTTTGCTGTTGTATTTGGGTAAAAGAAGTGCCATTAGTATAGAAGACACACCATCTACTTGGCTGAGTGAATTTAAAGGTAATACATATAATCTTTGGCTACATTAAACAAACCCTGAAAATAGACAGAATGTGTTATCTTTCTGTGTTATTTGATACTGTCAGAGATTAATAGCTTTCAAAAGCTTTTTGGAGAAATCCCTTTTGCCAACAAAACGCATAATTAGTTTGAATTACAAAGTGTAGTTTCCTCTCCCTGCCTGACTGGAGTTTTAAAGCTAATGTGACTCTAAGGCAGCTATATTTTACAGAGTTGGCTAACAAACTTTCCCATCTCCATTATTTTTCCATCTATATTACTGAATCCAAAAAGTCTTCACTTCCCAGGTGGTTTGGTTTTATTATCATTACTTAGAGATGCTTGCTACTCCTCTATTCTTTGATTTAAGAGAACAACAGCATGGTTCAGGAGGGAGGCGGAGGCTTGTGATAGGTCAGACACATGGACGGAACATTTTATAAGAAACTAGATGTGTTACACCAAGAGATTTACAGTCCATCTTCTCTATTGTGTCTTATTCCTTACTTCCTTTTCTGTTTGCCTTAGGCGGCGTCTTGTGAGAAATAAAGCCCGGTGAAGGAAAGGCAGCTAATAAATGGCTAATAGCGTTAGTTTTACTGGAGTTTGATTCAACGATTCTCTCGGCTTTGGAGACCATTCAGTGCTAGAACTCTCCTTCCGTTTCCATTCTCCAACAAGAAAAGCACTCAGAGAGTGCAGCACTATGCCAAGGCTGTTCAGTTATATGATTTCTGACAGATGAAATCTTTAAAAAATTCATGGTCCACAGCGATTGATTTGTAGTAGGATCGCAATCAGGTGATTGTCAGCAGACAGCTGACATAGTGTTCACTTGTAGTCATAGTGACGCCATGCCGCTATCTCGCAATGATACAGAAATCTTTAATCCGTGGATCCAGATTATAAGCCGCATCACTGCTAAAACCTAGTCAACTGGTCCTTGTGTCATTTCTGACCTTCCCTGAAAATTTCATCCAAATCCATTAGTCCGGTTTTGAGTAATGTTGCGCACAGACAGACAGACAGATGGACAAACCAGCGCCGATTGTCATATAACTCTGCCGCGTTTCTTGGTGGAGTAATAAGTGGATGGAAAGTGGACTTCTCAGTGCCTTGGTCTGAGATGAAGAAACACACACACACACACACACACACACACACACACACACACACACACACACACACACACACACACACACACACACACACACACACACACACACACACAGTCTCACACACATCATCCCCTTGCTGTACCTTTCTATATGCTTTTGTTCTTTCCTCACTTTACTCAGCCAGAGCTAACTGTTTCGGCCCCACAGCTAACAGAGACTGACCTCCCTTAACCCTCCTGCTAGTCAGACAGCTGAGGACATGAAGACTGCCTTCATGCTCCTAAATGCAACGTTACCACTCCACCTTCCTCTCTTTGCCAGTCACTGTTTATGCCAAAAATGACTTGATGTGCCAAAATTGTGAAGCTTCTTTCTCCTCATAACCAACAGACCGGTTTTTAATGGTTATAGCTGAAAAAGCAGCAGTGTAAATAAAAGCATTAATAACGGCTGGATACCATTTAGAAATATCAGACCGCATATAATGCTTGCTTCTTAGTGTGGAAAATGTCAGTGAAAAGAAAGTACCAGTTTTATTGGTGATGCTAGGACATTATTGCAGATGGATGGCTTTTGGATGACATTTATGCAAAGGAGAAATTTGGGAAACAAGAATTAATAGTGTATGTACCAAAGACAAGTTATTGCAGCATGGTCTGATATAGGTGCAGAGAATTTTGATACTTAACTGACTTTAAGGAAGACATGGTCAGTATTTTAGATTGTATAACAAATTGTCTCATATAATATTCAGTTTAAATAATTACTTGTGATAAAGGCTTTATTCATTTAAAAAAAAAAAAAAACTGTCCACATGTAAAAGGTGGAAAAATACAATTTTTACAAGGATAGCTGCACCGGCACACACACACCTTTATAGAGGTACACCGAAGAAGCAAAAGCAGCAGTTTGTCCTATTTGTAGTTCCGAGTCCCAGTTGTGTCACACAGACCAATTAGAGGTAATGTCATGCAGAGATGTGAGTCAAAGAAACACCACTAATGTAAAAGAAGTCACCGATGGGCCACATCTGTTTTCCCCCTCAGTTCTTTAAATGTGAGACAAAGGATTTGGTAAGTCATTACCAAGCGCGTGTTCCACTGCAGTGTATGTGTGTCTGCAAGGCATTACCAGTAAGGGCAGAGGGTGACGAAATGCTCTAAAAATCTGGGAAGTCGCTAACAAGCGCATTGATGTGAGCTTAGAGGGGAAGAGCTGTAGCGAGAAAGAGAAAGAAACTGAGAGACAAAGGGAGATACACTGAAAGAAAGGTTAGACGATATGAAACCAGAGAGGAGGAGAGCCGAAAGGATGTAAGGAGGGAAGGAGGGCAGAAGAAAATGAGGAGAGGTGTTTGCCAGTGGTTTGTTTCTGCTAACTCAGACGCTTAAAGCAGACAGAATGATGCAGAGCGAGTACACCACTCATTTGTATGCTCTAGTTTTTAACAAAGAGACAAGCTGACACCGTTTCTCACATGAACCAAACACACACAAACACAACTGATTAATGTTAATGCGCCACGGTTTCTCTTAAAGACGGAGCCACCTCGGTTTTATACACCTCAGCAGGTTCCTTCGAATAAAGAGATCGGATACACACTCCCTTCATAGCTCAAAGTTGGGATATTTTTTAATAAGAAATGCTCCCCCCAAACACACTTACAGCCAATTGTATGATATTGCTTGGAGTCAGCTGCTTTACAAGTTGTTCTCCTCTAAACCTGCAGAGTTGCTTGCTGGCACAACAAAGTCAGAAAGAAGAGCATTAAAGTTGTGAAAACAATAAGATAAAACAGCAATCTAAGGAAAGCAATAAGCCTAATTGTGAGACAGAAGCAGGGACAGGAGGAGCGGGGTTTCAAAGAGGATAGGTGTGTACTCAGATCTGCTTGGGGACGGCACAATAAGGCAGCTGTTAGCCAGTCTGTGGAAGAGAAGGAGTTGAACTGAGGTCACAGACTCCAATCTCTCTATATGCTTCACTTTAATGATGGTAGAAGGGGAGGGAGTCAGGTTGATGGTGGGGAGACAGTGAGAGAAAAACTGAGGGAGAGAGAGGGAATAAAAGTTCATGAGGCACAGAGATGCATAAAGCAGGACCCTGACTTCTCATTGCCTTTTCATGGAAAAACAGAAACATATCAAAAGAAGAAGAAAAACAACTCCTCTGACCACTCACATTCATATCCACATATTTATTCTGCATTTTGGTGAAGTGAAAATGCTGAGTCAAGATACGTGTTTTCTTAGCTAAAGGGACAAAGAACATTACTACCGACTTTCTAAAAACCAACACCTTCCACTACAAGGCCTTTGACATGGCGCCCACACCATCATTTAACAGAAAGCAACTGCAGGTACAGTTAGAAAAGATAAAATACAATGGAAAAAAAACATATTAAAGAAAGCAAGAAAGCTGAAACACAACAAACTCAAACACACACAGGGCAGGGAGAAAAATGCAGATCAAAACAAGTGTGCAACACAGAGAATTTGAACTCCAATCCAATTTTATCAGGCATTACGAAACATCAGTGGATAGGTCTTTTTGCATTAATCTCTCGGGTTATGCAAGCCATCTCTGGACCAAAGCGCGAGACTTATAGCAATGAGCTTATGATGCAAACTAGCATTAGGGTCTTTTACAGGATGCTGCCTCTGCTGTAGTTGCACATATGGAGTTTTTTCTTCCTGTAAAATGCTCACTGTCTCACACGAGACAGATGGTGTCATTTATTGAAGGAGGGAAGTAACACTTACTGTTGCCTTGCTTTACTTAGAAATTTGTTTCCGAATACATTGTACATGTCGGCAAATTATTGCAGATGATGTGAAAAGACTGAACTACGTTGTACTGAATTGTGTCAATGCAGTTTTTTGGGGGTGGGTCAGAAATCGTTGATGCACTGAAGCCAAACCTCCTTCAATAGTAGAACATTATAGAAACTAGAGTGCACTAGCATCGGTGGTTCTCTTACTCGTTCGTGAGTCATTAGACCCACTGCAGGGTCCAGTTTGCTAGCTAGCTATACAAATGTATTGTCCATGGATGCCATAGTTTGCAGAATAAGTAAGTCTTTGTATTTAGATGTCCTCAGAAGGATGTGACTAGGAAGAATGGGATTGATTAGTAACTAGAACATTCAATATGTAAAGCGAGTATTTCTGATTTTACATCGAACCTGTTTGACTAAGTTAAAACAAACCCAGGTAACCCGTTTACCTGGTTAGTACAATTCATTTGCACTATAGTGAAATGTATTAGTCAGTGCCTTCAGTGAATATACCCTCATTGTTTCAGACCAGAGAATACTACTTGTGTTTTTCAGATTTTGAAGCCTATTTTTGTTATTAATTAAAATTTAGTTAGGTGGTCAATAGCACAGTTTTATGTAGTTTGAGAAACTCACATTTGTTTACTGCTTTCGATGGATTTTAGTTTGTCACCAGAGGCTTCACAGGCTTTTATTATTGATGACTTGTCCAAGTCAAACTTCCCGAAGCAGCAGATTTGACCTTTGCACATAGGACTAAGATGTTGGAGACTGAAATTCCTGTTGTAAGAGAGGGAATAAAACAGACAAAACGTGACTAAAGCAGAGGCCTGTGAAAGACAGACTGATATTTGGCATAGGATTGGTTGATTTCAATATGATTGGTAAAAGAAGAAGCATGGCAAAAATGAAAAAAACCCACTGTGGAAGTAAAAATGAATTAAATACAGATAGAAATGTAGCTGGCTATCTACAGATGCACATAAAAATCTTGAGGTTTTATAGTTGAGATGAAAGTTAAATTGCAAAAGATTTGTGAACAGATGGCCTTTATAGAAACTGTTAACTGCTAGTTGGAGTGGTATAAAACTGACAATTATCTGGTCTCCTGTTGGCCGAGGGATTCCTGGCACATCAACTTGAGAGAAGCTTGTAAAAACAACTGATTAGAAAACAGCAGTTACTCAAAACAACATGAAATTATAGGAACTGCATTAACAACAGCCAGCGGCAGGACTGTGGGGGCAGGAACAAAAAGGGCTGCAGTACTAAAATATACACAACACAGTACATAAATACAAAAATATGAACCCTGGCAGCGATTCTAACTGGCCTCTCTGCACTGTGAATTTTAGTCTACATCTGCTTTTGTGTTAATGTGTGTTGCACCTATTCAGGAGTAGATTACTACTTGTTCTGTCTCCTTTACTGTTTTGCAGTTGTTGATTGGCTATTATTCTTCTTCCCACCTCCAACCTCAACTTGCCTGGAGTCTAATCTCCATGGCAACTGAGACATTACCTGCAGTTGGGATGAGACTGTGTGACTTGACCTCAAGTTTGAGTGCACAAACAAGAGAGAGCAAGTCGGTGACTTAAAATATTTTTAATGGTTTGTTTTTTGGCTTTCTCACTTTAATTGACAGCTGATAGTTGCCAATGAAGAGTCAGTCAGGAAGCACAGGGCGAGAGTGACATTATGACATGTAAAAAAAGGCCCTTGGCTGCAATCAAACCAGAGATGGTGCAAAACTGTAGTGGAAATCAGGGCACAAACTTATTTGCTTAAACTGTTTCCCAAATCTTTCTTTGTCCATGACCTAAGATATTGCTCAAAACCATAACTGTGTCAAGAAAGAATTCAACACTGTTGCCCCCCCCCATACTAAAACAAAATTAAAACAGATCCACTTGTGCCACCAACACTACTCCGACCAGTCACAGCAAAGATTTCACAAGACCTCTGGAGGAAGGAAGCTGGAGGTTGGGGCCTCCTTGAATTGTATTTGTTTTTCCAACTCAGGCCACAGATGCTCGATCTGACTGGGAAATTTGAAGACCAAGACAACACTTTGAACTCTCATGAGCTGTCATGCTCTTCAACCCACTCCTGAACAAAGTTTGGTGTGTTGTAGGGCCAATTTTGCTGCTGAAAGAGTCCACAGCCAAGGAAAGGATGTACATATGTGGTCTGCAGCAATGTTTAGGTAGGTGGTATATGTGCCAAAGTAGTATCCACATAAAAACGTGAACCCAAATTCTCAGCAGAGCATGGCAGAGAGCATCATACTGCATCTACTGTTCTATGTCTTCCCATAGTACATGCTGCTCTTTCTCCTGGTCTTTCATGTTAAAAAAAAAAAAAAAAAAAACATGATTCATTTGATTAGGCCACCTTCTCCCACTGCTCTGTGGTGCAGTTCTGCTGTCCAATGTTCTGACACCTTTCTATCATAACCGGCATTAAAAGTTTCAGCTATTTGTGCTACAGTGGCTCTTGCACAGGATTTGGAAGAGGCCAGCCTTTGCTCCCCATGCATGTCAATGAGCAGTGGGCAGTGATGACCATGTTGCTGGTTCACCAGCTGTTGTTCCACGGACCACTTTTGGTGAAAATAACCACTGCACATCAGGAACACTCCACAAAAGCAGCTGTTTTGAAATTGCTCTGACCCAATTGTCCAGCCATCACAATTTGCTCCCTGTCAAAGTCACTCAGATCCTATAATTTGCTCGTTTTCAGCTGTTTACTTTCTTCACAGGTGCCATTGTAATGAGATAATCAATGTTTTTCACTTAACATGAGTGGTTTTCATATTGTGGCTGATCAGTGTATACAACACAATAAGCATTTGTTAGGAAGAACATAATCAATTACTTGTTAGCGTTAAAATAAACAGCAGTAACAATGGAACGTGTCAGTCTATCCTCAGTTCTATTTTATGTTCTTGAGTGGACAAAGAAGAGCGGGAAGAAAATTTTTGATGACAAACGTTCGGAAAGAATTCAATAAAATCTGATGAATATAACACTTGCACACTTCACTCAGCTTCTTATTTACTATCTTGCATGCTTTCTGCGTATCACCTCTCCCAACTGTATCGTAATGCCACATTTACAGTTTGTTGGTTACACCTGGGTTACATCCCCACATATTACTTTGTACATATCTACATGACCACACTAAATCTCCAAACAGCAGCATTTACCAGGATGCACTGCACACTGGCTTCTTTTTCAGTGTGTTTTGTGTCCTGTTTGTGCTTCGCCCAGTCCACTGCAAAAGGCCATTTCTTTTTAGCCCGTGCCAGACTCTTTCATCTCCAAGTATTACTGGATTTTCTATTTGTCACTTAACAGCAGTGACAGGGTACGGAACAAAGGTGCTGACCATCCACCTTCTCAGTGACTGCAGCAGCCCTCAGTGATCTGGACCCTGAAGTCGGTAATGAGCAGCTAGAGCCATGTCTTTTTTCCCTTTCACACCAATACATCTCAGGTGCCTTGCCAACCTAACTGGCACCACATTCAGCTTCATTTCCATCAAGCTACTCAGTAAGCTCACATTGTGAGAAGTGCACACTCAGCAGAGACGGCGAAATGCAAAAATCATGTACTGAATTAACTCGGGTTCGTGTGCTGCGGTGTGTGGGCAAGTAAATGGCGGTAAACGGTGTGAAATTTCTGCTTTGTGCAAAAATGAAGGACGGTCCAAGACTCAAAACAAAAGGATGGCATTTATCAGTGAGCCTTCAAAATTTTTTTGCATATTTGAATACTAAGAGTCTTTGCCCTGACTCCACAGCTGCCAGCTCAGCACTTTACTGTACTCCCTTTTTCTTCATTTTTTTCTCTCCCACAGGGCTTCCCAATGAACATTTTCTCATCAGTCCATCCATCTGCATCATGACAGCCTTGAAACTGAGATATGTCTCTGCTCTGTCATAGGAAGGAATGAAGTAAATGATGCCTGTGTCATAATGACCTGCAGGCTACAAGACAACACAATCACATTAATATGGGCAGAGCACAAATCAATGAGGTCTAGTGAACTTTCCATCAAAAATATTACAATTCGTGTTATTGTATCCCAAGTTATTGAGAGAATTTTTTTTTGTCTATATCCACAATGTCTAATGTCTTAGTACGTCTCTATGTGCTCTTTTCATGCATCTCTAGTGAATAATGCCCAGTCACCTGATTGCACTGCTGAATGGAAACTACAAATTAGGGAATATGTTATGTACAGTAACACAACTCTAGACCTAATCATCTCCACTGTGGCCAATTACAGCTGCCCTCTGCTTCCTCCTCAGCCAATCACAACTCTCAGATGGAGTCCTGACAGTGACACACTGTGTGGCCACGCACGCACGCACGCACGCACGCACGCACGCACGCACGCACGCACGCACGCACGCACGCACGCACGCACGCACGCACACACACACACACACACACACACACACACACACACACACACACACACACACACACACAGGAATTGTGGAGGATGATGGACCCGAGGCACTTCTTCTTCAGCTTTGTTTCGTTGGACAGTGTTGCCCAAAGGAAAGCGAACCTGTTTCCAAATCTGTGTTTGGACTTAACTTCAACTAAGCAGCCTCTTTGGGGCAATTGTTGTCTGACTGCCTGGTTTCCCATTTGTGTTGGTCGGCCTGCCTGTCCAGATTGTCGGGCCATTTTTCTGTATTTATATGGCTCTGGCTGCATTGCAATTTGTCTGCTTATCCGTCCTGTTTTGTCCTGCTAATAATCTGTCTTCAGAGGAAATAAATGTCAAACCTCTTGTTTTTGTATCCCTTCTTGTTAGGGGTGAAGGATTTGGAGAAAACACCTAATTGCATTTTTTTGTATTTTTTGTACTTTTGTAGTTACTGTGATTGTGATTTGATTTGTGACATTTATATATTTATATTAAGGTCAAGCTTCAAGTCGTTATTAACTTTGTAATGGGTTTATAGCATATGATGGAGCATCACCACATGCGATGCCATCCATTTTTTTTACTGCTCTATATCTTAATATCAAAGCATAAAACAACAGTTCCTACATGCATTAGTAAATTCTTTTACTGGCGTAGAGCAGAGAACAATGAAACACAGAGAAATTATCAGAAGCTATGACTGTGATAATTAAACCAAATAAAAATAAATAAGAAAAAAAACAGCTATTCAAATAAGAAAATTATACATTTGACACTGAAATGGGTAGATCATTCACTTATGCCTTAGAAACATTAATTTACAATAACAGTAAAATAAATATATAAAACTTACGTAACTTTTGTGTTTTGCTACTTGCATTGTTTCAGATCTCAGTTCTGAATTGAAATTGATGTATTATTCAGCCATACCTTTTGCAGAAAAAACTTTCATAATACACTAGAATGTGATGTTTTTTATTTTTTTAAAGATAAAAATGGAATATAGCAGAGTAATATATATTGAAACTGAAGGTAAATTTGGAACAAGTGCAAGAAGTTTTAAAGAAATTTTACCCCCAAACAATTGGTGCCATATCAAACATCAGCAACAACAATGAGATCAGCACAAGACATCTGTCTGGAAATACTAATATATAATAGCAATGGCATAAAAATATTACTAATACCATTTTGTGGATGTACATTTTTTACCATTGTAAGTTATGGGGCACTTGAAGTGTTATGTAAACTGTAAGGTTATCAGATCACTGTATATGCCTGACATGGAGTGAAAGGAAACACAAGAAACAATGTCAGAGTGCAAACTAAGACAGAAAAACAACAAAGAAATGCACCAGATCTTTTGTGTTAAGAATATATGACAACACACACACACACACACACACACACACACACACACACACACACACAGACAGGTGTATACATATACTTATATATACATATACTTTTATATATATATATATATATATATATATATATATATATATATATATATATATATATATATATATATATATATATATATATATATATATGCATATACATATCACAAAAAGCTTTATTTTTGAAGTTTCATTTCTGGTTTAACTAAATACACCCTTTACAGTATTATATTAATATTTGCTAACATGCTGGTGTTGCATTCGTTGTGAATAGCACTGAAGTTTTACTGTGGCTGTGAGTAAAACACAAACTAAAATCAATAGCACCATTAACAGATTTAAGGGGAACATAAAAGACATTAGTAAGAAGAAGATAAGAATGCACTCTGTGAAAGCCAAACTTTCTTATCGACTATGTTCAACCTTCTGAATGTTTTTGTCTTGCCGAAGGCATAAACGACAGGAAATGAAAAATGTCAGAACAAAAAGTGATACATCAACAAAACAACTGTCTGGACACACTGCATAACCTTTCCGTACTCCACTTAGGACATCAGAAAGCAAAGTTGATGTAGTATTCCTCACACAAGTATCTTTAATGGAGTCAAGGGCCACATTTTTCCCTCTGAAGCCATTCCATGGGGGCAAGGTGTACAAAACAATTGTTCATGCTGGTATGCCAGACTATACTGCACACTCACCTAAGACATTGCAATCCAGCTTGTGAGACAGACCTGTTTTATAATGTGGGTCCCAAGATGCTACAGCGACATGCATGCAGGAAAAATCCATTTCAAGTCTAACAAGTGAATTCAGCCTTGTGGATGTCCCTGCCATCTCTTAAGTCATTTTTAAGTATAAAATCCCCCAAGATTTTCCCACTTTCTCCTGGTCCCTACAGAGGTGTTATATGTCTGCAAAATGATGGCCAGAGGCTGGGCGTCAATACAATGATTCTTCTATGATTTGTGAGAGTTGTCGCAGGCAGGGCACAGTCTAAAATGCAGAGAACAGCGGGGTCTCTGCAGGCATCATTATATTGATCTATACTCTGTACCTGTGTCATCGCAGTGATCAACAGTGGCAGAAAGACAAAGACTATTGGGCCAATCAAGGCTGAACAAAGACGTCGCCCACTATGATTCAGTTGTCTTCAGACAATATGCCTATCCATAATTCTACTGTACAGCATTAACCATCCATCTTCATGGAAGATGACAACCTCTGTGATTTATTCAGTCTCGACCATGAGGTACATTGCATATATTGGACAGAACAAGCCTGAGGGATCTTTCCCAACATGGCAGATTCACATCCATCCAGCTGTCTGTGGGTGTATGTGTGTTGGCTCCACAGCTGTATCCGTCAGCAGAAACATGGGCGCATGCTGACACGGGATAAAAAGACATACCATCGCAGTCCCACTGACAGGAAGCTGGGGGAGCGTGTCAATATGAGATCGATACAGTGGCAAATAAATCAACAGGACCTTAGCATCCTAGTGTCTAATCTGTGGGTTTGGTGGAAGGCGGTTTAATTAGAGTGCAAACATACAAATTCCAAGAGCACAGCAATAACAAGAGGATGGTAAAAGGTTATCAGTTTGTTGGCACAGCTGTCATCAGGGGTCACATTCTGTGTTCTTCCTATTAAGGATTCAAAATACAACTGCGATACGGTAAAATTGGTGGAATTTATACAGGAAAAAAATAAATGAAGGTGGTACTTGCAGGGTCACTTTGGTTAAAGTAATCAAACTGTTTACTTAGTTCATTGACACTGCAGATCAGCAACCTTTCACTCTAACGGCAAATATGTTTCCTTGTCTGAATAACTATTGATTAGTAACCAGTCAACTAGAGAAAGTTAAACTACTGCTTAACTTTATACAAATTCAGATTGAGACATTGATGATGGTGAAATGGCAGGAATGTGGGTTATCACTTGCTCTAAACCAACCATTACCATCATTTCAAACACCACAGCACCGGTTTGGTAGAGAACTCACCCTTGAAGCTCCTTGACAGACATGGAGATCTTGAGATTGTGTCCCAGAACATGGAGGGCCGTCAGAATGTCAGCCCACTGGACCATCTCTCCCAGAGGTCCCCCCTTCAGCACCTTGGGACTGAAAACATCTCCAGACTCCTCTGTTAGGAAGCCAACATGGACCAGAATCTGGAGAAAAAAAAAGCGACAAAAGATGCATTGTTACAGAGAGCTAAAATAAAGGTGGCGCTTGACTGCCGATTTTACTTGTACAACCTATTTATTGAATGGCCAGTTGAAAATGGCTTTTTAAAGGCTGAATGTAATATATATATATATATATATATATATATATATATATATATATATATATATATATATATATATATATATATATATATATATATATATATATATATATATATATATATATATATTTGAACAAGCTCATCTGAAATTGCAGTCAGCAGTTACATCATGGAGTGTAGATATCAGCTTTATGCTATCAATAGTTTACTCACGTTGGCGACACTGACTTGGCACCTGGCCCAATTAACTGAAGCTACCGATATGTTACGTAATGTTAGCTGGCCATCAATATTTTGTGAATGTCTATTTAACTTGTAAAATATATTATGAGTTATCTTAAGTAGGGATGTCCGATAATATCGGTGGGCCAATATTATCAGACATCCCTACTGGGATAATATTTTTATGCCAATATCATATCAATATTGGCATAAAAATGTATTATTGGTCAATATCGTTACCGTTTTTTTTTTTTTGGTTTTTTTTGCCTATCATGAAAATCGATAAAATAATGCCTGGATTTCGCTAGCATTTACCGGCGCGCAAATGATCACATCATCAAACTGCGTCCTGAAGCGTGTAAACAACCGTGCCGGATTTCCAGTGTGCTGCGCCGGCATTTGGCTCAAAAAAACCAAACAAAAGATAGGACTAAATTGTCAGTTGAGTTCATCTACCAATGGAATGAGGGGAACGCAGCTTTTGCTCTCAACCAAACTAATATCACTAGCCAATGGGAAGTAGAGCGGGTGCTGGTCTTAGAAAGACGTTGAGATCCAGCTGCGGGTGAGTCCATTGTTGTCATGGTTATAATGACGTAGTGATACAGAAATCTTTAACAAATCCGTGGATCCAGACTATAAGCCGCATCACTGTTAAAATCTAATCACTTGGTCCTTGTGTCATTTCAAAATCCGTTATTCTGCTTTTTTTGAGTAATGTTGTGCACAGACAAATAGATGGAAAGACAAACGTACGCAGATCGTCACATAACGTCGCGTTCCTTGGCGGAGTAAATAAAAATAAAATGCACTTCCCGAGGTTGGAAGAGTTAAACAGAGACGCCAAGCCCTCCGGTTGCTGGTGCAAATAAAATGAAGGAGCCGGGTACTTACTTCTGTACTGTGTGCTCAAAAAACTCATGTACACAACTAACGGCAAAAAGTGCTGTCACGTCATGAGTCAGACCCACAGAGCTGCTGTCTGCTCTGAAACTCAGCTCGTTTACCGGGAGCAACAGCCACCGCCGAGGTACCGACAGACTGGCCGGGTTTGTGATTAAAAAACACACGTGTGCTCGTTCATTGCAGAACACGACTTGTCATTCACCAGATCTCAGCCACACATTAATCGGTGTAAAAAATTGACTGAAGATAAAAATGCTTTGTCAAAACTGTCCGTGTCAAATCAGCATGCTGGTTCCATAAATACACATGGCATAGCACCAGCATTTAAGAAATGAGCACTTTAATGTTTTTGTTATTTTTTTTAACTGAACTACAGTTTGCTGTTATAAACTATATATATATATATATATATATATATATATATATATATATATATATATATATATATATATATATATATATATATATATATATATATATATAAATAAAAAAATCTAGTTTATTACAGTTCCTGTCATATTTTATGGATGTGGTTTCTGGTAACATGTTACTCAATCCAAACTACACACTGAGATGGGAGCAACATTGCTCCAAAAACATGTAATCAGAAGATAAGACAGTCAACATACATAAGTACATGTATCTATAAATGTTCTGCCAATACTAATAATCCATCACACTGTACCATTTTTTAGGTGTCTTTTAACCAAAATTTACATTGTGTGTGTGTGTATACAGATTCTATTATTTGCCCAAAACTCATAATTATCAGATTCATAAAGACTGTTTCCCCTTGACTTACAATAATAAGCCCGAAACTATCCAGTCATTTGTCGGCATGTACAGTCACATAGAGTCCAGTGCAAAGGATGCAATCAAACACTGCCATGAATAATTTTTGCATGTAAATGACCTTAATACAAAGTCAAACAATAGTGTGATCACCCATTTCCTTTAAAATAACACTAATTCTCATAGGTACAGTTTTTCAGGGTTTTTCTATGGATTCAGGATGTCTCTCTCTGCCTTCTGTCTCTTCATATGAACCCAGTTTGACTCCATGCTGTTGAGATCAGGGCTCTGTGAGAGCAGGGAACATCTGTTAAAGGACACCATATTCTTTTTGTTACTGAAGATTGACTCTGGCTGTGTCTTTGCTTTCATTGTCTCATGCTGCTGAATGAATCTAGGGCAGATCAGACACCACCCTGATGGTGCTGTGTGCTGTATGAAGCTTAAAACATATGTACTATATAGACTAAAATGACTAACTTTACAGCTGACATGTATATTGATGGGAGTCTAATTAATATACACACAGTGTATCATGTTTAGATGATAAAGTACATTAAATTTAACCTGATTTCACTATATTATTTCTATATTTGTGCAAAGTTAAGCTCTTTGAAAGTTAAGCTTCTGCTGTGCAAACCGTTTTAATGACTTTGAGGATTAGAATCATTAGAATTTCAGACTCCTCCAATAGGAAATTATGGCAACTGAAAAGTAATTCTTTGAAATCCCCTATGAATTATCTCCTCATGCTCCAATGGAATAGCATGCACAGGCAAAACTCCAGCATTATGCACTTTATTGCACAACTCATTTAATATGCAACGTATCTCCATACAGATAACTACTGTAGCAAATTCCTACGAATCCCAGGGGAAAATCTCCTTTAAAAAAAAAAAAAAAAAAAAAAAAGACGTGAAGGAATTGTCACAGTTTAAATGTGACATTGTTATACAACTATGCACATACAGGCTACAATCCTGTCATGCATGTCCACCTAGCTAATGTATAATTAGTGCAAGCCACCGAATAATGAGCAACACGTTACTTTTCACAGTGGATTAGACACAGCCATGTCCAAACGTTGCTCTGCTGAGTAATCCTGATTAACTAACGCAGCATGAACACCTCCAGCTGCTTTTGCTGGCAAATGGAGCCCACAACTTTGGCCATACAACATACATAATGAGCTTAAGGCCAACTGTGAAGAGTTTGCCAGAAAGTTTCCATGGCGATTGCTTACCGTCTCTCTCTCTTGTGCTCTCATTATACACCTCTCTCTCCACTTATATGTGAGTGCATAAGTGTGTGTCCTGCATCTGCACTTTCACAACTCTTAACTTTGGAGATAATAATTGAAAGCTTCCAAGAGCTTTTTAGAAGCTTGCTGCAAGTGCATTCTCTTATTTTTGCTCTTCCCCGCTTAATTATGCCACAGTGTACTAATATTGAAGTAAGAGGAGCCAAAACAAGCGCCTGCACACAACAACTATACACACATTCTGCTTCTACATTTGATACACTGAATAAAATACTGTGTCTGAATGACAGAAACAGAGAACAGGCACCAATAAGTCATAATCATTTTTGTTAAACATTTGGGTGAAACAGTTGCTTATTTACACATCCAGCAGTACGAGCAAAATTAGTTTTCATTTGGAGTCATGTTGTTGTCCACTGAACGAATTTAAGTCACATATATACTCATTTAGCTCTGGTTTGGGTTTCCACCACCTCCTGAAGGACTATTTGGCTCTTCAGCTGAAAATACTTCTATATATCAATTAAATAAGAGGGGAGCTGTACATTCATATGACCCCTTTCCTCATACTTGTCACATTGGCATTTCATTAACTATTATTATAGCAGATATGTCGGTATATTTACATGCAATTGTGTATTAAAGCTGAATACATGCAGTACAGTTACTAAAGTTATTTTATTGATGCACTCACGTGTATAAAATGTGCTCAAAACACTGAACAATGATGTGTATGCAGCAGAGTCAAGCTCCAGTGAGACTCCAGCTGGCGTGAAAAATCCCCTGATTTAATAAACCTGCTCTATTAACTTCTGCTTCATAAAAAAAAGATAAGTGGAATTTAATTACAGTTTGGGTGGCAGATGGCAAGAGTGAGAATACATGGCACCATGTATTCACTGTCTTGGCTTGGAGGTGCTGGTGGTGTTGGTTATAGGGCGTATCACACAAACACTGGCAACCACGCAAAAAAATGGAGATAGAGGGAGCCCAATTTCAGATACTGGCAGCACAGTAGAACTGTTAAATAAATATGAGGAATATCACACAGTGGCCACAGACCTGGATAACTGTGGACTGGATTATTTTTGTGAACTGGCATCCACACACAAATGCAAAGTTAATAGGAAGAGAAAAAGGGTGCTTTGTAGAACCTGGCAACTTGCTCATGATCGAGTGTTAAGGAGGGAGTTTGCTTTCTCTCTAATAGACAGCATTTAGCTCCATCCATTATTGTTAAGTCCCTTTGTATAAAAGCAGATTTAAAGCGGAATACAACAAAAAAAATATATCAGAGCAACACAGGAAAAGTACCATTCATATCACAGGGATGTAGTCAAAAGTTTGAACAGACGAGAGAGAAACCGAACGTACTCTCACCGAAAGGACAATCTTGCATATTGGCTCATGCACTCCCTTGAAAATGAAGATGAAGAGGGAACAAAAGGAGCACAATGGGAAGTCAGCAACAGACGGAGTGATTCTGAAGGTAAAGCTTTACTTCCTCATAAACTCCTGTGTCACTGCCAGCTGCCTCCATCAGGAATCAAATCACACACGAGAGAGTGGAGCTCTTTATACAGTGGACTTATGGTACTCCCAGATGGTGTGTGTGTGTGTGTGTGTGTGTGTGTGTGTGTGTGCGTGTGTGTCTGAGTGTGTGTGTGTGTGTGTGTGTGTATGCGTGTGTGTCTGAGTGTGCGATGGATTTCAAATGTTGTTTGCTTTGGGTTCTTTGTATGTATTTGTTTCACGTCGACATACATTAATGAACTCCACTCAGAATCCTGTGCTTGTAGTGTAAATGCTCGCCGTGAGCTCGGGGATCTTCAAAAAGATCTAAAGCTACTTTCTACTGTTGACATCCCACGAGGACTGAACATAAAGACCCACCAAACCCACTGAGACAGAAAAAGAAGCACCATCATTTGCTCACCTTTACAACACGACGTCTGCTCGCACTTGTGCTCGCTCATTAAACTTGTACGCCATGAAGCAAGGTTTTTTCACTACGTCTTCCCTGTTCGAGATGCCATGTGATTACATAACAAGGATAAGCTTCAGAAAAGGAAATCTGTTGCCTTTAATGTGCTGATGTTAGGAATGTTTTATGTATGTGTGTCTAAGTAATATCCTTGGAAAGTCCTTGGTGCAAACGTCGGAGAGCAGGAGGGTGGAAGTGGCCTCTCAAGTATGTGGTACCACTCTGGTGCTCTGCCCTGCTCCACTCATCACCAACAGGCTAACGACAGAAGAATGCTAATTCTTGTCTCGGCATCTGTTAATGCAGGACTTCACATGAATGCATGTGTGTCTCGGTGTGTGTGTGTGTGAGGCCCTGTTCTCTTATGCATCATGGCCCTTAAGAAGGTCGCAGCTGTCCAATGGAAGGCCATGGGTAGCAACACAAGCTGGCACTGACAACCATCCTTACTCTACCCTTAATTTCACCTTCTGTCTAATCCCTCTTTCATGGCTCTACAGACTACTTTTTCTCCTTTTCATTTCTGCTCACGTCTTGCCCCCCCCCCCCCCCCCCCCGCTGTCACCTGCTTCCTCCCCTTTCCTCCTTTCTTTTCCTTTTTCCTACCCCATTCTCACCTCCTCACTTCACCTATCCTGTTAGTCTCCTCCACTGCACAGTCTGCACTTCATCAGTCATAGGCCAATTAACCCTCAAGAAGGCAGTGAGAAGCGGAATTACCGGTTCGGCATATGCTGACAAACTCTCTAAATGTGCATGTTCAACGTTCACCAAGACGCCCAAACGCATACAAAGTCACCGGCCAAGATGCTGCATTAGACAGGCAGTGAATGCACAGCAGGAGGTTAACAGGATAAGGTCAGTGTCTTTGAATGTGTCCTATCGTCTCTTAAAAACCCGTTCATTATGCCACAGTTTGGCTGACTACGCGTCCTTTAATGACTAAAAGCAGAACAGCATTTTTGCTACGGAAGAAAAAAAATGTTCTGCTTCGTAATAGTGACTGAATTGTTTGACCCTGGCTTTTGATTAAGTTTGATGGCACTGGGAAAAAGAAAGAAAAAATCTCTTAAATGTGTTACTGCTTTGAAAGTGAAGACGAGCTAAAGGTTGAATGTTTCTTCTTTGCACCTCACAAGGAAACTGGAAGATTAGTCACAAAAATACAAGAGCTCTCTCGGAATATTTAGGGCACCCTTCTACTTCACTCGCTCACTCATTCAAAAGATCACTCACTTGCAAATATATTTGACTGCAGAAAATCTCTTCAGCTGTGACTTTAAGGTAAAACCCTTCAGAATTGCATTTCAAGTGTCCACAGTCCCTCTGATACACACTCACACTTCGCCATTTCCTGTCCTTGTGTATGCCACCGACAGTCAAAAAGGATCATACTGCTTTGCCTCTCATTTTCCTCTCCCTCTTGATCTGTTCTGCCTCCATATTCACTACTCCACTAATTTATTCTTTTTCTGAGTAAATATCCACTCTGCTTACAATCAAAGAGAAAGCCAAACAAGGAAGCAGAACTGAATCAACGCAACCCCATTGGAATACCAAAGACTGCACACTCAAGCAGAATTCTAAAGCTGCCACTGGAAGAAGGGTTCGTGTCAAAGACAAAGGGTAGGAAAGTGCAGGGGTTGTGGTCAAATCACATCAAACAATGTTTTTTTGTTCCTTTTTTTCCCCCCCGAGGTCAGAGTAAATTAAAATCAAACGGTGGTCCCTTCTCAATGCTAAAGGGATGTGAATTTAATCCAACGTTTAAATGAAAATTAATTTTCCTGCGAGGAGGGTGGCTTAACCATCCAAAATAGTAAATTCGTCTGGCACAGGCTGAGATTTAGTTTTTAAATAAAATGTATGGGATTCTGGCATTGGCTTTTATTGCCATGATATCCAATTAGCAGTCAGGCATATGCGCAGACCCACACAGACTGACAGCGAGCACACAAACACACACGTTTCTCACTTCCGTCTCTAATTATTGTAACAAACAGCTTTCGACAGCCAAGGCTAACTCTTACAAACACCAGGACATCTGCTGTTGCGATAGCAGCAGCACTTTGTAAGGCATATAGGCAGTTCAAGCAGCCACGAAGCCGTGATAGAGGATAACAAATCCCTTCAGAGCAGTACAAGAAAGGAGAACATCAATCATGGTGACAGAGGACTATTTTCACCCTTGTTAACTTATTTTAGAAAGCGATGAGGGCAGAGGAAAAAATATTTTGGAAAAGAAGAGGCAGATTGTGCGCTTCATCTGCCTTCTCCCATTAACTCATCCATTTATTGTTATTTTCTTAACGAAAAGATTATGAGCAGAGCCGGGTGAGAGATGCAATAAGTAAACGATTTAAGATGTACCTTGTAAAAGGTAACATGCTGCAAAACATGTCTAAGACTCTTGATGTTTTCAACGCAAAGTGCTTTCACTGACATTTGGAAAAGCAAGCTTTTAAATGAGTTGTGAATTCTAAACCAATTTTTAACGAAACACTCTATTTGCACTTGCAACCTGGTTTCCCATTCGCATTTTGCTCATCTCAGTGGTGCGTTCCTCCCCTCTTTCGTTGCATCAGTCCTTTCCTAATCCATATTCTACTGTACCATCCATCCCTCTCTTGTCCTTTCACTCTCATCTTCTCCCTCCAGCAGTAGAACATGCTTGCCATCTCCTTATAATCCAAATCTTTCATCACCATCATTCCTTACCATCTTACTCATTTTCAATTGTTCTCTCTCATTTTTTTCTGCATCTGTCTTCCTCTCAAAATGGCTACCAACAAGATGTAGCCATGTCCATACAGCACCGTTTCAACAGCAACTAGTTGTTAAGTATGATCCTGCCAGAAAAAATCTATTTTGCACTAATGCACATTTTTTAAGAAGCATTTGTCTGCAGATACACAAAGACAGTTGTATGCTGATTACAGAAGAGACGTACAGACTGCACTGATGGACGACAACCTATCATTAACTCTGTGCTTTTTGTCCTCAGCTATTATCAATCAAATAGAAAGCCTTAAAGAAACGTCTGAAAATGCTGTTTTATGCCTTCCTACTACAAAAATACTTCTCCACTCACTTTAATTCTTTCAAATGTGATCAAGATGATTAAATCAGGTAGAGGAAGACACAGGAAAAGGGACCCTGTGTGTTTTAACGCTGTGCAGTTCAGTTGTATTGTCCCTCCTCTTCCTCCCAACTTCATTCAAACTGAATGAATGAACTCAAACGTATGTTGGTGTGCACTGACGATGGTAAAAAGTGTGATTGCAGTACTTATTCACAATCAAAAGAAGACTTCACAGGCTCCATTGTTGCCCAACGCCAACCCTCATCCATCACCCTTTCATCTCCATCTCCCCCTCCTTCTCTTACCTTCTTCTGGTCCCTCCATCGCTGCTCCAGTTTCGCATCCAGACGGTTGGCGGCTGTTGCCCACTGTTGTGTGAGGCGGCGGATTCGGCGCTTCATGAAGCTGAGGGACTCTTTTCCAGCCCCGACCTGGTCCAGCAGTACAGACAGGTCTGTGCGGAAGGCAGCCTGGGAGGGTGATGGACAGAAAGTGAAATGAAAGATGAGAAGAAGTGAAGCAAAAGTGTAAGAAGGTGGGAATTTGGTAGAAAGTGCCAGCCAGACAGTCCCTTAGAGGTATGCATTTTCCAGCGTTACGGTTGTTAATGTCAAGTTTTCAGCCATGCTTAAAGAGAGAACAGTAGCTATTGTACCCTATGAAGGTACATTTTCTTCTTGTATATCATAGTAGTTCTGTATTCTCTGCAGGTGTACATTGGTAGTAGACTAAACCGCTTTGCAGTGTCACATCAGCAGCGTAGAGGCAACTAAAGGTAGTCAGTTTAAATTCCTCAGATAATGCTATAAAGAGTTTTCTTCTATAAGAACAACCACAGTTCGGCCCTGTTTGTGTGAAATATACAGGTAGACTTTAATCAATAGTTCAGTCATTTGCTTCACAAAGATGGAGTTGGAAAGTCCTCATCTACACCGACATTCTGCTTTACATTCTGAAAGTTTTGCTGCTTTTAAAGTTATTAAAAGAAAAAAAAGGTTGAACCATATACTGACAGATATATTACTTCTCAAACTCCTTTAAACATTCATGATTACCATGTGTTCTCCCCCTCAAAAAAACATTCTAAAAGGCTGACCAACCCAATGTAAATGGAAAAAGTGCCTCAATATTCAACATGTGTGTGCAGTTAAGACCTTTCCTTTCCCATATTTTAAACATCTAAATCCATATCACCTTATTGTCACTACACGTTTGCCCCAAAGGGCACATTCAGCTGTATTGTGAGGAAAGTGATTATTAATTAATATCAAAACACAGGCCAAGGGATTGGCCTATGATCAAAAACACTCAATATTAGTAGCTATAAAATTATGCATGAAGAATTTTGTCTTTCGTAAGGTCAGCAAAGAGATGGATGTATTGCATGACCCTGAAAATGGCTCACAGTGTGTCAGTGTGTATTAATTTGTGTGGAGGGATGGTTCAGGACTGCTCCATGACCTCAAAGTCAATGTGGAGAAAAACAGAGGCTCAAGGATAATGATGAGGAGGATTAGGCCTGTTTTAATTAATAGGGAGCGAACAGGGTCAGATGAAGGTTAACAATTATGTAGCAATGGGGGCAGACTGCTCACACTCCAATTACTCAACAGCATCTTCTGAGGAAAAGGATTCTTATTTTCTCTCTTTTGAGTGCTACTCTGGACATGTGATTGACAATTCGACAACGTCTATTAACCACACTGAGTTTTTACTGCTGTTAATAAAGGTGGCCTAAAACTATAACACAAAGGCAACAATTTGCAACGACACAGTGAGAAAAATATTTTTGATGGTAGTTTTGTTTTTAAAAGGCTGCAATTAAAATACAAACGGGTCCTATTTTTCAGCTCCGGCAGCCCACTAAAAGCTATATTGCTTGTCTAAAGTGTTTTTTTTTTCTTGCCACTCTGACAGTCTCTTCTCTCCGCTCTTGACTCTGCTCTCTATCTTTACAGGACTGAAGATTTGATTGTTAATTTATTTGAAAACATTTAATACAGTGCTAAGTCATTACCATTTAAGGACACCATCTGCTGAACAGATGTTTGTTTAGAAGCCAACAGTGCAGAAAAACATAACAATAAAGATCTTACAACCATTGAGCATCTGCATGTTGGGAACATGTATTACTCTTGTCACAAAAGAAAAATCATGAATTGTTTCCTACACTGTCAACATGGCTTCCACAAATCATCTAGGGTGGTCAAACTATGACAGCAGCTTTGTTCCTTTGAAAACATTACAGCTAAATGAAAAATATGAGTAACATGCAGCAAAGGCAACTCTGAATTATCACTGCATTCATCTGCATTTTTTTGGCCCTCATTTCTAACCTCACAGTTTTTTACGGTTTTCCAAAAGAGCTGTTGCCCTGCTTTTAAGTGATTCTTGGTAGACTCATCCTGACCAACTGTCACTCAGCAGCAGGTGACAGTTTGTGTTTACTTGCCGATCATGGCAGTGACACAGTCTGGCAGCGTAGTCATTCCTAATCACAAGAAGTTAAGAGACCATGCCACTAAGAAAATGTAATTACACAGTTTTCTACATCACCAAGACTGATGATCCAATTTGCTGTATGTATATTGTGACCCAGCACATTAACTTTTGGGTTTATTCTTCTTTGTCCATTTGGGTTTTCCCCCTCAGCTTGTATTTTGTTGTTCACAGGTTTATATTTTATTTTATACTATTTCCTTTAGTACATTTTTACTTTTCTTTTAAATATAATGCACACACTTTATTTTGCAACTATTAGCTTTCAGTCTTAGTATTTCTGCTTCAGCACTTCCAGTGATGATCACAGTTAACTAATGAGTTTGCTTACTTTCATTCATTTACTCATTGCTGTGTTGCTGCACCATATTGTTGTCTTATTGCTTGTTTGTAGCATTAATAAACTAATTTTTTTTTTATAGAGAATTATCATTGGTGCTACCATGTATTTCTTTTTTTGGAAACTAAAGGTCAATGAAATCAGGATTCATGACTTCTGATTATAAGACTGATGAATATAAATACATTCATAAAAATTTGTGAATATTCAGTCTGAAATATTCCGGATAAAACTCTCTCAGATGAGCTAATAATTTAGGAGATCCAAGTGTTTCCCTGATAAATGAGTACAATTTCAATCTTAAATTGTATGTACACTACAGTGTAAACAGTAGCAGTACCATGATACTATCTTAACATGTGTTTGTTAGTCCTGCTTTTACTTGTCTCTTGGGGGGCTTCGCCTGCTGTGTATGCTGGGTCGGGAGGCTGCTGTGGTTCCTCCAGGCCAGCGGGGGGCAGAACCACTCGACCTCGCTCAGGTAGATGAGGAAGGAGCAGTCTGAGCCATCGACACCATAGAACGCGTAGCAAGGGTCTGATGTCCACCGAGCGCGCATCCACTGGAGGATAAATGGAGAATAAATGTTAACTGTACAAATGCAATACACACAAAAATCATACCAACAAACAAGAAAGAGAAACAACTGTCAGTAGCAATGATCAGATTCTCTCCATAACAGTGGTTTTACCATCAGTATGTGAGGAGACAATATCATCTAAAAAGAATTAACTAATACAGAATATTAATTATCTATAACTATTTTCATACGTCTAAAGGAAAGTTTGAATATATTGCAATTACCTCAGTTTTGGCACAGTTTGGTTCTACTGCACTGTACCAAAACTTAAAGACTTTGAACTAAAGTAGATCTTCTAATCTATTGATTGCTGCTGCAAATAACGAATGCTGATTAAAAGCAAAACAAACAATTTTTTTTTTAAAAAGAAAAAAAGAATACTTTCAGTATTTCTTTTTTCATTTTTTTCTTTAGTCATGTTGTGACTCTCTCATTAAAAAAGACAGATTGGGGACACCTACTGTACAATCATATTTAAAATAAAAACAGCAACTTAATACTCACATCTACTTTTCCAGGACATTCCGGAAAGCGGGGGTCTCTTGGGACTTCACACTGGCTTGACGTTCCATCTCTCACAACTGAAAAGACATAGTGAGAGAAATGAGAGAAATTTTACCTTTAACTACTAAAACATGTATCTGTTTTTAATAAGCTGGACACAGTAGGATCCACTCCCATTAATATCAAGTTAAATGATCATCTGATATCTTCCTGTTGTGAATGAAATACACGGCTTTGCTTTAGCCACATTCTCTGCTCTGTGATCAGTCTATAGGCTCACTGACTTATAGCTCACTTTAATCCATTGGTTCTAATGTGAATATGTATTCTCCACTGAAGAGAACTATTCCAGCAGCAACCAGGCATTCTAATGTTATCTATCAGCTCATTTAGCAGCATATGGTGCTTGTCAAAGCCTCTTTAAAAATTCAGGTTTTATTTCTTTTAATCGGTTAATTTACACAAAACAACCCCTGACCCACCTGCTCACCCTTCAGAACAGAGGTTACAATATCACTCACATTAACAGCTTCTCTCCACTGGCCTGTGGAGCTTTTATTGCAATGTTCACTGTCCTCTTTAACATCATCATTTACAATGGAGCTGATAAATTCCCGCGGTTTCTCCTTTTGCAGCATTGCAACATATCCGCTCTACCGCAGTGCACACTATTCACTGGGCCTGACAAAGCAGCTTGTCTCCTACTGCTGCCAACCATCCTAAGGTTACGCTAGCGAGCACGTCTGTTCACTTAGGCTGCACTCACTGCATTAATTGCTCCACTGACTTAGTTAACTGCCTCTCTGCTGCTGATGTGAGGAGAAGAAGGGAAGACAGAGTGACAGAGGGAGAACTGGAATCACATTGTCCGAGAGGAGAACTGATGCAGCTTCATGCTCTCTTTGTTTCCTGTCTTTCAAATCTTCCTCCTCCTCTTTCTCTCTCAGGACCAACAAATTTGCCTTCTCTCCGATTCTGTCTGCTTCAATTTGCCTAATGAAAAAGAGACATTTCTCCACATAAGTCTTCCCCGAGGCTTCTCTCCATCAACTGAAAACACACACTCTGTCTACAAATATAATTACAGTAGCAACCACTATAGCA
Source organism: Amphiprion ocellaris (assembly GCF_022539595.1). Taxonomy (NCBI): domain Eukaryota; kingdom Metazoa; phylum Chordata; class Actinopteri; family Pomacentridae; genus Amphiprion; species Amphiprion ocellaris. Next base: position 11,665,315 of record NC_072769.1, read on the forward strand.
ACAATTGAAAATGTGGTCAACTAACTCGATAAAAGGACTCGACTCTTGTCCCTGCAAGACAAAACGTAAAAGCCTTGTCAGTGCTCGAAGGGAAGGAAATTCTAATCACGTCTTGGTACTTTCTTTCTCCTCTCACACATGCCTGACCACGAGATAAATAAACCGCCACTGAGCCGTATGATAATAAAGTCTGCCGGCAGTGTTTCAATTCATCTGTGATTAGAGACAGCAGCAGTGTTTTCATTTTGCCCTGTGCCATTGTCCCTGCAGATGCGGTGGAGAAAACAAAAGGAGATGTAATGCTCATTTATTCTCATGTAAAGGGTTGGCCAATTACCCTCATGAGAAAAAGTGAGAGAGGCAAATGAGGAGGAAAGAACGCTCTGTATTATTTAGGTTTTGATAGGAAATGTGCAGGGACAACACAACAGGAAACAGCAAAGTTGAGATTTACAGAGATGACCACAGCATTCCGCTTCCATATCAGTGCTTATCTCCCTTTACTAAAACTAAAACCAAAGTAAAATCCATCCGTTTTCTGTAATTATAACATTCAAAGATTGACTTAAGTCAAAATTTTCACAGCATGTTTCCAGATATTGTGCTGATGTTTTGGATAATCTATTTTTAACTTTACTGACACATTGTTCTAATAACGTTTTGAATGATTTGGTATTTTTGTGTGAAAGTATGTCAAAAAAGAAACTGCTTTTTGACAAGGTTTCAGAAATCATTTGTGTCATTTGTTGTATCCAGAAAGCATAAATCTGTGACTGTGTCTCTCTCTGTTTTACTTTGCATATGTGGGTCAGCAGATCTGTTGTATATTCTTTTCTACTCTGTTCTAAGCAACAGCAGCAGTTTCACTCCAACACAAGCCGACAGCTGTGCATGAGTCCATCTGCATTTCAAGTTGAACACTATGGAAGAATGACACTCATGTTCCTATTTTTGTCCTTTTCTTATGAAGAGATTATTTTCAAATGAGTTCCTTATGCCAAATTTTTGTACTTGAATATGCAGCACTGCTTGGTGACGCATATTATTATGTATTGTTTGGTATCATTTGCAGTTTTCTGCTTCCAAATGCACTATTACTGGTACTGGATATCTGCCAATGCCCTGTCGGTCTTTGATTGTTTTTACTGCACACATTTTTATTGTGAATACTTGATTTTGTGCCCACAATACAAACCCATTCCTTCTGGGATAATGGAGTTAATTAATCAATTTCTTATCGTAAGTCGTAAGAGATGAGTGGATTAGATGAGAATGTTGTGTGGATGTGTGTGTGTGTTGCTTGGGTGCTTATTTATTGTCCTTGCAATTTAATCATGCTGTATATTTATTTATAAGGCTGCTTGTAATTATGGCTGATCTACAGAATGATAAAGGCAAAGATAAGTTGGGCTCCAGTTATACATTTAGGGTGAAAGAATCCTACTGTGGCTATGTAACCCTGTAGTTATCAAGCTAATTTGAAGCAATCTTTTGAAATGTTATTAAAAATGAATAATAAAAGTATCTGGAGTGAATAAACTAGGCTGCATGGTGTTATCAGAAGGTGGTGATCCACACCATGTTATGCATCACTCCAATAAAAAGAATAGAAGTCAGAAACAAAACCAGGCTTGTGTTCCAAATATTATACTTTTTCTTTTTACATTCAGCATGTCCTGCAGCTGTATGTACTGCTGCTACATACTACTTCGTCATAATATTGCACCTTCAGTTTTGACTGTGGTGCAAAATGAGCTGTCATCTGTCGTTGGACTTTCAGCAGCTCAAGCTTGTATATACTTGCATGAGACATCACATATGGCATGTAACTGTACAGAGGATTGTAGGTCAGAATGGTCAGAAAAACATGCTGGCTTGCTGACTGCAAAACCAAACCAGGTGTTGTAGGATAACTGTGTTTTGTTTTTTTTTTTTGGTTTACTGCATTTTACTCTGTCTTGGAACATACTATACAGATACTATACAATATGGTAGCATAAATATTGGAATGCTCTCCAGGTGTTTCCCCTCGTCAAAATACCTCGAAGAAGAAGGAACATGCACAATTTTGTTGTTTGGAGAAAAGTTTTCAGTACTATTGCTTTAGTCATAGAAGTTGGAATTAATGTTTCAGTTTAGCTGGTTTTATGTGGTCCACATAGAAAGACAGTGAAAGAAGTGGAAACAGCTCATGAGACATACAAGTTAAATGTTCAGTACTAACTAATTTAGAAAAGGTATTTCCATCTCCAGTGAAGGGTGTTACTTACTTTCAAAAGAGTCAAAAGCGCCTTAAGTATGTGTAAAAACTTTTTTACAAAATCGGGGTATCGTTTTTTTTTTGTTTTTTTTTAAATTCAATTTACATAAAATTTTCCTTATGTGATACTTCAAAATATGCTTAAAAAGGTGTTAGTGAAACACACCTAGTAAGGATGATACTGTACCTCTACTTTGCACCATACTGTTTTGCAGTATCTGCTCCACTCTGATGGCCATGTTGGAGACATTCTGGGCAATTGCTTGAATCCTCTCCATGAGTCCTGCTGGTTGAAACCTGCACACAACGCAAAGAAGTCCAGAATGATGAAATGCTAATAAGGTGTAGTTACTCTCACACTGTTGTCACACAATATATACTCAACTTGAAAGTAAATTTGGAATGAATAAAAAACATACACCTCTGCATCAAAGTAGAGAACCTCTAGCACACTTTACACAAATCTTTGACAAACAGTTGAAAACAATCTCTGAGCAGCACCCATTCATCCTGATGGTATCACCGCTATGTTCAGTATTCTTTTTAGTCTCCTCCCTACTGCAAATTCTCTCTCCCATAACTCACTGACTAATGTCCTTCCTCTTCTAATATTCCCCTCTTTCACTTGTATCTCATTGGGGCTTCTACTTATTTTCTGTCTCCGACTTTCGTCCCACTCCTCTATTTTGCCTTGCAAACCTCCCCTTCCACATCTTAACAGATGTAGAAGTGTTAGTGGGAGATGCAAATTGGTAAACACTTGGTTGGAGCGTGAAATAGAAAAAGACCTGCACTGTTAATACCACTTCCCCTCCAGAGTGAGAGACTTCCCATTCACATAATAAGATGTGTGGGAAACGTGTGTGTGTGTGTGTGTGCATGATGTGCACGTGTTTCAGCTTGCATGTTTTGTGTGTTCACTGTAGTTCTGAATATTTCCAAATCATCAGACTGCATGGTTACACATCATGCAATGCAAAACCAAGCCTGTGCTCAAATACACCCTCACACTGCTGTGCCCATTATGTCCATTTAAATGACTAAATTTCAGTGTGCATTGTGTGTGCGTGCGTGCGTGCGCCTTCCTGACTCACTATATTGTCTAAACCAGCAGATGGTATTAACCCTCATTACAGCTTAAGGCTTAAATGCAGCATAATGACACATCATCAGAGATGATGATTCAAATTATTGATTGTGTGTGTGAGAATGCGTGTGTTCATATGTGTTCAGATTTCAATACAAGACTGCTTAACTAACTAAATACCAAAGGCATCTGCATGAAAATTAATTGGAAATTCATAGGAACGAGGGAATATGGGCTTTTGTTGCTTTACAAAGTGTAAACAAAAATCGAGGCAGCCATCAAAGTCAGAGGCAGTCTCCACGCTCCATTAAAAGCTTTGTAAGTGTCACTTGTAAGCATTGCTACATGTGTTTGCATCTTTAATATGTTCACTACACTGCAGAATCTATTATGCTCAAGTGCATGTATATTTCAAGGGCTATAGCTGTAAGCTGTAGAAAAGCTGAAATGACAATTTAAGTAATGTTCAATAATTGTGTTGCACGTGAAAATTTAATCTTACAGCATAGTAGCTCTGTATGCTAGTCTGAATGATGTACCTTGAAGGGACAACTTTGGAGTTCATTTTCTTTTTCAATAACAAGAAAGGCTTAACAGAAATGTACATGTTTTCACTGTTTATCTTGTCAGTTCTTTTTGCACAGAGACCTTTCAAAAATATATATTAGCAAGTAGTTTCTCTAAAGTTTAGATAAGTGGGTGAAAGCAGGCTAAAGAAAGATCTTTTTTCCAGTACTTGAGCTAAACATGATGCACTCAGCTTGGTTTGCCATCCATCCATCCATCAATTACTCCTTCACAAGCCAAGACGTCTATCCAATGTTTTCTTACTTCAATGTCTCACATCTCTAATTTCAATACCAGATAGAAGCACATAGTTGTGTCTATCCACTCTGACATTGTAGGATGATTTCACCACAGCTGCCTTGGAAAATTGACTTGAAACCTAATTGTCATTATGGTCATTGTGATTTTTTTTTTATACCCCACATGACATTCCTCTCACCTGCTACCAGACACCAAAGACAAAAAAAAAACTTCACAGTGTAAATAAACCTTCCCAAACACTCTCAGAGTAAGAGCTCTCTGAAAGAGAGTTATCTCAATGAAAGCACATGACTAAACTAATGATGATTTCACTCCTCCATTCCACGGAAGTGAGGCAACTACAGCGTATGCATTAGTAAAACTTATTACCTTTTATTGTCTTATAATGAGAGCCGGCACTGTATTAGGCCATAAAAATCCATTTAAACATTAATATCATTACATGGAGCATTTCAGGAAAAGTTCCCAGCTGCAGAAACTTACAGTCGCCATGGCACCCATCTTACCAAAGCTGCAGCGGGTTTGGCCTGAAGGACAAAATCTTTGCTCGTTACACTGGGTAACCTCTGTTACTGTAAAGCTGTATGTAGAATGCAACCTCCCAAAACCACCTCTAATGCCTGCTACAATGAGAACTCATCCCTAGAGATGAGCACACAGGGAAGGAGAAATGAGACGGTCATAAAAAATGATAGAAAGCGAGACTAAGGCAGAGGAATGGATGAAACATTAAAAGAAGGAAATGGCATAACAAGGTCCAAATTGGGCAACAAAAAAGGAGACAAAGAGAAACATACATTGGGAGAGTTGAAGAAAAGACAGAATAAAAGCTGGCAGAAAACAAAGGGAAGGACATCAACCATCCACAGCAAACAGACCAACAGCACCGGGGGACCTTTGCGTTAAGGAAAACAGAAGATAAAATCAAGAGATCCTCTGTGCCTTCATGTGGAAGCCAACAACACAGCTTGCCTGAAACATTAAACGATGATTATGATCAAAGAAATACAAGGATATACATATTTGATGGCCCGCCGTTGCACGCTCCTCGCAATGAAGCTTCCTCCCTTTTGATGAATGCAGACGGTTGGCTCTGTTACAAATGAGACGAACAAAACAGAAATGAGGAAGAGCAAAGAGAAGACAAAACGAGAGGAAAGTATCGGGGCAGAAGAAACAGCGAGAGGAAATCCACAGACAGATGCCAAGTAGAGGAAGAGCGCTTGGAAAAGAAGAAGAGAAAATCAATGTTAACTAGAGGAAGACTTTTTAAGGACACAAATAAAACCGTGTGTTTGTGCTCTTACTTCTACTTCCCTCACCTCTCCGTCTAATGAGTTCATCCTCTTAAGGGGAGAGGACAGCTCTGGCAGCATCCCATCAACCAAAGCTAACCAGGAAAGAGATACAACTACCAAGGTGTCAACATATGGGTTTCGGTGTTTGGCTGATGTTGGTTTGTTTGTGAGTGAGCTTACTCATTTCACCTCATGTCATGGTGTTAAAGCATCGCACAGTTTTCCACAGGTTATTTTCACACATACGCACAAGATGAAAAGCTAACAAACGTACCTTTTCGTGTACATTTATATAGGAAAATATGCCAGAACCAGATATGTGTGTATAAAGTTCTCACGCTATTATTATTGCGGAGAGTATATCATTTCAACCCAGCTAAATTTGTTTTATTTTTTTAAAAAAAGCAAAATTCTAGTATTTTTTTCAGCAGAAAGTTTTATTTCAGTTCCGAGAATGTTGCATTAAGAACATCCTGACTTTGGTTTCATGTAATATGTGGGAACAGTTTATAGAATATTGCAGGCAACATGTTCTACTTTTGTTAATATGTTACATGACAGGAACGTAATGTGACATATGCTATGTTATATTACAGGAACATTACAAAACATTCTGTATAAAAAAAAACCCCACTGTCATCTGAGGCCTCGATAACATCTTGGAAACACGTTTAAAATGTTGGTTCTTCTTTTGCTATTATGTAACATAATCTGACAGTATCCACTGACAGTTAATATGTTCCGTCTTAATTTCCTTTAACCTCAGAAGAACATGACTTGACTCGATAAATATCCTTGAAATCTTCTTTGAACATTAGATTTAATGATTTCTTTAAAACATTATTAGAACTTGTGGGTAATGTTAGCCACTTACACGAGAACATTTCCTGCTTGCTGGGAAATTATTCCCCACCTGGATTACCATGAATTCAATCAAATCCATCAAAGTGAACAGTGCATTGTAGACGGCAACTTTGTGACCACTATAAATGAAGCCTCAAATTTACTAAAAGCACCATGAGCACAAGCAGATAACGATCATGATTCTCTGATCCTATACTTGAAATCTTCTGTCTCTGTTTGAATGCTAGAAAAGAACTTTATTGTACCCTCTGAAACAATCACTAAAATTGATGCTGATATTGTTACCCCCAGAATCCAGAGAAAATTAAAAAAAGAACTAAAATAAGAGTTCACGTCTCCCCTTTGCTGACTACTTCCAGCAAAGCAATGACATTGACTTCAGTGCTGTGGAGAGAAGGCCCCAGGGATAAGTGTTGTTACTGACGGAGCTTAGATGGGTGCTTAAGGGAGGAGAAATAGGTAAAGCCAAGCCGGAGCACTGATCTTCAGAGAGCGTACGCCTCAGGGTAGACTTACCAATCTCCCCCTCTTATCCACTGCACAGTAAAACGGAGTGAATCAACTCTGCATCCCTTCTCCCTCCTCTCTCATCTCCCCCCCCCCTCATTTTCTCAGGCGCTTTGCTGTCCCTCTGCCTCCCTCCCTTGTTATTTCCCCTCCGTTTTCTGCTCTAACGAGTGGCTGCCCTGTGGGCGAATCACAGGCTGGGGCCTCAGACATCAAGTCCTGTTCTCTGCTACATGGGAGTGTGTCAGTCCCAATGAAGCTCACACAGAGATGAAACTGCTGCCCAATGTGTGTGTGTGTGTGTGTGTGTGCCTGTGTGTGTGTGTGCCTGTGTGTGTGCATGCGTGCCTTTCTGTAAATTGGCCTGACTGGCCTGGATTTAGGATATATGTTTTTGTAAAGCTCCCTCTTTCCATTTGCTCATCTCCCCGGTGGCAAAAAACACACTTTACCACGTCACTCATACCCAAACACCTTTCTCACACACTCTTTCAATCGGAGTACATGTGGGAGAGCAAGAGGAAGTAAAAGAGTATTAAAAAAAACAAAAGGGACATGATGAGAGAAAGGAGAGCTAGAGATAGTAAAGATTGCGAGCAAAAGGCAGAGGCAGTAGGAGAGGGGAAATGAGTGATAGAATAAAAATCATTGGACTGAAGAGAGACTTAAGTCATCCCTGTTGTGACAGTCAGTGTGTGCTTGTGCGTGTGTGTGTGTGTGTCTATGACCAGCCATTCATCCTGCAGCCATGAGCTCCGCTGTGTCCTGCTGACCGCTTTAAACAAGTATACCTCAAACGATCTAATACACACAGATGTACGACACAGTGACACCCAAACGCCGACAGTAAATCATGTCTTAAACACATATTATTCTCCATCAAAAAAACCTCAAGAAGACAAGTGCATGTGTGTGTGCGCACATCTCTATGAGCACACCGCAATTTCCTTTAGTCGATATCCTTTCACTCTGCTTGCTGAATCAAAACTTTCATTCCAGCTATTATAGCCGCTTCCCTTCAAGGATCTATTTAGTCCGAACCAAACAACACCGCAGTCAGAACAAAATAAAATGGATTTTTTTTTCAGCTGTTATGAGTTTGACTTCATATTGTTCACAGAACACCGCTGATAAAGACAACTATTTTTCAAGGAGAGCCAGTCTAAGAATTAAACAAACTACAGTGCACAACTTGTAGCAGAAGTTTAAACACCAGTCTCTAAGCTGAATTATTTTTTTTTTTAGTTAGATTTTTACTGCTTTTGATAGCTTCATAGGACTTGCATCAATATACACCAATAGAATTTTAGACAAGACTTAAAATGCAGGTAATGTCTTTGAGTTTTTTAGTATTAATGGAAAAAAATCCAGTAAATCAGAAAGTTAACAAAGCAAACCCGCAGTGAATGTCACCGACTGACCAAACTCAGGCTATTGTGGGAAAAAGTTTCAGATTAATTTCTTAGAGTGATTGCATATTCTACTATCTGATAACTTATTCATCTTGGACAGACTGTTATTTTCCCAAATAACATGCTAGAATATAATAAAATGTCAATTTCATATTTCATTCACGTACTGAATTAACCAGTCTGCATTATTTTCATTAGGGGTAATAAATAAAGGGTGTAGAATCACAAACATTATGTGAAATTGAACAACAGCTTTTAAGTAACTAAATCAGCATTCCACTTCCCTGCTAGAAACAGAGATAATAGTTTGAATGCCAGTTTTGTGCGATGGAGGCACCTAGCCAAGCCAAAAGCACTGCTGCTGGGGATTAAGCTTGGCTCTCTGCAGTGTTTGCTTAGTGTGTTTTTTCCCCCTGTGCCGCTCAGCCACCCAGATTCAGACCTATTCTAATGCTATTTTGATAATGCACACTATATTTTACCCTCACAGGTCCAGCTCTGCCAATTAAACATACAGAGCTATTCAGAGGTGTGAAAATTGGCGAGTTAGGCAAATGCAAACAGTGCCAATTGGCATCTTGAGTATTCAAAAGGCGCAAACACTTGCAAGTCGTAACCATGGAGATCCTTTGCATGCCTATATCTGGCGCCACACAATGTGAGCTTGCTACAACATGTGAGTTTTTTTTTAGACCATATAAACGACAAAGGTTTAAATAATAGTTTGCAAACATGTTTTTTTAAAGAAAAAAATATCATTATATAAATACAGGCTGGGCTGCACAGTAGTAGTGGTTAGCACTGTTGCCTCACAGATAGAGGATCCTCGGTTCATGTTCGGGCCTATAGGCCTGGGATCTTTCTGCATGGAGTTTGCATGTTCTCCCAGTGCATGCGTGGGTTTTCTCCAGGTACTCTGGCTTCCTCTCACAGTTCAAAAACTGTTAACCAAGGTTAATTGGTGACTCTAAATTGCCCATAGGTGTGAATGCGAGTGTGCTTGTTTTCTTGTCTGTCATGCGAGGCATTGATTTCAACATCTTGAAAACTGTTTTTCAAGTGTTGATTTGAAAACGTTACTCCTTTGTTATCACTGGGGAAGAATGTTCTAAAATGTGTGTCTGCCTTTAATATGCTACATTACAGGAATGTTAGAAGTGTTTTGTATTAAAGACATTCTGTCATCTGAGGCCATGATTACATTGGAAAACATGTCTTGCATGTTGGGGAATTCTATTCCTTTATTATAATGAAACATTGTGAGAATGTTTTATAAAAGAACGTTTTATGATGTGTTTTCTCAAAGAGATCCCTTCAACAAACTCAAAATATTGCAGGTAAGATGTTTCACCTTTGTTCATATATCACATTACAGGAACGTCTTACAAAGAACATTCTGTCATCTGACCTCTGGATAACATCTTGAAAACATTTTCTGGGTGCTGGTTTGAAAACATTCCTCTATCACAATTACTGGAGAAGAGCATTCTACAATATGTGGAGACAACCAGGCTAAATGTTCTACCTTTAATACATCACATTACAGGAACATTCTAAGCGTTCTTTATTAAAGACATTCTGTCATCTGAAGCCATGATACTGGAAGACAGTTCTTGAATGTTGCTGGAGAATGTTCATTTGTTATCATGGAACATTGTGAGAATGTTTTATAGAAAAAAGTTCTATCATGTTTACCATTAGCAACATCCCACAAAATGTCCTCAGAACCTTGTAGGAAGAATGCTCCACCTTTGTTAATGTATACCATTAAAAGAACGTTCCATAAAAATCCTCTGAGGACTCTAACATCTGGAAAACCTTTTCAGAATGTTGCTTTAGAACGTTTCTCCTTGGTCATTCATAGAACATAAACTGACCGTATCCTCCAAACATCCTCCTGGTCTGAATGTTGCAGCTAAAAGTGTTAGTTCATTTTTACCTCAATGGAACACTGTTGTGATGATAAATATACTGAAAACATTCTTTGAGCATTAGATTAAAGCTTACTATATGAAAATTATTAGACAATGCAGGTAATGTTAGCTAATGTTGTGGGAACATTCACTGCTCACTGGGGATGAACTACATTTATAAAAGGACAGTTACCCCACACTGATTTCAATTCACGTTAGAAACTAATTACATCCTGATCATAAGTTTCTATCCAGCCCCCTGCAAACAACCTTGTTCAGAACAATAGTACGTGGCTGTGTCATCCTAGCTTGAGTCTCAGACAATAGACAGTTCCACCCTTAGCAGGGCACTTCTCAGTAATGGCCTGAGAGTACAACGGCTTCCTCCACATTAAAACAGCCCATTACTAGACATTGATTGCAGTTAACACCAACGTCAGACCGTATTAATCGTTCCATCCTTCCGCTTTCGTGCCTCTGCTCAGATCTGAACCTGAGCGCTTATCCGGGATCGTTTAACAAGGTTTGAGAAAGTGAGGGGATTTCTGTCAGCGCTTATCACATCACTCCTGCTGAGTTTAGTCAGGCCATTTGGAAATGAAAGTTAAAATGAAAAGAACGTTAGACAGAAAAAGACAAATTGGATGTTTTGGTGCTAACGGGGGGAAAAGAGAGGAGCAGTTTGATAAAAGCTGTAGCAGCAAGGTCATACGAGACGTGTCTGTTTGCGGCAGTGATTTTGAGGTAATAGGCAGCAATTTCTACAAGCGACCATAAGAGGGGAAAAAAAGTGGAAGTGAAGATGGGAGTGAAATATAATATGGGAAGGAGTAAAAGGGAGAGAGATAGAAGTCGAACTGTAGAGGAGATAGAGAGATGAAGTACAGTATGAATGACAACGAGGAACACATCCTAAATGTAATAGTGCCATTACAGCATTTCAAGTCCATCTACCATGAGGGATAAGTAATTGAACAAAGGTCCACCAGCTGCTCTCTATTTATATCCACCTGAGCAGAAACACTTCTGATCATTAAAAGATTAATTATCACCCATTAGTCTATGTGAGCAATGCACTAATTATATGCTTTATCCTATTCAAAAGGGCAAGAATAACGCTCGTGTTGTTAGAGCCTAATTAGCTGTACTGTACTTTAATCAGTGAATACAAGCCATACAGTAGTGTGTAATGGTCAAATAACTTCTTAAAAATGTTAACTAAATATAATACTTAATATGGTTTCATAGAAAGAAAGAGTCGCATTATTATTATTATTATTATTTTTATTTTTTTTTTTTTTTTTGAGTGGCATTATTTTGAACCAAACTGCCTCAATAAGATAAGCTAGGATTGATGGTAAAATTGATGGTTGAAACCGTACTAACAATTTAAACATCGTTCAATCACTGTCACTTCACATTTTTGCAACAGCAATCTGCAAAAGAAAATAAGAAAATAAGAAACCAAACCTGAGTGGCTCTTATTTTGAAAATGAAATAAAATAAATTAATTTTCTACACTACTTTGGTGTGAATCTCTATATGCAGGAAGTACTGATTACTGAGACCATTTAACACTCATACACAAGAACATGAAGGAAAAGCTCAGTGTACCTGTTGATAGCAGAGCTGAGTTCATCCAGGCGCCTCGCGTCAGTGGTGGATGTGTTGTCGAGTTTGGACAGACTGTCCATCCTTTTCAGAATCACTTCCAACATGTCACTGATCTTCCTCAGCACCCCGCGAGACTCCACACCTCCCAGCACTGAGTGGAGAGGTAGAAGAGGAGACAGGAGATGATTGGAAAGCTGGACAGTGAGCACACATACAACTTGCACAACAGGATGCACATTAATCACAAAGCCTGCTGCTCTCCTGGCTCACCATACTGTGACTGACTTTGGCTGTATTTTTGTTTTGGACAGCTGTGTCTATGCACTCGACAGCAATGAAATTCTAATGCAAAGTCCCTTCCCTCCAAAGTCTACAATTTTTTTTTTTTTAACATTTAATAAATAGCACTTATATCACAAAAGGTTTGGAAGAAAACGGGATAAGCAATAATTATTTTTGGCTCATGAGTAGGGTTGCTATACATCAGCATCTAATTTATTGACTCTTCAGTGTTTGCTACAGCCAATACTCAGCAAGATGAGGTAAAGCAAAATTTATGCTTGAAATCAAACCACTAGTAAGTGAATGTTCTATCTCTGGAAAAGTGGAGCCACAGAAGTTTGATCTTTTGCTGTAGATCATCCTTCCTTATTGTGTGTGTGGCAGTTTATGATGCCACCTCATTGATTCAATCAGGTTTCCCAATTACTGCTGTTAGTTAATATACGGGGCTGTCAGCATGCAGTGTTCCCTAATTCGTGTATTTTTTTTTCTAAAGTCAGACTGAGTCCTGCATAACAAAAATGATGACACATTTATTTAAGTGAGATCATATGAAGCCTTTTAAATCCCTTTTAATATGTATAAATATGCTACTCTATTAATTATTCAGACATAAATCATATTCTGTCTATAAACTTATAAACTTGTCCTTCCCCAAAAATGCAATTTTCTATGACAGAAAGCCCACCCCTAATACCACATATGAATCTTATGAAGTATCTTATCCTAACTTGAGCCTGTGTATTATTCCTCATCCTAAAGTCTAAAAGCCAGCAGCTTAATTATCTTCGTCTTTAACCTGTATATCTACAGTTTGATCTTCTCTTCTCTGCCAAAAGCACTGCACATTGCCCAGTGCTGTATTCTGATCTCTTGTTATAATCTAGGTTTGTTCAGGCCAGACACCCAGACACTCTGGAGTCTGATGTCTGAATGTGGATTTATCTTTATATCCTTTGATACCCTTTGATATGATGATATGAGAATGAGACTTCCACCAAGACTGAGAGTTATGAAAAGCCAGGAACTAATTATGCCGCGACTCTGAGTCTGTCTCTTTCTCTCAGTCTGTGTGAGGAGAAATGTATTTCTTTCACCGAGCATAGCAGAGGGGGAACAGGACAGGAGGGGCTGTGCATGTAGTTGTGTGTGTAAAACAGGAATCTGCTGGCCATCACAGTTGAAAAGCGAGTCATGACACAAATGAGCACACACACAGATGAAGAGGCAGTGAAGTGAGAGGTAGAATATACTCCAACTGCATAAAAGGTGTACCAGACCTCATTAGGATAATTACACCGACACTGTCAGGGTCACAGTGTCTGTGAATGTAGTCATAAAGTCCCAGAAGTGAAGGTGACTGAAAGCTCGAGACACAGATGGAAAGCTCTCTCGTTTAATGCCTCTACGGAATTAATCTTCCCTGTATATGTCTAACTCATCATTTTTAACTATTTCTTAGCTAATCCCTGGTTTATTATTGGGTCTTGCTCATTGACCTGCATGCGTCTGTGGACCCACACACGATAACTTCTGCTCAGTAAAAGTTTCCTCTGACACCCAAAATATCTCTTGGCCAGAAGTAGATTTAGTTTAATTTGTTGCACTAACTAACAAGAAGCACTTCACACTAGTAACATTAGATGTCTTAGTAATTTTATGAACTATACTCGCCTACAAATGACAATGACAGTTACACACAAAGCAGCAAAACTAGCTGAGACAAACTATAAACATGTGGCACCCAGATGATAACAAACAGTTCTGAAAAGGTAAGAATGCAGACTTTTATACATGTTAAAGTTCACATAAAGCAGATGATGGGAATCTAACATCAACATTTCATCGGTTGGATATCTTTCATGTTACTTTTAGGAGGAATAAGTTAGACTACAGTTCCATCCACAGCTTCCTCTGTCCACATAAGATACACCTGTGCTAATGTTGTCCAGTGATTTGGCCACTCTTCTTGAAACTAACCCAATCAATATTTAACTGAACAAGTGAGTGAATCAACTTCTAAGTGCGAGCGGTTCTGTTAAATTGGCCGGAATGATAAATGAAAATGTTAACTGGACTTACTTAGAGTCCATCTGTTGTATTGCCTCAGAGCCAAGGGACATGATATGTGAGTGAACAAAGGCGGCAAGGTTAAAGTTCCTTTAACCTTGCCACAGATGTGAATGACATGTAACCATAGCGACCATACACAGAGATGACGACAGCTGTAGCTTCAAAATGCTTAGAAGATCTAAAAATTGAAAATGCAGAAATGAGACTAAAATGTCACTCACTACAAAAACTAGACTAATACTAGACAAACAAAAATGCAGTGACTAATATTTAACTAAAGCTAATAAAAACATTTTTTTTTCAAAAGATTAAATCTCAATCAATATCTGGTGCCAAAATGAATGCTGATTTTGGTTTATTCACACACAAATCAATTTAACAGGGGTCTTTATTCTGTAACATTTAGTGACTGCAACTGAGAGACATCTGTAATAATATGTCAATAGATATACCATTGTAAATCTATTAAAGAGACAAATACAAATCAGACAGGTGGCAGCAAATGTGAAATACAATCATTTGCAGATTCATAAGGAATGGAATGCTTGATAAGCAAAGTTTTTGTAGTGGAGAATGGATTCAGTGTGTATTCTGTCCAGGTGCTACAACATAAGCTACAATTATAAGGTATGTATATGAAAAATCAACATCCTCCAGGTACTTCTACATAATGCAATGTATAGAGGGACCACAGAGAATAATTCTTTCACCTCTGGAATAATATGCAAGGTTAAGAAAGAGACAGAAAGTCTGTGCATCATCTCTGAACACACTGATTTATTTACCAGCTAAGGATACCCTGCTAGCCTTCAACCTGTCTGCTATATAAAAGACTATGTTTCACTTTTTTCTCGGCTCACTATACTCAGCTCATTCATTTGACTGTGCAGAATTAAATGACTTTGTGCTTTGTTTAACAGTGATTGCCACCATGCTGTCCATATATAACACATTACACATGATGCAGTCTTATAGGATACAGCTTGGTACATAAGGGACACAAAGGTGAGAGTGTATTCCGCCAGCCTCACATCAGAATGTTTAGAGAGGCCCATATTGATGCTGCAAACACCGGGATTACGCTGTCCGAGCGCTCTGTCAAACTCCACGTCTGCTGCTTGACAAGCAATTACAGCCAATGGGCTCCGGTGCCTAACAGCTCCGGTGCAAGGTCATTGTCTGTCTCAATTCCTACCAGCGGCAGCACGAATCTTAAGTTCAGTGAGTTATCACCACAGTGACAGATGTATTCATCTGAGACTGACAGTGTCATGTCCTTTGCCTATGATAGATTGCTGTATCAGAGTTTGCCGGTGGGTCACTCTGGTGACATCTTTGTGATTGGCTGATAATGGACAACATCGAAGTTAAGGGTCAAGCAAATTCAGGGAATGGATGTGCTGTGGAAGTGATAATGTATGATAAGGGTTAAACAAATGAGTGCTTATATATTCAGTATTTCTCTCAGAAATTGTGTTATTGGCAGAGCTTCAGAAAAATCCTTCAGACTGAACCCAAACACAGTTTTTGCATTTGTTTTGCCAAAACAAAGCTAGATTTGGAACTAGTTTAGCATAAGGAGCAAATGGGAAAGATTCAACAAAGCCTAAAAGCACAAAAGATCCAAAAAGTTAATGAATAGATCTTTCACATGTTTCTGTGGTCTAATGTGTCAAATGTCAATTCAAGTCAGGGGGCTAATTGTTCTCTGTGTGTCAGTTGCTTGACAAATTTTGTGTCAGAATGTAGTCACAGAAGGTGCACTCCCACTGGATGACAAATGACCATCGGTAATAGAACAATCCCGCATGGAAAATGTGATCCTTGTTGCAATTTAATTTTGTATCTTGATAATAGTCTCACTGGAAACACCGCATCTTTGTAACGAGTTTGACAGCAGTTGCCAAATGTCATTTTATTTTCAAAAAGTACATTAAAGGACAAGTAGTCAAATCCCTGTAGCTCTTACAGTAAATTATACCATTAGAGAGAAATTACAGCCCATATCTGCTCAACAGAGGAAGCCTCATTTAAATCTCACTGGTGTGATATCTGTGCGAGTGAAGGACAGTATAATCACTGATGCTGTGTGTAAAGGAGGGGAGCAGGAGCAGAAACATTACACCAGAGATTCTGATGGTTTCACTTGTTAAATCTCAAAGGGCAGTGGAGTCAAAAACAGGAGAGAGACACACAATGGTACCCGGGAAAAACTGATAACAGCAGCATGGAAATCAAGATGCAAAAGAAGTAATAAGAAAAGGAAGAATAAAGGCCTAGTAGTCACAATCCCCCCATAGGTATCTATACCCAGGTCAAAGTATCTGTTAATTATAATACATACATCTTCCTACATACATGATAGATATTCAAACGATTTTCACTCCCTGCTGCACAGTGACGTTTGTCTCAATGCAAAAACACCAAATCTAGCTTTTTAAATTTTTAACACAAACATCTGTTCAAGTGCATCATGAAATAGAGTGATCGAAAGCACAGTAAGCAAGCTAATTGTATTTGTGAATCGTGCCAGTTATAATATCTATTGTGTGCCACTGATTTGCTAATGAAAGACAACATGCTGAAATTGCCTCTTGATCGATGCATGAATTTATTTGGTAAAAACTGATTGATGTGTCACTGCCCTGCAGTTCCAATTATGCAGTAATGACATATTTAATCCCATGAAAATGTTAACATGGCAGATTAAAAATTGGGTGGAAAAGTGTAGACGACACCAAATAATCTAAATGTTTGCTTTAATCAAGCTTGTGCTCCGAGTTATTTAATATACATGAGGGAATAACTTATCTCAAGAGATCAAACAAAAGTCAATTTGAGAATTTCAGTCATGGATCTAGGGCAGTCCTGTCTAAGTGACTACCTGTTTGTGGGAGATTAATGTGGACTTAAGATTCAATGAGAGTAAAAGCAGAGAGCTAACAGAACGAAGCTTGTGGCATACTATTTCACGCTATGTTTGAATTCCCCCACTGGCATGGGTGGAATAAATCATCTCTCACACACACACACACACACACACACACACACACACACACACACACACACACACACACACACACACACACACACACACACACACACACACACACACACAGTGCCCTGCTTTAGCCACCATATTGGGCTGAATATTTAGTGTCACGGCACATCACATTTCTCCTGAGGACTGAAAAGCGTGACACAGAAACAGAATTCTTGTTAGTGTCTCTAAATGGACTACTGAAAACTGAGAGGGAGACTTTTTGTGTATGTATGTGTTGTGTCTGTGTGCATGTGTGCGATGTGGGTTCATACAGTTCAGCTTGCTCTGAAGGTTGCACCCACCACTCCATCAACCATTTCAGCTTTGGTTGCAGAGGGATCTCGACAATTAACATTAGTGACTGGAAATTAAATTTGCCGGCCAGATGAAGCTTCACTAAGAAGCCATGCAGACTACTAAAGCTGTTACAATAAGACACGGTGCATGTCCACTATATGTGCTTGCATGTGCTTTTAAAATGGGTTCATGAAATAATCACAGTGTGTCTGTCTGCTTGACCTTAGGTTAATGGAAGTAATAGAAAGGGTCACACAATACAGAATAGTTTTGGCTTCTCTCCGTCGAAACTTTTTATGTCACTACCTTCAAAAAGAAGATCATTTTTCAACCAGGCTGAGAAAGTATTTGTCCGTATCAATTGCCCTATCAAAGAAGAGATCTCCCCTCAGCAGGGTGCCACACTAAAGAAGGCAAGGAAAACACAAGAAGAAGTGTGAAGAGGTAGTTCGTGGGCAAGCTATCAATGTGAGCTTCTTGAAGCACAACTGCTGCAGGTACAGCTGTGCAAAGTGGAACATAAATTGGAGGGTATGGTTACTGATAAATTTCCTCTAGGACAATTACATCACAGGTGTCATCATTCTGAAACTGCCAAATGCAGTGGTACATGACAGAAATAAGTCAACAAATGGAAAAACTGCACGCCCATCACCTCAAATTTGCAGCTTGAGGTAGATGGTGTGGGCTCATATTTTTCCAATGAGGTTAGAAATAAATTCCAAATAATTGGTAACGGATGGGGCTACACAGTGGTGTAGTGGTTAGCACTTTTGTCTTGCAGCTAGAAGATCCCCAGTTCGTGTCCTGGCCTTCCCGGGATCTTTCTGCATGGAGTTTGCACGTTCTCCCTGTGCACTCGTGGGTTTTTGACAGGTACTCTGGCTTCCTCCCACAGCCCAAAAACATGCTGGTTATTCTAAATTGCCCGTAGGTGTGAATGCGAGTGTGATTGTTTGTCTATATATGTAGCCCTGTGACAGACTGGCGACCTGCCCAGGGTGTCCCCTGCCTTCGCCCCAAGTCAGCTGGGATAGACTCCAGCCCCCCCGCGGCCCTAATGAGGATTAAGCGGTGTATAGATGATGGATTGATGGATGGATGGATGGATGGATGGATGGATGGATGGATGGATGGGCAATCCAGTGGTTCAGTGGTTAGTACTGCTGCCTCACTGGAGTTTGTATTTTCTCCCTTTGCCTGGGTTTTCTGTGAGTCCAAAGACATACATTGTAAGTTAGTTGGTGGTTCTAAATTGCACATAGGTGTGAGTGTGCATGCTTATATGTGTTGGCCCTGTCATAGATTGGCAACTTGTCCAAGCTGTTCCCCACCTTCTGCCCACTGTCAGCTGCTTTAGACTCCATAAATGGATGGATGTTAATAAGCCGATCACTTAACATCAAACTGAGCTATTTCAGTTTTATCTATATTGTATCCTATAACTTAAATGGTCACATCAGAGCATAAAATTTGAAATAAATGCATTTTCATCATAATGAAAATGTTACGGGGTTAGCAGAGGAACCCAAGTGCAGACTGACAGACAGCTGAATGAAGGCTTATATATTTATTTAATCAAAAAAACAAAACCAATACGTAAATGGAGAACTGAACTGAGAGAACAGAATTAAACCAAACAACTCAAAGCTCGACAATAAACACTATGAATACCAAAATTAACCAAACCAAAACTAAACTGAACTTACAAAACTAAATTAAGGAGGAGTACTCACTAGATGGGGGAACTGAATACAGAGGGGAAAACAGGCTGAGGTAATCCAGGGGCAAATGGGGACGAGGAAGGAACAACAGGCGGACAGGAGACTGAAGCTGACCTGACGAGAAACCGAGAGAAAAACTGAGTCCATGCGTGAGAAAATCCAGGAGGGGGGAAAACGGAGTCCAAAAGCAAATTCAACAGAATGTCTTGAGTCCGTGACACGATGTGAATCTTTGAGGGTATGTGGGTCGATGATCCGGCAGGGAGTGAATGAATGAGCAGGGTTTAAATAGTGGAGGTGAGGTGGAGAACAGGTGAATGGTGTGACTGATTGCTGCAGCTGAAACTCATTGTAGCAATCAGCAAACCAGAGTGCAGACAGGTGAAGCAGGTGAAGCAGGAGGGCGAGACACAGGGAGAGAGAGAGAGACATGAGGGAGAGGTGACAGACAGAGGGAGCCAGAGAGAGACAGGTCAACACAGAAACAAATCAGGACTCAAGGGAGAAAGGAGGAAAAAGAGGAAAAAGGGAAAGAAGGGCAGGGGCTAGAGCAGGATCCTAACAGAAAACCTGAAATGCTATTTTCACTAAGAGGAAATCAGGAAATGAGGCACAGACAAGCAGGACTGATGAAGTGCTCTAATCCAACATCTCTCGGAAAAATCAGAATAATGAGTCATGACGTCCAAGTTTGATTCATATACGACCAAATGGAATTATGTTGTAGCCGTCTGTTAGTTGCATGCGATTTAATGATGGTAAACACAACGGGTGGCCGTGCGGCGCTTTTCAAACCAGAGAGACAGACTTGTCAACATATGTGTCCAGCTGCCTTCACACGGCAGCAGGGTTTTAATGAAGACAAGCTTTTCATACAGAATAAAGCATCTGTCCACAACAGATACTATGAGAATCACTTATAACAGGTTGTCGTTTGAGCGATCCAGACGGTTTTACTGACATTCCTACATCAAACACAAAAAATGCAAGATTTTCACAGTTTATTCACATGTTAAGCATCCAGTCACCACTGTGCATTTACTCTTAATATTTGGTTTGTTCTCCGATGTGGCAGAAGGCTGATCTTGTGCACAAAATGGATTTTCTTCTGAGATTTTTGTTGTGTGTGCAATATAAACGACACATTTTGCACCAAAATACCAACAACTGTTGCTGCAATGCTTTACCTGAATATACCCCCCACACGTTTGTGTCTCTCTTTCCACCTATGAACCGAACCAAACAGTAAGGTCAGGAAATTACCAAACTATTGGAGTGCTGCTTCCTCTGGTTTTGGCAGTGCCAAAAAAAAGGGGGGTCCTAAAGCAAGTACTCTGACCAGAGCAGGGTAACACAATATATTCCTGTATTACAACTGAATGCTGACCAGAAAAAAAAAGGAAAAGAAATGGAAACAGCTAAAAAAGAATAAAAGAAAAAAAAAACGGTTTTAAAGCAGCAGGGCTCCTTCCATTAAAAGACTGTGATTGTGCCCCAAGGTGTTCTGGCAGCCTGTGTAAGTATGTGTGTGTTTATGTTTGCAAAAAGAACTGAGGTCATAGACAGGGCACCCTGCAACAGAGTGAGAAGATGGAGTTCTCTGATTTTCTAGCAAATTGAATTAAACCGAGTGAAAGTGCTCAAATTTTAAACGCAAAATAACCACCGCAAGTGTGCTCAAGATTTGGATTAATAGGTTCCAAGCGTACCGAACAATTAGCACTGACAGTCTACTAATGAAACAGCACGATCCCATTAAAATAACATTTTGAGAACTAAGAGATGTAGTAAAAATAAGCTGAAAGAAGTGACGGATGAATATTGACCTGAGGTGGCGTTACGGTGCGTTCAGAACGTCTCCGTTGCGACATCTCAAGCAGGATGGAGCTCTGTCTTTGAAAATGAAACTGTCTTGAAGCAAACTATCATTTGATATGTGGTGGGTTTGGGAGACCGTTCTGAACTATATTCCATCCTACGGTGAGTCAGCCAATCATTTGCGTGTGTTCGTGAGCATGAAATGTGCCAAACATGCAACACTGTGTGTTTTGTGGGATCGACTCTTTGAGAGAGTTGCACATAAAACGCATGATGAGTGACTTACTCCTATGTGAGTGCACACAGACACACACAAACATGTACACACATACACAAACCATAATGCGTGCCAGAACAGAATGGTGTTTTGATTGGCTGCTGGGGGTGCTTGCATATTCATGAGAAGAAAACCATTTGTGGGTTGATGAATGCTGACAGAAGGGCCTGCTGGATAGGAGTTGACACAGCTAAATTAACTGGAGACCAATGTCATTTTGACACACACACAGAGAAACACAGACCCAGGATGGCAGACAACGCTGAAGGCTAAACAAGAAAATCCACCTTGAAACAAAATGCATTTCACATCTGAAAACAAATATCTTAAAGAGCATTAAGACTTGAATTAATGACATTATATAGCAGCTCCATCAGTGCTTAATAACGTAAGTGTTTTGTTTGAAATATTCCATCCCATTGAGTATAATTTGAATGCAGGGCTTCCAGCTGGGACTCAGATAATGCAGCAACATTCAGATATCACCATGGGTGCTGTCATGGTGTCCTGCCTGTTGTTTCCAATTATTCACTGTCACCACCAGGATTTGTCTCAAGATGACATCATCACCACCATTCGTCTAGACATTTCAGATTAAGGACAGACTTGGCAGCGTCTTCCAATTGTTGTCACCACACAGGCAAGACAACTAATTTATGAGCATTTAAATCAGTGCCATGAATCCCTGTATGACTAGCACAAAGCCAGACATGAATGCCATCCAAAGAAAAAAAAATATTCTGGATGCCTCTGCCAGTGTTACACCACATGAGAAATCACTGATGCATTAACTTTTCACCTCGAGAGAGACATGATACCAATTAACCCTCTGAACTCCAAAACCTGCTGGCGGGTGTAAAAGGCATTTCATTTTTTGCTGTTTGGTTCAAAAACTTAACAAAATTAAAGCTTAAAATTGTGATATTTCATCAAAATCATTTTTATTCTACGTGTCTCATTTAAAAACTTGCCAAAAACAAACCATCTTTACTAACCAAAAAATCTGCACTCCTTGGCACAACCCAGAAGCCATTAGTTCTTAGCTGTGCCCAACAGTCACATCACAAAAACTCAGAGGCTTTTTGGCTGAACTGAGCTGAACTACAGGTTGTTTTTTCACAGAGCAGGTATGAACCAAGTGCAGAAACAAATCAGAAATGTCAGTAGTAAAAGTCACTTTCCCCCCAGAGGGTTAATACACCAACATACTTTTCTCAAGTCGCCATCCCAGAGCTGTATGAAAAAGATAAGGCACAAGTTGAAACAGAACTGTGACAAGTTAAATATTATGCAGCTTAACCAGACACAGCACAGAGCCCTACATAAGTCTTCTTGTCCACTTTATTAGAGTGGATGTCCACCTGAAAAGTCACTGTTTGCAAATGGTATTTTTCATGATTGATCATACAAGCGAAGTGTCGGCTGCTTGGGGTCTGTATAACTACACACAATGCAGTGAACACGATGAAGACTGGTGCTCTGAACAAGCTGAAGAGTTTGAAACACAGACTGAATAATTCCAAAGTTCTATAGCCCTAATATACATAAATATATTATTTCACTTATGATGCATGTTTACTCCTCTGTCTCTAAATTCATTCCTCCCTCATCCTCCCTACTTGATCGTCATCCTCCTCTTTACTTTTCTCTCAACCTTCTTCTTACTTTCGATTATCTGTCAGCATCAGCTTTTTCTCCTCCTCCTTGTGTCCTGTTCTTACCCCGTCACTTAGTTCTTCATCCTCCCCCCTTAAACTTCACCCTCCCTCTCCCCTGCAGTAGGAAAGAAAGCAACGTCGATAAAACTCCTCTCTCTTCCCTCAGCGGACAGACATTCAGACGCGCAGACAGACAGATTTGTGCTTAATGCTCCGCCACCGCTTCAATCTCCAGTAGTATCTCCTCTGCTCAGTTCCACACCCATATTCAATTACTACAAATTACATGCTGTTTAATTATTATGGTGCAGAAGATGTACTGTTCATTAGCTAAAGAACACCAGGACTGAGTGCAGGCAGAAGAGAGCGGAATGTGGGTTTTTTTTTTTTTTTTGGTTGTTGTTGTTTTGTGGCACAATAGGAATGAAGTATTGGGTGGGAGCAAGGCTTAGCCAAATGAAAATGCAGCAAATGAAGCATGAAGGAAGTGAAATATTGCACTGGCAATAAAGTAAACACAATGAATAACAATGATCTAAAAGACAATTTAATAAGACGTAAGACCAGCAATGATGGGATGATCAATAAGTTATTTTGTACCGTACAGAACAGAAGAGAATAGATTTTAATAGAATGGAACCAGTTGGCAATAGCGGGAGGGGGAAAAAAAAAATACACGGCTCCATCTTAATTCCCCCTCTTGAAATATTTATTGTTCATTTGGTTTTGACATTTTCTCACCATTTATCCAGTGACGTCGAGGCAAATTGGATTTCATGAAGGGAGATGGGATAGATGAGAGGATATTAAAAGACACAAAGATAGAAAGACAGCTACAATGGCTATTAACACTGACAGCTTCTGTCACGTCACTTTTGAGTATTGCTCAGTTTTAAAGTGATCAAGGAGGGGATGAAAGACTCTGTGTATGGCTGCAATCTAGCTCTGTGTCTCAGCAGTGCAGCTCACTCTCATCCTCATGCCCCTCCTTAACCGTTTATTTCAGCTTACAGAGCCTCCGTAAGCTGCTGTTTTATTTGATTTGCACTTTTTGTTTTGAGGATGTCGCATTCAAAGTGGACAAGATCTGTCTGTCCTTTTAGTATTTCCCACCCATCTTCCCTTTTACAGCCTTTTTTCTATTCTTCCTCATGTCTTTTTTTAGTTTTCACTCTTTCCTTCTCTGTCATCTTGATTTATCATAGATGATGACATAGGATGAAAAACCAGCTTGACTGAGCTTACACACACACACACACTCACATTCAAACAAACCACTTGAAACAGACAAATAACAAACAACATTTGAATAGAGACTAAAATATGAATATACATGTATGCGGCATAAAAGGCTAATCTGTTGACAAGTGCGGCGTTTCAGTGTGTGTGGGTGTGTTTGTTTCTTGATGAAACTGCGATGAAATGGGTTGATAGTGATTGCGGCTTCAGACCACAATTTCAAAAGGAATACAAAACGACGGATTCCTTAATCAGATAGTATTCTTCTTCTTAGAATTACACATGAGAAATGCAATATTTATCTGTTTGATTGAAGGGTGACATTGTCGAGCGATGACCTCCCTTCTGATTGCAGACACATATACAGTCCAAACCAGATCCAGAGTGTTTCGTATTTTTTCGTTCTTCATGCTCTGAGCTTCAGCACAGTCAATTTAAAATACAGTAATGGAT
This sequence comes from Amphiprion ocellaris, assembly GCF_022539595.1. Taxonomy (NCBI): domain Eukaryota; kingdom Metazoa; phylum Chordata; class Actinopteri; family Pomacentridae; genus Amphiprion; species Amphiprion ocellaris. The sequence goes on from NC_072769.1 coordinate 11,689,962, forward strand.
ACCATATTAAAGTGCCAGCTTTAATTTGAGAAGTTTCATGTCAGTACTGAAAGAAGTGTGTCGGAGATATAGCCTTTTTAACACATAATGCCTTATGTTTTTTATGGTTTATAAGAAATTAGATAGATATGTATGCTGTCAAAGGACCAACCCTTTGTATGTTTGCTGCTAATGCTCTCTCAGGCCTTAACTGCACTCAGCTCTTGTTTGTTGTGGGGTTTTTCTGCCTTTAGTCTGGGCTGGAATGCAGCTCAGTCGGATTAACATCTGGTGATCGGCTCGACCGGTCAAGGATGTTCCACCTCTTTACCCTGAAAAGCTCTTAGGTAGCTTTGGCTGTATGTTTGGAACAACTGTCCTGCTGAACGATGAAATGTCCTCCAGTGGCATTTGGTGCGTTTGGCTGAGTCAGAGCCCACAAAATGCTCCTGTATAACTCTGCATCCATCTTGCAGAGAAATTATCAAAAGATGCCGGTGTCCAAGCCATAACAGAAGCACCATATAGAACAGATAAATTGGTTTGCTTTGGGTGATGAGAACACTGTCAGTTTGATAGAAGCTTCTTTTATGAGTCCATAGAATTTTAGGTTTTACTTGAAGGGACTGACATAAAACCACCACAACCATGAAGTGTGTCATAAACATTAGTGTCTTTATGACTGCTGTCACTGTCATTCCAGTCAATTATGTCATGTGGTTAATGACAAGTTGACTCCATTTGATAGCTTAACAACTTAACGAAAACATGTCAGAAACTTGACATACTCTAATTGTCAAAGATATAATCTAGCTAAATGTAGCATGACATTGCAGTAAACTGTCAAATACGTTTGGTTTTGATAGTGGCTGTTATGAGAACATTATAATTTCATGTATCTTGAATATTTTCCTTGACCTAAGCTATAATGGTACAATTTGTCATTAGACATTAGTCATTAAGGCCTAGTCATATAATTCTAACGTTCAGTTAATGTCAAGTTGTTAGAGACATCTCAAACAAACTTTACATTGAAGATGACATAACTGCCCAAATAGTCCAACAATGACTCCTTTTAGGTGTGATGTCAGTCTTATGGGCACCACTTTAAATTAAACAGCACCAAGTTTTGTTCCAGAACTCTGTTTTTGGATGTTTTCTCAAACTAAAATCTGGTCTTTCTGGTTTTTGAAGCGTACCAGGGGTTTGTTGAAGCTCTTGATCTCTTGATTGTTGACAAGACTCTTGACTTGCTTTGCATCATCGGGGAGTTTTTCTTCCCCATACAAAGGATTTTCTAGTCATCCATAAAACTTATGTTCTGACACAGAGCTAGTCAACTTGGCACGAGACAATGTAGTATTGACCAGTTTACTTAAAATTTTATGTGATAAGAGAGATTTGTTTCTCTACAGTTCTACATTTGGATAGTCATTGATACTGAGCACAGATGCACGTACTTAATATTATATTACATAACATACATAAAACGGGAGGAGTTTGTGTCCCGGCTTGGGCCTGGGATCTTTCAACATTGAGTTTGTGTGCTCTCCCTGTGCATGAATGGGTTTTCTCCAGGTACTCCGGCTTCCTCCCACAGTCTTAAAACATGCTGAAGTTAACTGGTGACTCTTTGCTTGTTTGTCTCTGTATGTAGCCCTGTGATAGACTGGCAACCTGTCCAGGGTGTCCCCTGCCTTCACCCTAAGTCAGCTGAGATAGTGGTGTGTAGACAATGGATGGAAAATAGTGAAATATTTCTTAAATAAAAATTACAATCATCATAAAACTGCAATGACGTCAAAGGTTGTACCTGCCAACAGATTTGCTGATGTGCGAGTGATGTGTGCAGTGTGTTTTGCTGGTAGCACAACTCACGGAGGAGTGAAATCCACATCAACTGTTGGACAGTGAAGCTGATGACAGACACTCTGCAAACTGTTGGCCCAAACATCAGTGATGAAGTTGAAGACCTAAACATCCTGCAGCAAGCTGTTCTGCAATGTGGCCACAGCTATAAAACTCAACTTGGGTTCCAAGATGATAAAAATGTCATGAAATCCTGTATTATCATCATGAAACAATGACTTGTTATCAAGAGCAATGTAGTCGGTAAGAGGTGTTGTTACTTTCAATGCCTGTGGGTTGTCTCTGGACATTTTCCTTCATTTCTGCAGGTGTTTTATGAAATTTCTCGTGTTTCCTCTCCTCCTCTTACTCTTGGCGATATATCTACTTCATTTCTGCTGCCACTGCTGTTCTTAAAATATATACAACCACTGACATTACTTCTTCTGTGCCTACCTGCTCAAGCAACCTGAGGTTATTGTAATGTTGACAGACAGTTGTATCAGGTGCATTGTATTGAACAAGTATTACAATGAAGAATATGGCACATGAGTACAGCATAAGACCTGAAGCATAGAGCCTGAATAGGGAAAAAATGTGTAACCGTCCAAATAATTACAGTCTTGACTGTATGAGAAAACACAAGCACACTCATCTTCATGCATTATCCTGACAAGCTTGACAGACACAAGGCGTGACCCTCATTACCATTCCCACCGCTGACTGAAGTCATGGTCTTTCAGAAAGCGTTTCTCTGTTGATTTTCACTTTTTCAGCTCTGCTGTTCAGAGCAGAAAGACATACAGCTGCAGGGGCTGCTTTCACCACAACCACATCAATTTATGTTAGTGTGACAGAGCATTCTGTTGTACTCTGAGACTGGCATAGATCGAGAAGTTGAGTTTAAAAGGTCTGTGAGTGTGTGTGCACGCGCGCGTGTGTGTGTGTGTGTGTGTGTGTGTGTGTGTGTTAGATGGAGGTGCATAAGAAATGAGATGGTAAATATGTGTGACATGACCTTTTCACTATTCTGTGTGACTGAGTGGGCAAATGTGGCTACAGCATGCTCACAAATGTGCGTGTGCGTTTGTGTGTGTGTGTGTGTGTGTGTGTGTGTGTGTGTGTGTGTGTGTGTGTGTGTGTGTGTGTGTGTGTGTGTGTAAGAGTAGACCACAGGCATAATGCTAGGTCTTCTTGAGGAAATTCCTGGAAAGATAAGAGAGAAGAAAGAAAATGACAACGGTATGATGTGTGTCTGGCATACCAATGGGTGTGGTTGCTTGAGATGGAGAGTAAAATGAGTTATTGATGAAAAAAATCCTGACATTTGATTCCGAGGGATTACATAAAGTACATACAATTACCCAGATGTTCATGTAACAGTTCGGAAAACTGCGCACTGACGCTATCAATTGAACTGCTATAATTATTCCTCTCTTTCTCCCATAGAAATTTAAAGATCCCATCCTAACATGTCTTAAGTGGAGTAGATGGGGGATAACTTAAGCAGCTCTTTTTCAGTGCAAAAATATATGAAAAAATAAATGACTCCAGTATTAATATGTGTATTCAGCATCCTGAGTTATACAAATCAAGTACTTCATTTCTAAAGTAACAGTGTTTTTAGCATTCCTTCTTAGTGTTTTCTTAACGGTGTTTTCATGCTAAACTGAAGTGGATTGATAGTGACACAAAAGGGGATTTTGTACTAAAAATATGAACTTCAAAATATGTAATCCTAATTACCTTGACCCATCACTTATACCAGAAGTGTGTTATGATCCATAAGTTATTAAAACAACTTTATGCAATCAATGACCTTAAACTAACAGTTTAAATATACTAATATTATACTATAATATAACTACAATTTAATCTAATTTATAATACTTGTGTGATACCTTATGTGTGTGTGATTCCATCCAATTTTAAAATCCTTTAAGATTTAAAAATGTCTGTAGTGTGAGCCCAGCCTCATTCTCCTGCAAAGCGCATAACGCTTGCTGGCATTGCGCAACTTATCACCAGCTATGAGTCTTTTCTTGCTATAAGAACAATCCAGCATGGTGTTCTCAGTATGGACACTGTGGCAGAGGCGAAGAGACAGATGGGGCGCTGATGGAGGAAATCAGAGTCAGACTGGCTTTCAGGCGTTGGTGAGAGCTTCATGAAATAAGGCTGCAGGACAGACAATTAGCTGGTCTTCAGTTGGACTAAAAGTAATATTAGCTGGCTTTATATATATTGTGTTGTTGCACATGCTTGACGTTTTACTATGTTCGCAAATTTGATCATAGGTCATGTCAGCCCATGACCACAGAGGCCCCGCTTGACATCTCAAGGTCATGTCAGCTAACATGTTCAATAAAACACTTAGACATCAGCATTAGTAATAAATGTTCTTGAATTTGCTTCTGTGTAGCATACATATAGACACCAGATGATTGCTTTGAGACAAAGTGGAACCTGTGCTTTAAAATTTAACGTTGGATGAAGGATTTTTTTCAACTACAAGAGGCATCCTTGTTTATTTGGTTTTCCGGAACCTCCATTTTATTAAGCACCGAGTCAGATATTCCCAGTTATAATGTAATTTAATTTAAATAAGGCACAAATAAGTTTTACATCCCAACACTGCTCCCCACACCAGATGCATGTGAGCCTGACAGGACTCACGTTCACCTCAGAGACAGATTTTAGCCCCAGTAATGACCTAACATTTGATATATGTGAAGAATCATATGTTAGTATTGATCATCTTCTCCTAGAATTTACAGATATTAGCCTATGATACTATACAGGTATTAGTCTGTGTGACAATCAAGTTAGGTAACTCCATAGTTGAGTAGTTACGGCACGTCACGTGGGCACAAAGAGAAATGTCTTAAAAAGACAGAAAAGAATTCTAAAGTGTTGAGACATATCAATAATGCACCCAAGAGACATCTTCAGTTCAGTTTCAGTGATGCCATGTGTTAAAATATTCACAGACAATGACTATATCTTATCAATAAACATCTTTTGTTTTCCTTTTCCACATGACAAAACAATACGTCAATTAAGAATGAAAACATCATTTAAGAAGCATCGGTTAATTTCTAACTGTCATTAAAGTAACTATGAGTTTAATAATGAGGCTAACATCTTGCTTTTCTGTGTAGTTTCAGAAGAATTCTTAGTAATGTACAAATACAGTAAATTCGCCACATTTTAAATGGTTCAGTAGGTTTCATGTCAGTTAAAATGTTCAGTAAATAAAAGATGCTCATGTATTGTACATACATAGCACAGTTTTCTTGTGCACATGTATAAGATGGCATCAAAGCCCTGAGGAAATAATTGTATAAGCTGTCTTCTTCGCCTCTCCATTATCTTTCACTACATCACCTAAAGGCCTCCCATCAATCAACATCACAATGAAACATGGTTGCACTGCAGCCCTGAGGGAAAGATAAGGGAAAGATGGAAGAGAAACAGAAAGACAGCAGTAAAATAGATTTTAAACAAGTGGATTTTGATGGTCATCCATCGCTATCCTGTTTTTTTTTTGACAAATAACAAGATACATGCCAGAGGACAATGACATCATTAAATGTCATCATACGGCCAAGACCAAAATAATGGTTTGTAAAACTGGCATTAATGGAAACTTTCCTATCTTTTCCCATCCACTTACTTCTACAACCTATACATATTTCATTGTACATAATCACCTGAAGGCTACTTGTTTTCAGTTGGGCTTTCTAGAAATGTACAGGGCTCTAAGTAGGTAACCTCCAGCTATCGGATGAGTCAGAGGACAGTGATTCATTCTGAACTTCATCCTAATTTCAACCTGCCTTGTACTATCTGTGCAGACAGTTGAAATCAAATGTTTTGGCAACTGTTGTATAAAAACTATTCTTTGTCACAGGTCACTTTCTATGGTGATTATTTGTAATGTGGCACCAAAAATGATTTACTTATCATTCTTTGCCTCTCTTATAACTACTTCACAGCACATCCGTTCTGAACAGTAGAGTGAAAATACTTTAATACCTTTTAGACTGTGAGTATTCACTCTCTTAAGATCAACCCAGTCAGTGACTTCTTAATAGTCTTTGTGTCCTTGGTTTCTATTTTCTTCCTCTCTTTCACTTTCATATACTCACAGGCACTTTCTCCTCACTGCTGATTTCTTCATAGCTTTCTTTCTGGCATCTCTCACTTCTTATTCCCCTTAAAATTTATCCAATGTAATCTACCTTTTTCTCTCTCTGGACCTATAACATTTGTGTCTAATTCAGCCTTCAGCAGATAAATTAGCATCTGTCAGGGCTTTGCACTGAGCTGAGAGCTTTGGCAAAAACTGCTCTCCTTTTTGTACTCAATGGCACACTTCAGTGCCCTGGCACCTTCACTCATCCTGTTATTTACTCTGACTCACAGGTAATGAAGCAAAGGACTGATGAAAGTGTGTGTGAGAGAGGAAGCACATATCTGGAACCAGAGTGGACATCTGGCCCTGTGATACTGGGAGGACGAGTTGCAAACTGGGGATATACAAATGTTTACAGTCAAACTGGACAGCTGGGCTGGGGGAAGTTTAGGTGTACACTGCAAAAGTCTTTTTATCTGAAGGCTTTTAGCCAGTGGCAACAACTGCACCATGTGTTTAACAGAGCTAAAATGGAAAATGAGCACCACTCTACAGAACCACAACAAAGTTGTTAGCTAATGTGGGAAAATGCTGGTTGATTGCATGTGTTTCATTGTTTCTGTTGTTCATGTTGAGTCTCATTTTTGCAGACTGAGAAAATAACATTTCAGAAAATGTTGTATGCCTAGCTAACAGTGCAAGCCGCTTCTTTTTATTCCCTAAAAAAGGCGAAAACAATAGCTTTCTGGTGGAACAGCCATCACTACTTTTTGCAAGTGCAAACTCCTAAACTTTCAGTTACTGATGGAATTTTAAAGCAGCACCTATTTTTCCCTAAGACAAGTAAAACAGAAAACAGAGGGCTTTGTTTAAATTTTCCAGGGAACACAGCTAGCAGCAGTTAGTTATTCTCAAAAGTTGCACTAAATAATTCAGCATTTTTATTACCATTTTTTGCATCGATACAAATCCTCTCCATATTTTTCTACTTTTTTATGACAAAAATGGTGCATGTTAAAAAAAGATTAAAGTCATTCTTTTTGTTGACTTACATTTGAAGGGCTACGTTTATAGTTAGAGTGGTGATTATCACTGTATGTGCTATGTAGTATTTAAATTATTCAAATCTCCCTAACTATAGAGTCCATTATGATTTTGTAGCTTTAATCAGGGTAGTCAGGCAGCAGTTTACAAAACCGTCTGATGCCTAAAGTTTATACCTTCTAAAATCTTCTGAGATGTAACAGACTGTGACAAACAAATGTGATATTTGTCAGCCTTACATGTAGCATCTGGTGCTAATAAAATGATAGGTCTGAATGCAAGTATGATAGAATGAAATATTCTGATCCATCACAGAGTCACAGACTGACAACCTAATGTGAAAAATGGATAGGGCTGCCCCAGTATTTGACATTTTGATTTGTTGGATGGTTGTAGAGAAGAGAAGAGAAACTAATTCTGCAGGAAATGGTGACACTTAATCGGTCACAGACAGACATTGTTGTTTAGACAGCTGGACCTTGCAGTTGTTGACAGTTATTGTACCTATGAGGTAGGAAATCCAAAGTGTGGAATCCTCTAGATAGAAAGATGACCCAAAGATATTGACATGTAAATTCTCCTTGTAGAAACAGCCTAACATTAGGCACCCAGCATGACCACTCACTCCAACATTACATAGATAAATATGTTCCACTGAAGTGTGTGACAGCTAGTCGACTAATGGTTTGAACTAACGATGTCTCATCAACTACGAAAGCCTTTGGTCGTGGCCATATAAATTCATTGTGTAAGAATTTAAGATATATAAAAATCTATTAAATCATAATTGAAAAACACTGGAACCCAAACAGAAGTGAAGGAAAGGGAGAAATCATAAAGCAGAAACTGAGACAAATGACTATGGCCCTAATAGGTGTGTGCGTTTAAGTCGACTAAGACAAGAGTGACCCCCGTTCCCAATCGACACTGTGTTGTGTAATCTGCAGTTGGCTGCCGTGTCTACATCTCACACACTTACACACAGCAATCAACATGTACACATACTAAAGCTCAGCCTCTGATCTGTCACCCTCACAGCTTAATCTGACAGCCATGTCAGCTTGAATGGGCTCCTGTTTGCAGCTGAGGATCTGCGGTATCCCCCTAATTGTATTATCTTACAGCTACCTGAGACATTACAGTGCTTTAGTCTGCTGACGGTGATGCAGAGATGAGAAATTAGTTATCATAGAGGGGGATTTAATACAAAGTGTGTTTTGTGCTGACAAACACTGTTGGCAAAATAAAGGTGAAAGTGTGCAATGATTATATGTGCCTTAATAGAAACATGTGCACACCACATTGACATCCATGCAGAGGCACAGCAGGCAAATCATAACACCACGCATGCAAAGAATATACATATTAAATCCCACTGCATGGCTTATCAACTATTTATTAATTCCCCAGTTTTGCAGATGATGTTCTTCTGAAATATTAATGAGCGTGTCTAGACAGTGCCAAGTGTGTTTGTGGTGTTCTCATGTGGTTGAATGCAAAGACCAATAAATATATATTTAATACAATTTTGTGCACTCAAATGTTCTCGGCTGTCTTCATTTGTGAGGCAATATCGACGAGATCGGCAAAAGACCAAAACAAACAGAGAATAATATACGCCCCCGCAAAGTTTGTTTCTCTAAAACCTAAAATCAATTTGGTAATCTGCTTTTTTTGAACGTCATTATTGGTTAAGGCTGATAGTCTCTTTGTGCCATCATTCAGTCTCATTGTTATACAGCAGCCTGCCACTTTTCTATCTCACAAAGCCAATAAAGTCTCTCTGAAAAGGAGCTGCCACTCACAAAGTGACAATCCAAGTTAGTGTAAGTTTACTGCAATGTTTTATTGTTGCCAGTCGACCAACATGTACATCACTGCTGATGTGTCTTTACACAATCTATAATATAATAATCTTGCAATTCTCTTTCAATATTTGACTACGGTTTAAAAATGTATACTGCAGATACTACTTCAGCCAAAATGTCACAAATAGTCAATATACAACAATCAATGACAACTTTACATCCACTGACAGGTCAAGTGAACAATACTGCAGAATTTTTGTCACAATGCAATGTTCTGCTGGCTAAACTTGGGGTCTGGCATTTATGCGGATGTCACTTTGGCATGTAGAACATTGTTACAGGCGAAGCAAATCTCTTCCATGGCAACGGCTTTCCCCCAGCAGCACAGTGCATCCCACCACATAACCTTCCCAGAGAAACCGCTGAAGGAACATGACCAAGAGCCCAGGTTGTAGATGCACCACACCTCAATTCAAACAATAATCCAGAGGACTCACCGGAACAAATACGATCCACAGAGGCTCTACCCGGCAACAAACAGGACCCAAAGTATCTGCTGCCATTCTCCTGGCACCAAACACTACAGGATCCCCAGAGGTCTCATGTCAGAGCTGTTTTGGCAGCATAAGGGGAAACAAAACAATGCCAGGCAGACAGTTTCATTGGCATGGCTCATTTGTGTTTCAGCGTCAAACAGAAGCGACATTACTTTCACACCCCAGCTTTGTCCAACAAATGCTAATACGAGTTCACTTAGGCACATATAGCACTGCTTTACTTCAGCAGATATTGTCAGCGACAGCAGTGACCCTGATTGCTGCAGTAAGGATGGTATTGATCTGTACAGCCGCAGACAGCAGATATTTGGTTTAAATGTACAGGCAGAGGCACTTTCTGTCAGCATATTTTTTCCTTCATAGGGACAGAGAAAAAATGACCAATCTGATGGAAACATGTGAAACTGAATAATTGTTAAGGATATGGCTGCGACGAACATGATGACTGGACATATTTTGTGTTGACAGAAGGAAGAAAAAGACATTTCACTGCTTCTATAAGATAGAGCAGAAAAAAACCCCACAGTGTGCCTGCGTGCTACATAGTAGATGGCAGAAAGAACTAGATATACATTTGCAATGTAAAAGCCACCATGGACGGGGGTGGGTTACACTTAAACAGATCCATAATTTACGCTGGCAAAACAATGTCAAGGGATTACGGAGAAAGATACAACTGCTAACTGCTCTACAGCTGGGTGCCTTTAAATGTAGATATGAAATACATGTAATTGCTGTTAACATTTATTCTAGATGTGAGTGCAACATGGATTTTATTTGCACAAAGCTGTGCTGAGGGGCTTGAGGCAATTTTCTCCATTGACTTGCTAAACTGTCTGAGCTCAGCTGCTATGAAAGCTTGTGGATACAGTTAGTTGTGTGTGTGTGTGTGTGTGTGTGTGTGTGTGTGTGTGTGTGTGTGTGTAGCAGAGAGAGGGAGAACAAGAGTGGGGGTTGGTGCTAGTAGATATGTAAGGTCCTATGTGTGTTTTGAGATTATAAAACCAATGGTTGTTATGTGTAAATGATCTACAGTAAGACCTGCAGGTTTATAAAGTATTCCCTGATTCAGCCACCGTAGGAAGCTGGCACATTTCATTCTTCAGAGACTGATAGCCTTGTGGAAGCCACAGAGACTGATGCCACCTTGAGCGGATCCATTAAGGAAATGAGAGTGATCAATCAAATCAGATTAACCCTACTTGATCTCCTAAGGCAAATAAAGAAATTGAAATCTGGGGCCAACGCACCCACATGCATGTCCACATACACAAAACAAGGGTGTGATGGCATGATTTTAATTAAGGATTTGGAGGTGCCAAAGAAGGACAACACCTCCCCACAGCAAGAAGAGAGATCAAAAACCGTGATATAATTAGAGTCCTATATAATGGTGCATGTATTCATCCTGAACGTTCAATATGAATAGTCTCCACAGTCATGGCTCCCTGAACAAAAATTCTAACTGCAAGTTCCATCCAGTGCAGCTAAGTTATAGTATGATAGCAGATAGCAGTTACCCTGGAAAATAGGGTAGACACTGTTTGATTTTTATTAATTACGTATAATGTGTTGTGCAAAACTTTTACATTGGACTTCCTGTATAGTCAGAAACTGCAACTTTTCAGCTCACATTGGTCACAAGCCCCTCTTGGTTTTTCTTTTTTTTTAAGTTATAGGTTAAATTAAATTCATTCAAACAAAACAGCTGTGTTGACAAAAAGGCAACGTTACTTTGTTCAAATTTATTCCTAAATTGCATTAACGGCTTTATTGGTAAATTTAAATTATTAAAAAATATGTTGCTCTCGTGTCAATGGACATTTTAATGTTATTTGGATTATACAGTTGATAGACCAAAATGGAAATGTGTTATTTATTTCAGTTGTTTTTTTTTTCTTATTGTATATGTCAGAATTTGAGTCTCCTAATTGTTGCAGTAAGAATTATGAACCAGTGAGAAATTCTCGAATGATTTTTTTTTTTCAAAGTAACTAATATAAATGTTATTTTATACATTTTTGCTGTACCCAGAATTAATTCAACCATGACCCCAAAATAGCGGTCCATACCGAGCCTACACTTTTTTTTCTATCTTTACACTCCGACCACGCAGTATACCAAGATTAAGTGCTTTTAATGATAGTGCTATGAGTCAGAGGACATGAGTAACCAGTTCGTCATTCTTCGTCTCTGAGTCTGGGACTCGACTTGTGCTTGAAGTGAACGGTATTAAAGTCACGCTATTACTTGTAAATCTCAGCCGAGTATCTGCTCAAACACATCGATTGTAAGGTGAGCGTTTCTGACAGGGAAAAAATGGATGCGCTCGGTGAAGCTGTTTTCATTCAAATGTGACGCACTTCTCAGCAGACAAATCTACTGAATGGTACATGACATGAAACAAAGAATGAGAGATTTGGGAAAACCTTTTAGAAATTGCTTTTACTGTTGTGCTTCGGCACGTCTTTTATTTACGGGGAAATGGATGGGTCCTATCATCTGAGCTGACAAGTAACGCCATTTAAACTTTCCCAGAGAGAGAAAGAGCCCAAGGCTTGGCAGTATAACACACAGTATAGCTCAGCAAGCTTCTAAACAGATGCTCGACAAGAAGAAATCCATCAGTCTGAAGTGTGTGCGTCGAGGTGAAGCACCGGAGTGCTTATCATTCGAAAAATAAAATGTTTAACTTTATGTCGGTAAATGCATGCATAAATTACTGGCTCATAATCAAGAGCACGCAATATCTTACAATCAAACAGAGCCCGTGAAAAATGCATTAAGTGAAAAATTGTACAATCCCCTGGTATGCTTTCTTATCACGCCTGGTTTCACAAGATAAATACCCTGTTACATTATCTCCTATGAAGACGTCCTACAAATACCTGGAAAGCAGCCAGTGGTTTCAGAGGTAAATATAAGTTCCTCCTTATCTTTTCAACAAACTGCAATGAAGAAGGTGGGATCATTTTGTGTATAAATCTCAAAACAGAAGTGTTAAACTGCCAATGCATTTTCTTTCAGCCTGCAACATTTATGACAAAAAGCTGTATACAACTACAGCTCATATGGGTCAAGACAAAATCAATTATTGGACACTGATGTCGATACTGCAGCCATTAGAGAGCACTTATGTGAGCGTGACCGGAGGCAAATTTCAGCAACTTTGTAACATTATGTGGTACACTGCTGACAGATGTGTTGCATTAAGTCTAATATCAATGCCTCTGGTGGTATTATCACTGCCACGTGATAATGAACAGGGAACTCTAACACATTTGTGTCTTTGTCTGTGAATTCTGTGGTACACAAACAAACAAGCAATGGGAAGAAATATAAAGATATAGAGATGCAGAGAGCCTGGCCGTGATTGTGAGAGCACAAAGACAGGGTTTACGTCTTTGTGCTTTTAGCATACATGCACCTTGCATCAGTTTTTTCGTATATGGGCTGCCTATAAATTAAAGCATCCCAGCCATACTAAAAACAGAGCTTTCACCTTCTTCCCTGAGCTCTCCTGTTATTTTAGCTCGGCTTTACAACCCAGACAGTTAATCTGTGTCTGTGCTGCAGACAGAACCTTCACAGTCACTCGCTAACACACTCACAGACACACACATACAAATACACATCTACAGATGAGGTTAGGTCCCCCTGTCTTCTGTGTGCTGAGATACAGAGGAGCCCTGATTCACCTTTCTTTCTTTCAGGATTTTTTTCTTTTTTCTATGGACAAACTGTTTCTCTCATTCTCTGTGAAAACCTGTCGGGAGGAGCTCTTTACTGGATTCATCTTACGAAGACTGAATTGGTGAGGTATTGTAAGGTAGGACATAGAAGGTTAAGGAAGAAATTTTGAGTGTGTAAGTATAGCACTGAGAAACTGAGAGGCAGGGGGTGTCTACGCGTCCATGCATTTATCCGTCTTACAGTCAACTTAGTCACTATTGTTAGTGATTTAACTAAGTTGTCAGAGCTTGACAAATGCTTGGAGTCAAACCTTGGGCTACATGCAAGAAAGTACATTAATGTGGATCCTTTTTACATCTGCACATCGACGTATCCCAGTCTCATTTGGGAAAGAGCTCTCAATAGAACATGAGTTGCATTTTATCCCAACTACCAGTTAAAAGTTTCTTAAGTAGATAAAATCTGTCATACTAGGACATCAGTAAAGTACAATAGCAGAACTCTATGATGTGGACAAATGATGTGTTAGTCACCAGTATTTTTCCAAAGGCAGACACTACATCATATTCAACACTGAAACAAAAATATTTCCCAAATGGTTGCTCCAGTGAATTTTAGTTGCTTGTATAAATGCACAGTATATCTTCTATCGTAGTTCCATTATGCAGTGTTTTCCTATGGAGGAAAGCAACGTGTCCTCTTAAATAATTGTTTAAAACAAAGCAACCTCCAGCAAAACAGATTTGTGAACTGAAAACAAATTGATTTGAAATTACATTACATGTTCATGCATTGAAGATAATCATATCAGTAGCTTATACGGCTGACAGAGGGACAACCACTGCAGCGAATTATTTTCAATCAACCACATCAGCTTACTGTTTCTTTTAATATCCACAGTAAATCTTGCATTGCTCACAAACAACATACTATGTATAACCTCGAACTAAACACCAGCAGAAGACAGTGAACAATGAAAGAAAGAGAAAGAAAAACACATTGAGACAAAAATAAAAAGAGCTGCAGCATGAACGCAGCAAATGACGCAAATCAAACAAGCATATATTACACGGTGAATCAAACAAGCAGAGCTGAGCAGAGTTAACTCTTATTAGAGCGATCTCTCTCATCCCTTTGTTTTCTCCTCATCTGTCTATCTATACTGCATCTCTGCTGCCCTAAGAGACGTGTCACTTCCTCCTTCCAGCGTTTCCTGAAATAGCACCAGTGCCCTCGCAGGCGCTGAACTGCTACATAAGCACTGTATTCAACAAAAGCACTTTGGATACAGTACATACTGTATATGGGATTTGCTGTGCCACTAATCTAAAATCAGTGTTGGTGACATTATTTATTTATGGTAGCTTATGCATGTGTTTCTCACATCGGCTTAGTTCTGCTTTCTACACATTTCTACCAGGAACTGTTTCATTTTTGTGTTGCGTGCAATTGTAGCATGGTATATGTGTCACATTCATTGCAATCGGTCAATGAATTCCTGTAAGGTCCATTTTTATGTCCATCACTTTGTACAACGGACTATACTATGCATTAATGAGTCCACTCAGATTTTTTGTTTAGGCTTTTATCTCAGGCATTTTGCATTTTACATTTTTAATTATTAACAACCTGCCATTATGTCTGTGAAACCACTGAAGGAAAGACTACTGGTATGCAATGTTATTGCAAAATTCAACTTCCCGTTTTCTATTAAACCTGCTGTTTCCTGTGATAAACTGAATGTTGGTTGCCCTTGGCGGAGCTCTGTGTGCTTTGTTTTCTTGACAAAAAATTCCATCAGTCCTTCATTCCACCATATAGTATTTACAAAAACATTGAAAGCTTCCGCATTAATTAGCGCTGAAAGCAGAGCAGCTTCTCCACATGATTTTGCAACATTTTCCAATACATTCTGCAGAAATAGCCAAAAAGCACAACTATGGAAATAGAAGGATGAAGACCCTCAATTTTTTCCATCACAGTATGAGTTTAACTTGTTTACAATATTGTAATATCAGAAGTCAAGTATAGTAATGAATTCTTCATTCTAAAATGTCACATTACTGTCTTTAGCATCTAAATATCTTTGGAGTACCTGTATGTATATAAACCTTCTGTTACTGACTTACGAGACAGTAATGCAAACTTTAAGCCAATTTTTTAAAAAATTTGCAAAGGACAATAGGAGCTGATGCATGTTTCCATCCACTACCATTATTTAAATATTAGGAGTTAGCTGTCAGGATAAACAGCTGGATCAGAAATGTTGCATCTTGTAAAAAGGGTGTAACGCCTGTCAAACCCTCAACTGGTTGAATACACTTTGTGTCAAATAAATGGCTTCTCATGCATTGCAGTAATAATTACTGTCACTTTTCAGACAATGGCAGCAGTGTTTATGTGGCTATTGAGGAAAATTCCCACTGTATTCAAGACAGGCACGTATGTGAGAGCTGGAAAAAAAGAGAGAGAGCAGAGAAATAGGCAGAAGTGATTTGAAGAAACAAAGAAAAAAAATCTACAGCTACCCTGCAATTATTCAGTCTCACACTGGACACTTAATACATTTGTCTCTTGGTGGGAAAAAATGAGAGAGAATGAGAGCAGGAGAAATAGGAAAACAGAGAAATGGGAAAAAGAGGTGGCTCGAGGTAAGAAATAATCTGAAGTCATGCTTGGTGTGCTTTTATGGCCTTATCAGTCCACACCAGTTAAGAAGCCAGACAAACGCAACTGCCGTTTTTGTCAACACAGGCATAATACAATCGGTAGTCTTCCCAAACTGTCAGGCAACAGAGGTTATGGCTTTGCACCATTAGTGTATATCTGCAGAAAGGAGGCATGAGCACACTTCAACATGACACTATCAGGACCTGGGAAAATAACCAGCTTATGGCAGAGGAAATGATGAGCCAGCGACCAGCAGACAAAGCTTGATGCAGGCTGGGTAATTGAGACAGCATACTGCTGCAGAGTAACCTTCCTTGAGATATAACCATAATATAATGTGCTGTGGAGAAATTTCTCATTTACAGTGGGGTAATAGCACTTAGGTCAGAACAATGGCCCTCTTTACTTGGAAATTGGATAGGCTTTTTCATTAATATGTATTGGTGTTAGGAATGGGCTAAGGATGGAATAACACAGTGAATGGCCTGAAGTTTTTAGACAAGGGAGACAAAGTTGGTGAGGAGAGTCTTTAGTGAAGATTACACAGATAGATGCAGCCCAGGCACCAGCATAATGTACTTGTAGGTGAAAGTCAGAACAAGTGCATCCTCTTACTTTTTATGTGAAAATCCTGGCGTACTTGCAGTTTGCTGTGGCTCTATTGGTGGAGCTAACTTTGCACTGGTTGCCTCCAGCGAAGAGATTTGGGGAAACAGGTGCTTTGTGCAAATTAACATACGGAAATCACATAAAAGTAAATTTTATAAGACTCCCCTTCATTTAAAACAACATCCGGGGTTTTGTGTAAGCAGCTTATTACAAATCATATCTATGTATCATTTTGTCTAGTATTCTGAGCTCAGCAAAAGTGGAATCTAGGTGAGGGAGGAGACCAAGGTGGATAGATGGGTCAATAGAACATTGGACCATCGGAGATTGTTTCACATTTCAAACCAATGTGTTTCTGTTAACCAAAAGTGTTTCATAATCTTAATCACATGTTTATTATTGTAATGACGATGACAATAATGGTTGCAGGTCCTGTGCTCCTAAGCCCCAATACTTCTCTAAAAGTTGTTGTGTCAAAAATTATCCCAACACAGGTGAAAAATATCTTTCAGACAGTAGGGACAAACAAGCTATATGGCCCTTCAGGTTGGTTGACTTGCTGTTTCAAAAGCTTGTCTCGACTGAAACGCAAGAATAGGAAGTAGACACTTCAAATAGTCATGTTGGAGCACTGCTTTTAACAACACAATATTATTACAAATAATATTATGTTTGGTTGTCTGTGGAGAGTAGCATGAGCTCACGCAGAGGTTGCACATACATAAGCTGACTAATTCAATGTTTAACTAATGTATTAATATAAACAGCTGCTTGGCTAACAGCTGACAATAAGCATCCTTTCAAACGCATCAGCTGGAAATACAACCTGACACCTCTCACTAATACTCCACTGGTATTGTGTCTTAGAGTTGTACCTTCTCCTTAATGCTAGGTTTTTGATATTGTGGCTTTGACTAAGATTCAGTATTTAAAGACTATATGTGTTTGTTGAGGGAGGATTAGGTCTCTTAGAAGCGCTGCTGCTAATCTTTGAGAGCTCCCCTCAAAGAGCACAGCGCTTTTCAGGAAGACTCAGGGTTACATGTTGAGCTTGCAAGAGTTTAACTCAACTTGGCTTTCTGGGAAAAAGACAATCATATATATATATATATATATATATATATATATATATATATATATATATATATATATATATATATATATATATATATATATATATATATATATATATATATATATATATATATATATATATATATATATATATATATATATATATATATATATATATATATATATATATATATATATATATTATATATATATATTATTTATATTTATATATATATATATATATATATATATATATATATATATATATATATATATATATATATATATATATATATATATATATATATATATATATATATATATATATATATATACATACACATATATATGATTGTCTTTTTCCCAGAAAGCCAAGTTGAGTTAAACTCTTGCAAGCTCAACATGCACTCCATTCTTACACAGGATTTGTCATATTCAGACCTCAAAGTACAAAACACAATCTTCTATTTCTCCCCTCAGAGCAGTTCTATAAGAGCTGCTGCAGGTTATTAGCTTTTCTAAAGAGGGTGGTGAATATTAGAATAAGGTCAGTCCAGTTAGGCCTTCTTTAACCAGTCAGGGGATTTATACGGATAGAATTTATAACATTGCTTTTGTCCTCACACTGTCAGTTTCACTGATAGATTTCTAACCAATGGCATGTAGTAATAAATTAAAATATATATGTGTCTAAGCTTCCTATGACGCTTTCATGACTTACAAATACCTTTTAACAGGATTCTCCAGTTCCTTTGTACCTTTCACCTCTTTATTTATGAAACTACCTTACTCACTGCCTGACTCTAGACTGAACCTCAGGGTTACCTGAACCTAATGGATTGGTTGTTTTTCCCACATATGTGGTTAGCTGGGAAACTATTTTACCCATAAGACTAGTGAATGCCTTTTTTATGTCTCTGGGTTCAGCTCAAATCTCCATTGAACACTTTGCTTTTTGTAGCTCATTTTATGGATGGGGATCAAGAAACACTCCTCACTAAAGAGAATACGCAAATAAATCTTCTCCAGTGGCTGGCACTAAGCAGTCTTCAAGATGTAATTCATACATTTGTACAGTCGCTAATTTGCATATAAGAAATTATTTGATTTCGACCGTCTGATCCATATCCCTGCAGCTATATGATATTGATTATTCCTGGGGAACATTTGAAAAGAGCTGCTAATGCTATGCTGACGGCTAAACTATTGAATTGCGAGTGCTGGGGAATTGTATTTCCTTACTTACTGATCCAATACGTAGGAAACGATCTGAGCTAAGATCTCCATTAATTACACCTTCCGCGTGCAGGGGCATAGAAAAAGCACCCTTGGGTTTCTTCATTTGTGTGTGTATGAGGCAGCCTATACTGGAAGTGGAACTGTTAATATTGAAGTATCTCTCTCGTCTTTTACCTTTTTCTAACAACACACAAATACAGCTGTACACACATCTAAACATGCACTCAACCAAGCTGTTATCCACAGAGATTCAGAAACCCTTATACACCCACATATACACCTACAAACCACACGGACGCAGTCCATTCAAACTCCACAGGCTATGAGTGCACTGATAAAGTGTGTTCCCCAAGTGACTCCCCTGGTGCACCTTGCACCAGCTACATGCACAAGATTGTCATGCCAGATTTGTTCGACATGAAGCGATGGGAAGGAAACATAACTGCAGGGAATGTACGATAGAGATGAACATCCAGTGTGAAAAAAACATGAAAGGGGTCCACAGAGCAGGGGGTTGTGTGATGTGTGTAACCAGAACTAGCTACTGCATTACTGATGCACTGTAACATATATATGTTGAATCACTGTATAAAAATCTATGTGTTTATATATGTAAGTAGGTTACTTTCATCAGTGTGAATTCAAGACTAAGGTTCTTTTGGAACATGGGTAGAAATGTCTTTTGGGAATGTGACACATTAGCATGAGTCTTTTTCTGACTGACAGCATGGAAACTTTCCGAGGAACATCACAGAGCTGAGTTTAATGCGAGTCTAACAACCATTAGTCTTGGCCTCGGCTCAGATATATAGGCACAGCAGCATTTCCAGATGGAGCGTTCTCCTCTTGACAATCATAAGTGTTTTATTTTGTAGAATTTACAGATTCTACTATTTGATCAAAAATATTTTCAACCAAGTAGTTGTTACACAGGGTTGCACAGTGGACCTGTGGTTAGCACTGGTGCCTTGCAGCTAGAAGAGCCCCGGTATGTGTTCCTGCATGGAGTTAGCATGTTCTCCCTCTGCATGTGTGGGTTTTTTCCAGGTACTCTGGCTTCCTCCTACAGTCCAAAAACATGCTGAGGTTAATTGATAATTTTAAATTGTCCGTAGGTGCGAATGTGAGAGTGCTTGTTTGTCTCTCTGTGTAGTCCTGTGATGGACTGGTGATCTGTCCAGTTGTCCCCTGCCTTCACCCTAAGTCAGCTGGGATAGACTCCAGCCTCTCCGTGACCCTAATGAGGATTAAGCGGTATATAGATAATGGATGGATGGACAGTTATTACACCTACATAGAGAAGAAAGCTGCAAATTTTAAAACTGAGGCAGAAAATCTAGAGTTATGCATTCTGTCCCATTGGGGATCCACCTAGACAGTGACAAAGTTCTGAGCCTTTATGCTAGAACAAACAGTGTAGTGAGAAACAGCTTAGGGCAAAGGGACTGTCAACAGACTCTATTAGGAGCGCCTCTGATCAAACTAACATCTCCCTTATGTACGATGCATTTTATTCTTGTGAAGAAAATGCTGGTTATGTATCTCTTTATTCCTCTTTTTCATCCGTCTCTTTTGTGAGCGATGCAACCTCCAGAAATTTAATCACACATACACACAGACACATGCAATCTCTGTAATTCTTCCACCTTCTTCTTTTGTCCTCCCCTTCATCATTTTCACTATTGAGCCCCTACCTCTCCATCTCCGGCTCGCAGCTCTTGATGAGTCACTGAGGAGAGACGGGGATTTGAGCGAAAACCCAGCACTCTGAACCTCCAGTGGAAGCCGATAATCCACAGAAGCGAGAGGTGGAGACGGAATTCAGCTAATACTCAAACAATTGCTATCAGTGCTGCTCCCACTAAGGTGACAAAGCCTTACACAAATTTTGCTGTTGTTGTGTGCAAACAGCAAGCTAATATCTGTGTAAAAATGACTATGACACAATGCGAGATGAAATCCTATGAATTTGATTTATATAGAGAAAAGCAACTTGTCTACTTGTGTTCCTGATGGCCATGTAGTCAACTCAGTGTGGATTTGTCTTAGCTGACAGTTGTGGGTCAGTCATCCTAAACTCAGTGGAATATATTTACCATGATTCAGTAAAATCCAAATTTAAATTTCACTGGTGCAAACAGATTGGCCACTGGTTCTTTACAGGTGACGGATAAGTTAATAATATGAGATGGTTTGAATGTTTACAGCATCAAAATTTGAATGTTTACTCAGTAAAGACAAAATAACATTCTGAACAACTCTGTGAAAATGTTGATAAAAGGAAGAAATCAAGGGATGAGGCAAGAAAAATTCCAAGTCACTGAATATCCCTTGGAGAACAGTTAAATCCATCATTAAGAAATAGAGGGGATATGAGACGTGCATGAGCCTGCCTAAAGAAGGCTGTCCTCAAAAAGTGAGTGACCAGAGCCTAGAGAGGCAAGCCACCAAGACAACCATGACTTCTCTGAAGGAGTCACAAGTTTCAGCAGCTAAGACAGGAGAGATAGTATACAGTAACTGTTGCCTGTTCTTCACCAATCAAAGCTTTATGAGAGTCTCAAAAAGAAAGTCACTGTTGGAAAAGGCTCATATTAAATCTCCACCAGAATTTGCCAGAAGGCATGTGAGAGACTCTGAAGTCAACTAGAAGGAGGTTCTTTGATCTGATGAGACCAAAATTGAGCTGCAGATCATCACCAACACACCATGCCACCTCCCAAAACATTATTGCAGGCCAAGTTCACCCCCTCATGCAAACGTCGCCCACCAACATCAGAAGCCTCCCCCAGCAGGACAATGCACCCTAAAACACAACAACAAAGTGCCCACGGCACTGACCTGGCCTCCAAACTCCCTAATTTAATTGAGCATGCATGGGATGAGCCAGAACAAATCCGATCCATGGAGGCCCCACGTTGCAACCCACAGGAGCCAAAGGATCTGCTGCCAACAGGCTGTCAGACTGCCTCAGCTGTCAGTTTTGGTAGTCTCAGTTCAAAGCTTGTAAGGTTATAATAATATATAATAATAATATGATATGCGTTGAAAATCTAACTTTGGTATTCAGACAATTCTGATCAAAAATTGTCTGCAATTTGTGCTAAACAACTGCCAAAATACTTGGAGCTACCATTGTGGAACTGGAGGCAAAGAGTTACTTCTTCTTTGGCAAAACTATCTTTGGCCAAAATTTACCATGGAGAGCTTAATACAAGTGAAGAAATCACCAGCTGCCAACTTCAATGTTCCCTTTTCATGGCTCACTATGACAACTGGGTAGTTTTGTAAATGGCAATTCAAATTGTGGGTCATTCGATTTGAAAATTAAACTCCTTCACAAGTCAGAAATTTCTTGGCAGCTTTCAAATGATCACAAACACGGTTATGTCAAAGCACAAACCTGCATGAGGAGAAATTTTTCTTTTTTTTTTTGTTAGCAAAGTTCGTGCCAATAACAAGAGCTGTAGCTAAAGTTACTACAAAATATAGTAGCTGAGTTTTGCTGGTCTGTTTGGAAAGTCCAAAGCCAAAATAATTAAAGTAAGTTTTTAATTTGGCAATGTTGGAGGTTTTCACATGAAAGGTCTGCCAGAAACGGCATGTACTCGATGAAACAGGAGACTGTGTGTGTGTGTGTGTGTGTGTGTGTGTGTGTGTGTGTGTGTGTGTGTGTGTGTGTGTGTGTGTGTGTGTGTGGCTCTGCAGGTGGTGAGCGGAGGCTTAATGAAAGGGCCAGTTGTTTTTGCGGGGCTGATTTTGCAGAGAGCAGATGGATCGGTCTCTCAGTCTCTCTGGTTTCAATCTTGTCCCACACTGCTGCTGTCGCCCCATTTAACAGCCAATTTCCTGCCAGCTCATCACAAGCACACATAAACACGCACACAAACACACACAAAGGAAGGCAGCAGCAAAAACAGTGTGAGGTAGCAGACCACAGAGACGCGCATAAAGGGAGAAAAGAGGGTGAAACAGTGGGGCATGCACACAAACAACGGTAGCCTGGCGAACTAGATGACAGAGACGCAGGCATCTTTTGTGCATCGACAAGCACAAAGATATTTAAAGGATGCAAACAAACACACACTCACACACAGTTAGCTCCTGTGGGTATGCATGGCTGGACACTATGAAGTTTTTAATGAGCTTGCTCCAGATGTCTTCCTAGGCTGTAGCGAAGGAGTGGTTGATTAATCAAATACATTTTACTAAGAAACACTGACACATACGCACTAATCCTAATTTATCACACAAACACAGTAATCTCAATTTATCACAAACATAGTAATCCCAAATGACCCCCCACCCAACCCCTCTCTGCCTCCATTATCTCTCTCACACACACTGCTCCTGCGCTTTAATATGTCGCCGTATCTCCGCATTCATTTTTAAGGCTAGTGCTTTCTGCTTCCATTTTCACAGGTTCATCTTTCTCTTCGACAGTCTACATACTCGCTCACCAGCACCTGAGTGATTCACACTTACAACGACACTTACACCGTCTTTCACTCGCTGTCACGCCCACGCAGACCGACACATGGCGAGCTTCAGCTGCAGCAGAACGTACACACAAGCCAAACACATGTGGAAATGCCCTCAGAACACAGGATTTCTTATTTTAGCTCCAGCCACAGTGAGCGGTTGGCCCCCGCAAAATGACCTCTGACTTTCAATCTTCACACCTTGTACAGCAGGAGATTACAGTGGCATTGTTTTTTTTTTCCTCCCTTGCCATTGGCGGTCAGCCTACACTCTGGGTCATGTGATATTGCTGGCTGGCCACTGTATTAATGAGATTGAACTGGCGAGATATGGCTTTGCTGGACAAAGGCTTCCCTGTCCATGCAATAAAAGTGCAATAACCAATGTGCTGTGTGCAGTAATGTGGAAATTTTTGCTTTTTAAGGTCATATTTATCTAACAGTTATGTCTGTCGGGGAAAAAATACCAGGCTGAGGTATACGGTGGAAAGAAAACAATAAGTGATCACTTAGAAATCATTCAGATTTAGTTGAGCATTTGTCTGGTAACACACAAATTATTGCATTATTCTTGACCAAACTGCAGTGTTGGTTGAAAAAAGTAAATGAACCCCGCTTGCTAATGACATCAACAAAAACTAAGGAATTTGCTACGTTCAGTCAATTAAAAAAAGATAGGAGGTGTATGGAAGAACAACTTACATGTAAAAAAAAAAAAAGCATTTTGGGTTTGCCGTTCACAAAAAGCATTTGATGATGTGAAGCATCGAAAAAGACTCTCCAAAGACTTGTCATCAAGAACTGTTGGCATTAAGTTGGAAACAAAGAAGCAATCTCAAAAGATTAAAGCTATGCTTCAGTCAATGGACAAACTATAAATGGAGACAGTTTAGTGCTGTGGCTACTCTACCTAGAAGACCAGCTAGGACGGCTCCAAAAACCAATAAGGAAAGCACACTAAGGAACAAATAAATCCTAGAGTAACAGCTAAAGATCATAGGAGTTTACTGTGTATACCTTCATTGTTGCATGAAGCAGTGTTCCTGTCAGGAGACTACTCATGAACTTAAAATACACAATTCATTCAGAAAACTAGGTCATTCCAAAGACTTTTTACTACTGTATGTTAACTGGGATCTAACAGGAATATGCCGTATGTCTGGGTCAGACGGGCAAATTACATGTTTATTTGGGTTTTTCAGGTTAACAACTAATCAATCAACCATTGCCGTCCTCATTTATTGACTGAAAATTGTTTAAAAAAAAAAAATAGCACTGTGATTGTGACACGTAAAAGTTTCAGCTATGTGTGAATTCTTAGAACTCCACTGATTCAACAGGCGTTAAACTGAATGGTTTAGTCTTTTTAAGGCAGATCAAAATGTTCATTAAGAGCTATCACCTGATAGCAACTCCAAAGTTTGATATGTTCTGTTCTGACGTTTCAGACCTTGTGGCAACACTCAACAACCACGGACTCCACTTGAACCCAACTCTAAAAAAAAGAACAGCTTTTCAGCTGAAGGGTATATGAATGTAATGTTTTATAAATTCACTGGTTCTGGCTCTGCAATGGCATTTACTTTATGATTTCTTTGCCTTATCTTGATATACCGGGCTATTTCATACGTACTTTCCCGTGACAGGTGGTGCAGCTTTGACAAAGCGGCACATGACAGTGAAGCGCCAGCAGGACCACGGAGAGTTATAGCATTGTAATATGCAGTGACATTACAGCAATTTTAGCTCAGCAAAGGAACTGTTTACACACACACACATACAGCACATGTCAGTACCTTCTGTGCGGATGGTGAAAGGGGAGTCCCCCAGTCTCTTGGCTGAGAACTGCCCCCCCAGAGAAGTCATTAGAAAGCACAGGCTGAAGAAGCCTATTCCCACCACGAATATCCTGCAACACAGGGGGGAGGAGAGAGGAAGACGAGTTGAGACAGAAGTGACATATTTATTGGGAAGGGCAGGTAAATGGATGTTTTGGGGGAATAGTTGGAATATATGAAGAGGAGGTGGGAAGTAAGGGAGAGAGAAATGGCGTCGGAAACAGACAAAAGTAGGAATGCATGTCGATGAACAATTATAGAAGACAGGTTTTGCAAGACAAAATGATTGGCAGAGAGATAAAAAAAAATGAGGGAGGAAAAATAAGAGGATGCAAGAAAATGTGGAGGGGGAAAATGAACAGTGTCGGGAAAAATCAAGCAGCAATTCCAAGCAGCAGAGCATAAACAGAGCAGTCATAAGATGTAGAAAAGTGGAATCTTGAAGCAAAAGGGCACTTGAGACACACTAGTGTTGTGCTGTTATCACTTGGCAAACATCTAGGACATCTGCCAGAATAAGGGTGAGCAGTGTGCTCCAAAACGAAGGTGATTATTTATGTAATATGAGAGGGGAAGGGAGGAAAAGGCATGTCAAGGAGGAAAGGAAATGTGAAGGTGTTTAGTAAGAGAGTAGAGAACTATGAAGTCCTTAAAAACAAACTGTTCTCAGTCACTACGCTTTCCTGAAATGCACACAAACTGGGTCAACAACAACACTGTACGATGTAATACAGTCTTCAGTGTGTGAGCTATTGTACACTGTGTCATCCTGAGTTATTAAATTCGCTTTCCAGGTCACTGCTTCACCGTATGGAAAATGTTCTGGTGGATGACAAAGCATTTAGCTGGTCTCAGGTGATTATATTTTGAAATACATTTGGAATGTGGCCTCAGATCTAAAGTACAGTCCCTGGATTCATGATAGAAAATTCTGCTTTACCCCGCTTTGTGGGACCGATCTGATGTTTTCTCCCGTACCTCTGAGGAGAAGAATAAAAATCAGGCTCTGTGACGATTCCCCCCTTGTTAGACAGCCATAAGAGAGTCAAATATTTGACTTCAAAGAGTTGAAAATCAGGTCTTTTGTGTCTGCGTAAATTATGCCAAGACACTTTGGGAGAAACACTTGAGGAAAAGCTGTGTGGGATTCTCATCCAGTGGACAAAACACCAGTCAGCCTCCACAACTAGCAAATCAAGACCTACTTTTAAAATTCTTTCTGCTCCACTGCTAACCCCCACAGGGGAATATTCTTGGGAGATTTTGAATAAATAGTGCAGCACAAAGGCAGATTTACGCGACAGTAAACAAGTAAGACTACAGCATTCGGTTCAGCTGCTGAAGCCATTTTCACAGATTTATTTAAATCGTATATATTTATGTAAACACACTGTAATTTCTCAGAAATATGAAGGTCAAATGGCATAGATTGTATCAAGAATATTATGAGCAATGTCTGTAGTAGAAATGTAAAAAAAAGATGTGATCTGTGATCTAATTATCACAGTTCACTTAAATTTAATTTCAGGCCAGTCTTGCACAGGTACCCTTAACTTCTGCACTCAAGGTCGGAAAATTAAATCTTAACATAACAAATGAATGAATTATTTATCCCTATTGCTTTCACTCTGAAGCCAGGCGGGAGCTGTTTGCTAGAATGTGTGTGAAATCTGACAGTAATTCCTAGAATTGTAAGTAGCTCCTGTCACGCAAACCTCTGAATTAAACCCCCTTAATATTTATGCAGCCGTAAGAAATGAGCTCCTATCAACAGCGAGGAAGAATGGCCACTTAAAAGCACATTTGCTGAACTGATCTGATTGACCCAAATGGATGAAGATGATGTTGAATAATCTGTTAAGTATAGAGCTTTGGTGGTTTGGCAAGTCCCCAGGGTGAGTTTGTATTCCAAGACAGAGCCAATGTGTCTTGTCCTGTAATACACTCAGGTGGATTCAAGGACGGCCAAAAGGATGGGACTCCTTTAAGAGGAACTTTTTATTCTCTTGAACATATTGACACTGAATGATCATAATCAAGGCTTTAGTCTAATGGGTGGCATCAATCATGATTACAGCTATCTCATCACCTGCAAGAAGTAAAGCAGCTAAACTGACATTACAGTTAAATTGGTCATTTATCATCGTTTTCCACATATTTTGTAAGCAAAATGGGGAGATTACATTATGAGCTGTGGCTGCAACAAAACAAACAGTGCTTTGTGCATGAGAACATGTTAAATTGAAGCTTCCCAAGTTGCCTTAGCTTAATTTTCTCGTGGAAGAAGCACATTATAAAACAACTGGTTAATGTGATTATCACTGTGACCATCAGGATTGCAGCAGCAGCATGTCAATGACCGCTCCACTGATTTAGACAAGAAATAAAAAAACGACAGAGGAAAACCGTGATTGCAGCCTTGATGTCAAAGCCCCGGTATCTCACCACACATGCTCATTCTCTATGCCCTCTCATTTACCTCTCTGCCTCCCCCAGCAAACTGAAATATCATGAAATAATAAAATATTCTCCCCATCTGTTCCAGGCATATTGTGGAATGTATTAGAATGGCTCTATCATTGTCAGAGGACCAGAGCGCAGCCATACAGTAGCTGATGTGGATCCAATCATATGTAATCATTGTAATCAAGGGATTATTTGACATCAACTTTCACCTGCATGGATTATGCTCTCACTGTACGACCATCTAGTCAACAAGCCAAGTGAAGGTAAAGATCCAAATTAAAATCACTGACCTGATCTAGGGCAAGTTATACACGTCAGCTGCACCATTATTTGCTTTTCATTGCCTTTGTGTTATTACAGTGAGAAAAACACAAGTGGCTCAGTGGCAGGTTGAAAAGAGAAAAGGGTCACACAGAGGGCAGGGGAGAAAATTGGTTGATTTTATGGGTAACCATAAAGTTTTTGTCATCTATTCTTTTCGGTAATCAAATAATTTCTGTGTGAAGACAGGACAAAGGCTGCAATGTTTGCAAAAGGTAGAGACTGATGGAAAGACAAAGAAAGAAAAAATATGTTCAGCTCATGTGGGTGTGCAGAAACTGATCCGGTGCCATCCTAGGGCAATCGCCTCTACTCTTATCATTTAGCCGTTTTTCCAAAGTGGCGTTAGGTGGGTGATATGAGAGGATTAGGCCTCGGTCCTGCCTGACGAGTCTTTAATTAACAGGCTTAAAGTAAATGCTCCGCTCCTTATAATTGGATCAGAGGGAGAGATGTGAGATCAGCTAGCTGGCTTCCTCGCACATACAGACTTATCAGATTTTGCCTCTAGGTGGATGATTTTGAGGAGAGAGCGGTTCTGCCAGCCGTGAAGGAGCCGTGGTGTAGGTGTTAGCTGTGGCGTTTTCCAAGAAACTTTTCCTGACAACTAAAAGTAGCCTAAATCCTGGAGAAGATTCAGATCTCCTGACACACGGGCTGCATGGTAGCTTTCAGTTTTCCTATTAATTACATAAAGACAGGGGCTTTTTGCCACTTCTACTCAACAACACAGTAGATGTGTCAATTAACAGTCCTGTTGAAAGTATGGTTTAGTATGCATTTACTCTTTACAGTGATCTGTAATGCAAACTCCACACCAGAACTTTATCTCTCTTTGTGCTTTCACGATTATTTTCTGTCAAACGCTATTAAACAAAGGCAAAACCATCCTGAAAACAAGCTCTAATCTAGTAATCTGGTGTCATTTACATTACCACAGCCTCTCATTGCCTGTACTTTTTTTTCTTTAACAAAAAGCTGCTTAATTGAATACATTACTGAATAGACAGCAGGTGCGGTACGATTGTAATAGCGCTTTTGCACCGCTGCTCCATCCCACTATACAACAGTGGTTGGAAATTAGATACAATGTGACCGTTTGGCAACCAGCTGTGGACATCCTCCAGCTTTGAACACCAGTGCTGAGCTAAAATTGGGAAAATATTCATAAATTTAAAGATTTAAATCATGTAATTCCTCAGGGTCTTTATGTATCAGTGCATCAAGCATGAAGCTGGTTAGCAGAGCATTGGTATGCAATGGACTGTGAGGTTTCAACTCCTCATGTGGTTAACATGTGCAAGGAAATCCCTGCCAGTTTTCTCATTTGTGTCCTCAAACAAAGCATAATGGAGCCATCCATGCAGCGAGGAGGAAGCTGGAGTTGTGGAGGTTTATTTACAGCAGCCAGATTTACAGCTGCGTGTTGCCTCTTTATCCATATGGATCTGGATCTAATTCATCTGGAAGAGCGAGGGAAGCATCTGCTGTGTGGGTGTTTGGATGAGTGACATGTGAGCGCACCTTGGCTCTACAGTATTTACACGTTGCCCCATTAGAGGAATTTGTCAACGCTTTGCGTCTCACAGTTTTGGGACATGTGTGTGAGGGAAACATATGTGCAGCTACAATACAGACAATGCTGGAGGGGAAACTGTGCACAGATTCAGCTCTTTGTCTCTTACCTGAATGGTTTGAACGTTACTAGACATCTTCTGACCATTATTTTACCGTCGGTGCTGCCAGTAATCATTTCCCAAAACGAGCGACCCCTGACATTGTTGTTAACCTCCCGACCTGGAAGTTGACGTGACCAAACATTTTCTGTTTTGTTTTTTGCTTCTTCTTTTTTTTTTTTATCTGCGTCCCATCCAGAGGATCCAGCCGCAATCAACTCGCTTGTTGTGGATAAAAGCTGCTCCCATCAGCGCTTCTTGGGTCATCCGGGAGAAACGGCAGAAAGTTTCATTCAGCAAGTCTCCTCATCCGTGTGCGGAAATGTCATTTAGAGCGTTATACCAAGAGAAAACGGGGAATCAGGGGGAGAAGAGGAGCAACAGAAGAAGAAGTCGCCGCCGGTTGTGTCGACCGCTGGAGTCATATCCGATGTAGAGTCACCCCGAAACAAAATAAAATTTAGAAAAAATGGCGTTGTGGGGGAAAATATGTTGAGTTAAACGTGTGAGTCGGTTGAATATCTGCGCTTTCTCTCTGGAGGATTGCAAAATAAAGACGGGAGGCAGCTTCGTTTTAACTTCGCAGCGAAGACAGAGCGAGTGAGGCCAGTCAGGCAGTCAAGTCGTTCACGTCTCCACGGTCAAGTTAGAGTTAATTCAGTCATGAACGTCCGGGTAGTCTTTTCAAAATAATAGCCTTGCTGAGCAGGGACGAGTTGGAATAATTATAGGAAACAACACAAAAAAACAAAACAAAAAAACTAAATAAATTAACAATTAAAAATACATCTTTAATTTATGTTTGTGATTTTTTCCATGTGAAATTGCTAATAGCCTTACTGAGACTATTTCTATTTATGACGGAAAACGACACAGAAATCCATATTAACAAGAAAAACTAACAAAAAACAAACGAAAGAAACAGGAGATTTGTGTATGTGAGTTTGAGGGGTTTGTGTGTGCGTGTCTGTGTGTGTGTGTGTGTGTCTGTGTGTGTGCGTGCGTGCGTATGTGTGTGAAATTGCTCAGTCTTGTTGAGCAGGGACTGTTTCTACTGTTAATGGAAAATGGCACAACCTTCAAATCGCAAAATCTGCCCTTTTATAGTCAGCCCTCTTTTTTTCATTTTAAATAAACCACTATCAGCATTAACGTCTGTATCCTATTATATAACCCTATAGTTTGGTCAAGAAAGAGTTAACAAAAATAACTATATAACTAAACATAGATTTGATAATAAATGTGACAAAAAGCTAAAACTATTATCGTTTTTATAATTATAATTATTATTATTTTTATTATTATTACTGTTATGTTAGTTCTGGTTTGTGCATGAGACAAACCTATACTGGAAACTGTAGCCTGCATAATAAAGACCTGTTAAAAGGTTTTTGTAATCGATTCCAATGGCACAATAACCTAATGGGGCAATCAGGACTCAAACCATAGTATTTTTTTCTTTTATTTGGGAGAAGATTCCCATAACTTCCTGTCTCACTGCAGCTTCTCATGTGTGACTTAACGCCGGTTCAGCGACACGGTGACTGACAGAGCCGGCTGGTCGGAGCCTCCGCCGTCGCATTCGCCTCTGCATGGCGCCATTTACGACTCTTAAATTTGAACTTCTGTTGTGACAGGAAAAGCACTCAAGCACCGCTCAGAAACCTCAACTTTCCTTGTTCTCGCCTCGCTATGAGTAAAACCCTTCACTATGGCGTACTTTTTCTCCTGTGCAGTCTATGCTTTCCTTTTGATGACTGACTTTTTCAGGTGTATTCTGCAGGTTGTGTTTGTTTTTAAAATAAGTGTGGGCTGACTTGTGATTCTTTAGTCTTGGCGTGTTATGATGCAGTCTGTGACTGTGTTTTTGTGGCTGCCATTGACTAACATGTGGAGCCCTGTTGGGAAGCATTTCAGCACCACGGACAGCGATATTGTTCAGGATGCATCAGCGGCATCTAGCGGTAGGTTGTGGTACTGCAGGACTAACAATAGCAGCCCTAAGTAGAAATGTATGAGAAACAAATTTTCAAGAGAGACTGAGATACAGTATAATGAGCATTTTCTCTTCTCTTTTCCTTTTCCACACTGGCCACATAGTTAAACACTGTACACCCATACAACACACAACTTACACAGAATTAGCAAACAGAGAGCAACCCAAGCTGCAACTCTACACCACCTTATTTTAAATGATGTGCAGTCAGTTTTAGTCTCAGCACAGATTTTTTACAGACTTTGTGGCCAGCAGAGCATTGGAGCAGAAATGGAGGGAGAAGGGGGGCTGGGGGGGATCTGCAGGGGACCAGACTGGAGATGACAGCAAAATCTCAAACTCCCTTCATGCATCACTTGCACTTGTACATGTGGATTTGACTGACAGCCCACCGCCCATGCAGGCTGTCCCTCTCTGCGGGTTGTGGGAATTGTTCTGCTCTATCAGCGGGAATCCGCTGGGCAAACATGGGAGTTTTACACCTTGTGTATATGTGTCTGTGTGTGGGAGTGCCTCTGTGTGCATGTGTGTGTGTGTGTGTGTGTGTGTGTGTTTGTGCGTGTGTGTGTGTGTGTGTGTGTGTGTGTGTGTGTGTGCAGAAGGCAACTTGGCTCACGCAAATGCCGAAGGACACACACATGTAGACATAATCGTCCACATGCTGCACACACAGAAGCCGAAATCACTGAAGTTCAAAAGCATTCTGTCAGACTCAGAAAATACCCAACGGCATGAGGCATCACCTCACTTCAGGCTCTTAAAATAGCAAATATAGACATTTTCTCTGGCCCACTCTGCCCACTTTTAAGAAATCATTTGGATAATCTGTCTGTACAATATTTGCATTTTTAAAAGGGCTAAGTTGGCCCCCTGCAGCAGAAAACTACATTGTTTTCAGCCAAATTCTACAGTGGTGAAAGTGTCACAGGCTCACAGCTCTAATATGCAGCTTTTGAAAGTCCACTCCGCCTTTCCCTCGGTTGGATAAGTTCCCCCAGAAGCAGTTGTCACTATTGTTAATGAGCTGTCTACCTTAAAACAGAATGTAGCCTGAGGCTGAGCGAACCAGCAGCATCTGTAAAGCCACTGCAGCCACAGAAAAAGCAGGAAATCTGTATTAAAAACAAAAGCTACTCCCGATGTTCACAACACTTTCTGAGCTGCACAGTTGGTGTTGTTGGATTTTCATTGCTTTGTTTCTGTTGATGCTTATAAATGGGTTTCCCACTAAGCTCACTGGTGGCCTGCAGGAATTGATAGATATCTTAAATGGTACTGATGATCACAAAGTCAGTTCCAGGCCATGGGAATAACGCATAAACATAATGTGTAATTTATCCTGTTGATATATTACTTTATTTGCTTACAGGCTTTGCATAATGTACTTCTGCAGCCAATGCCAATTTTGGATATACCCTAAAATTGTATATACCCTAATGCTATGGTTACTATGTCCTGCAGGCCTATACAACCAACCAAATCTATTGCCAATATGACAGTTTTGCAAATTAGAAGAAAATACTGTCGCAGCCAAAGACCAATCAATATTCAGTTTCAGATGGGATCCAACACAGAATGTAATGATCTCTCTGTCGCATGCAGCAGATTTGGAGACAAATGCCAACTTAACACAGTTTAATACTGAGGTTGAGAATGTGAGATGTAAAGGATGAGTGGGCCAGAGACGGTTGAGAGCCCAAGCAGTACTGTTCAGTGGTTGTGGCTGACAGAGGATAAAGCGTGTGTGTCTGCCTGGGTTAGCAGGGTTATTGGCTAGGCAGAGGGATGGCGCTGAGCTGGGTGATGTGGGCAGGCAACTGAGAAGGCAGGCAGGCAGGCAGGCAGGCTGACAAACCGGGCAAGGAGACACGGGTTAACCAGGAGTCAAGAAACATGAAGAACATTAACTTGTCAGAGCGAGACCTGAGAGTGGAGGGAAGAGCAAGGGTGGATATCCTGCCGGAGATGATTGACAGCAAGCCACACCCAGACAGATGACAAACGGGGAACAAAACAATGAGAAACACTGGCGAGGGGGGAAACAAAACACCAGAAATGGGGAAAACTGGACACTTTCCGACTATACTAGATAGTAGATAGATATGATCATAGCTGCTGTTTTCTGCAGCGTCTGTGGCTTTTCAGACTAAATTCCCCAAATCAGAGCATATTTATAATGAAAATTGTGCAAAGTCATTTGAAATTTAAAAAATGAATAATCAAAAAGCACTTGAAAAGAGACTAAAATAAAACAAAGGAGATCTAAGGAAGCAAAACACATAAATAACTGTACTGAAGCACAACTCTGCAGAATATAAAGGGAGCTGTAAGACCCAAACACACAGACAAACACACACAAAGATGAACAAAGCAAGTGAAAGAAAGATGAAAAGACAGCATTACTTTTATATGTTATACTTAACACATTTTCTTATGGGATGGATGACTATAGTAGAAGAGGAACACTATCCACCAGACAGGGACAAGTAAAGGAGACCATAGAGAGACTTTTGCTTCATCTGTTCTTTTTCACAAGAGCTTCTTTCATCTTATGCACAAAGTTGTTATCAGATTTCTGCCTCAACCAACTCTCCTTGCAAACGGGAGTAATGACCCTAAAAAAATGTGGGAACTGGTCTCATATGGAATCTCACAATGTGTGTGTGATTCAGTTACTGTTGATTGTACACAAGCTTTCATGTGATGGCAAGACAGCACATGCAACCTTGTTTATAAGCTATAAAAAGTATGAAAAATCTTTCAGTTCAGTTACAAAGATATTGTACTTGTGGAACAGCACTAAATTTTTAAGTAAGACTGGAATTAAAGAGGGCACAGTGGTGTAATGGTTAGCACTTTTGCCTTGCAGCTAGAAGATCCCCGCTTTGCGTCCTGGCCTTCCAGGGATCTTTCTGCATGGAGTTTGCATGTTCTCCCTGTGCATGCATGGGTTTTCTCTGGGTACATCTGGCTTCCTCCCATAGTCCAAAAACATACTGAGGTTAATTGGTGATTCTTTGCTTGTCTGTCTCTCTGTGTAGCCCTGTGATAGACTGGTGATCTGTCCACGGTGTCCCCCGTCTTTGCCCCAAGTCAGCTGCAATAGGCTCCAGCTCCCCCATGACCCTAATAAGGACAAAGTGGTGTATAGATGATGGATGGATGGATGGATGGATGGATGGATGGATGGATGGATGGATGGATAGATGGAATTAAAGAAATTGTCTCATTTCAAGACTTGCCTTTTTCTGTATCTCTTCTGTACATTTGTGAATTAAAGATATTTTAAATCTGAGAAAAGCAGAGAAGCTCATAATGTCATAATTTATTACGCCTGAAAGAAAGTCCATTAGATATTAGCAGAGCTCGCTGACTCACTCTCGTGTTCCACGGACAGTTTGTCCATCACTGTAATATTTTGTTTACTGGCTTTTTTCAGAATGAACTGCTATTTTGAGCCGATTAAATTGCTTCATTTTCCAAAGCTACTTGTCTATGCATTTTTTTTTCCTGTTTGAATGCACACAAACCGGATGATGCTACAGGCAGACATACAAACACACAGCTGGCAGCCAGATGCTTCTAAACTGTTTGCAGTCTGAGCAGACATGCAATGGATGATCGGTACTGATTATCTTGGTGGTATGTGAGAGTTTAGGAATCCCCTTTAGCTTGCAAATGTCAATGGATTATCTCAAGCATCATTTTCACTACTTGACTTAGACCAAGCAACACAAATCTGAAAATCTAATAAGAAGGGCATAAAAAAAAACAAACACAATTCGATGAATGATTCTAAAACTAATCAACGCTGAATAGTATTATGTGTAATAAAGTGATCCTCACTTAATCTCAGTCTACAAGACTCACTTGCAAATATTTGCTTTTAGTTTGTAAATAAATTTTTTTTATTTATATATATATATATATATATATATATATATATATATATATATATATATATATATATATATATAAAATGCTTCTTACTGAAAATCTCAACACTTGTCTTCAAATTAATTGGAAAAAGGTCCCATCAACTGACTAGCACTGGCTATCTACAAACGATGGTGAAACCTGCATTATATTACATGTTGCTGACCTTTTTGTGTGACCTAATCGAGAAGCTGTTTATCAGGACAACAGAATAAATAGATTTTCTGGTTCTGGTGGCAGAAAAGGTCACAGCCACTTCCTCATTTCGAACTGCATCTCATTGGAACAAAGTGTCAGAGGAGTTTCCTCAACAAAATGTGATTCTGATCAAGTGATTTATGCAGGTCATCATAAAGGTAAGCTGCTGTCACAAGATGAGCTAAGATGAGAACTGAGATCAAACTCTGATTACACAGACAGATTGCATATCAATGCCTCACACCCTTACAGACCTAATCTAATTTAATGTCCTCACTGTTGCAGGTCTTAAAATGTGGCTTAAACACAAAACAAAGACAACATCTAGACAGACACACATCAAAACATTTATATAAATATATGGGCTAGTTCCTATGTACAAAATCAAAAAATAAAAGATATGGTTGAAATGTCAAGTCCTATCACATCTCTGACTACAACCAAATAAACAGCACAGATGTCTTCATCAATAGTCAAAGACAAACCCCTGCTGTGTCACCATTAACTGCTGTGTGGCCAAGAAAACCACAAGCCTTAAACAGCTGACCTGTCCAGCACAGTGCAACAGCAGGTATCTGCACTCAGAGATTCACCTTATCTTCTATATTCACAGGATAAAATCAGATTTCTTCAGGCATGTCTGAATAGAAAACTGATGTGTCATAAGTTCTATAAAAGAACTGTCAGTGGTGCTCATCTGTGATTTCCAAAGTCCTTGTTCTCTGCAATAATGGGACAAAAGATAATATATGACTTCAGCTGTTTGCCTTAGCTAAGCTGAATGGTTACATTTCAACATCTTTTCAGTATGTAATTTCCTCTTTGTGTTTATCCTCATACTGTTTTCTTATAGTTTGGTGAAGTGATGCAGCCGGGTTGTCATGTTTAAGTTTCCTGTCAGGACA
The DNA here is from genome assembly GCF_022539595.1 of Amphiprion ocellaris. NCBI lineage: Eukaryota > Metazoa > Chordata > Actinopteri > Pomacentridae > Amphiprion > Amphiprion ocellaris. The sequence goes on from NC_072769.1 coordinate 11,726,438, forward strand.
AAACACTGATAATAAACATACACACAGCTACATGAATGAATGAACTCAATATGTCAGACAAATTGAGTTGGTAGCTTTATATATAAAGCTATATTATAAAAATTTCCCATCTATATCTCAGTCTTTTATCTTGAAAAGTTACATATGTGCTCATAGACCACCAAAATATATGGATGGAGTTAAGATATTAGGAAAATCTACTTTTTGTTATTGTGCACCACGTCATAAATAATTTCAAGGTTTAATTTAATTTCTGATTGTAATGGTGAAATTTTGTTATTGCGTGTGCATTTATTTGTATGTGCCTCGTCACCATGATTGTAATGAATATGACTGCTGTGGCCTCATACTAGCTTCACCTCAACTTTGAAATGCACTTTTGCGCTTAACAAATGCTGCCTTCTTAGCTCATAATGTTCGCACAACTTGAAGGTATTGCTTCACACTTTGTATAGGAAGAATGATTAAGGAGGCCCAAAGCTTATTCAACCTACATGTGACATGTACACCATTTGTGCATTTATTAAAAGAAGCTCAAATCACTATTTTTATACTATTTCACAGTGAGACCTTTAAAAACCCTCAGATCTGCTTTTCCCATCAGCTCTACAGGACATTGTGCTGACATAAGGTCATAGTTGATGTTTTTAGGTAATTTTCTTGCTTACAAGTTTACCATTTTAACTTTTATTTCGACCTTTTCAGTTGCAGCGTGAGTTGTTTTGTGTGGAATGACTCAACACATTTGTCTAGCACCAAATAAACAGATTATGTTAGCTGCTTGGTAAACACAGGGACACATTTAGCAACTATTTGTTTTAGAGGTTTACCACAAACACAACTCCAAATACATGCTAATGTTCATTATCTATACATCTGCTGAATGTCGGCCTAAATGGACAAATGCTTGCTAAGAAGGTGATTAGAGCTGAATTTACAGTCTGTTTCTGCAGCCCCCAAGTAGCCATAAAAGTAATTTATTGCAGGTTTAAAAACTCGAGTTTCTTAACAGACATTACACTTTGTTTTTGTCTTGCATGATGTACGACAGAATTCATACCTGTTGCTGAATCTCAAGTATTTTGCCAGAAAAATTACAGTCTAGTCTTGTTAAAAGTCCTTGATCTACACCACAACACAAATCCCTCACATTTCTGACTTTTTCACTAACACGGATTACAATTTTGCTACGGTATTGATCTGTATATGCTTTTGTACATCTCCTCCACAGGAGATGACAACTTCAGGAACAAAAGCGAGGAAATAAGACCAACCAATGAAATCAGTCTCCTGTTCATTTAGCCCAGCTTAGCTTTTGTGTTACAAACTAACTCCTTCCACCTCAACCTCTGCGGCCTCAAACAAAGACGAGGCTAATTGGGAGTCTGGACCAGGTCACAACAAACAAACAAAAAACAATCCATTACCTCTGAACTGTAATTGAAAACAGAGCCTGGAGTTAATTACTAATCTTTAATCATCCAGTTCACTTCCAGCTGGATCGTTTGTTGTTGTTTTTTTCTTTCTATGTCAACAACTTTTTTTTATACCAATTACAAAACACTACCTCTGGATGGGATGGAGGGAAACTGTTGAAAGAGAGGGATAAAGACAAAAGCAGTGCAGACAAATGGAAGGATGACAGAAATCAATGAAAGAATGGGGAATGGACATGAGGACAGAAGATAACAATAAGGGAGATTGATTTATCTGTAATGAATGATGGAAATGGCTTAGTGGGGTGATTTGTCCCAGTCACGTCTGGGCTGATTGTGGACCGTTTTGTGAGAGGTTGAAAGGTGATGGAGTATTGTGATGCTGATTGACAGCACAGGTCGACACGAGAGAGACAATTTGCATTTTCATTATATTCTAGATTGACTTCTTTTGCTCGTGTGGTTTGACACGTGCACACGGGCGCGCACACACACACACACACGCACGCACGCGCACACACACACACACACACACACACACACACACACACACACACACACACACACACACACACACACACACACACACACACACACACACACACACACACACACAGCTACTCATATACAAACATGCGGAGATCATAGTGCAGTGTTACGCAGTGTGAGAACACACTGTCCCTTTTTGAGTTGCTGTGGGATTTAGAAATAGATGAAACTTCTCTCAAAACAGACCGAAGCTAAAGTTCATTAATCAAATAATTTGATTAAACAAATTGTTAAACGTTTCAGCAAAAGACCTTATTTGATTTCCCTCAGAGTTTCAAGCAAGGATCAATATATTGTTGTTTACTTTAAACTTTAAGTACACAGGACTGACCACATGAAGCAGGACAAAGCGTGCAGACAGAGCACTTAAAGATTAGCAAACTTGAGTAAAATTGCGTGTCCCCTTGCCCTATGGATTATCCCATAATAACCTGTAGCACTAATATGACAGCATTTGTTTTCAAATTTACCATGAAGACCATGTTTTTGAGTTGACATATACTTCTGCAATAATTTTGCTGACTACCTCTGTTGCCACATAATGTTTACGTATGTTTGTATATGTTCATATATACACTCCCCTCCAAAAGTATTGGAACAGTGAGGCCAATTCCTTTTGCTGTAGACTGAAAACATTTGGGTTTGACATCAAAAGATGAATAATATGTGACAAGAGATCAACATTCCAGCTTTTATTTCCAGGTATTTACATGTGGATGTGATACACAGCTTAGAAGTTAGCATTATTTGTAACAGAACACCAATTTTTTATGTGAGCAAAAGTATTGGAACAGATAGACTTTAAATAGATTAAAGTAAATAAGACTTAATATTTAATTGCAAATCCTTTGCTTGCAATAACGGCATCAAGCATGTGACCCACTGATATCACCAAATTTTTGCATTCTTGTTTTGAGATGCTTTTCCAGGCTTTTACTGCAGCCTCTTCCAGTTGTTGTTTGTTTTGGGAGGGTTACTCGCTTCAGTCTCCTCTTTAGCAGGTAAAATGCAGCTCTATAGGGTTAAAGTCTGGAGATTGACTTGGTCAGTCTAACGTCTTCTACTTCTTGTCCCTGATGAACTCTTTCTTGTTTTGACAGTGTGTTTTCGGTCATTATCTTGCTGCACGATGAAGGATCTCCCAATCAGTTTGCTTGCATCTTTCTTTAAATTGGCAGACAAAATGTTTCTGTAGACTTTTGAGTTCATTTTGCTGCTGCCATCATGTGTTACAGCATCAATGAAGATTAATGAACCCGTCGTAGAAGAAGCCCTGCAAGCCCAAACCATGACATTACCTCCACTGTGTTTCACAGATGAGCTTGTATGTTTGGGATCATGAGCAGATCCTTTCCTTCTCCAAACTTTAGCCTTTCCATCACTTTGGTAAAGGTTCATCTTTATCTCACTAGTCTATAAAATTTTTTAACAGAATGGTTGACGCCCAGAGGAGTCACCAGCTGTAGTCAATTGGAAACGCTCATGAGTAGTTAAGAGGACATATCAATAAGAAAATTTGATTAAAACATCTTTCTACATCACCAAAACTGATCATTCAAGTTGCAGCATATATATTTACAGCAGATTGTGTCATATTACCAGAAGACCTTTAATAAATCTACCAAAAAAAAGCAAAATGCATGATTGTTGTTTTGTGACAAAGACGCATGGGTTTTAATGATTCCATCATATAAAAAAAATGAGTTAAAGGAGGCATTTGAAACTCAAGACTGCTGAAGTACATGGTTAGAAAAAAAGTTGAACTGAACTAAGAAACTGTTTTCACACGTGGCCTCAATAATAACAGAAATTTGGAATTTATATTACAGTAAAATGTAACAATGGTATTTTGTTGAACCATATTACCTTTGTATTAATATTTAAAACAGTATCTCCCTTCATGCAGTCACTTTTGTCGAGCATGCTGTTTTGACAGCCGGCAGTCCTCAGACTGAAAGGAGCAGTCATCTGAGTGTAGCATCGACACTAAGCAATGCCAAAGGGGAAAGGGCTGCAGGGGCCACTGAGGGCCCTAATGCTGACACTGTGACTGACAGACCTGCAGTCCCATTTTGTGACAGCAGTGCAAGGATGGAATGCACAAAGATGACGACGAACTCCCAACTGCATCTTCTCAGCGACAGAAGAGAGCTGATCCCCTCATCGTGATCCAAAAAGAAAATCTCTCTCTGACTATCTCAAACTAAGCATACTAGTGCAGCCAACTACTGGCGGTACATAACAAGTTAAAATTAGGGAGCCTCTCCCCTCTCCTCTTCATTATGCTCTGTGGCTAATTGCTTCTTTCCTTCAGTCAGTGGGTAGAAGTAAATATATTCTAAATGAAATGAGGCAACCCAGGTAATTATGCATAAATTACCAGTATATAATACGAGTTAAACTTTTGTTTAACTTTTTATAGAGTTTTGCATCATGGTTTGGAGCCTTATTTTATTTAACAAGAATAGTCCCTTTAATGTTTCCTATTTTGTGGTCAACCTTTTCTCTGCGTAGCCCAACACCCCCTCCATTTACACTGCAAGATCCATACAGAAATGATGTCCAAACACAGGTAATTGTCCTGAACTTGATCTGCCATCGCTGGGATGAATTGCAAGACTGACTTTGAGTCAAGCTTCATCAAACACAATCGGTGCTGAACTCACTAATACTGTTGTATCTGAAGGGAAATACATTTCAAAAGCTCAAAGGAATGGAGGCTCTTTTAACAGCATTTTGATTTACAGGTTTTGGAGTGAGATTTTCAGCAAACGCAGATGACTGTATGTTGGGGTGTTCAAAAACCTTTTGTCATATAGTCTGCACATTGTGTACATATGGTTTACAATGTTCTTATACAACAAGAACACACTGCACAGACCATTTTTAAAAATTATTTCTAACATCTTTTTGCTCCTCAGCCTTTCTACTGCTGCCCCTACATGCAACTGTTTTACCTCCTCTAGTGCCACATCTCAACAGTTTATACTCACTATAAACCATCAGTACATCTGTGTGTAATTTACTGTCCTGCTTTTGTTTTTGAAAATAATACGGGAGAGAGCATTCATGGACATTCAGAAAATAACTGGTGTGAAAGAGCAAATGAGGAAAGCTAACCAGAAACCTCAGGAGTGGGAGCGATTGAACAGTCACATCGTTTTGGAATTGACTTCACATGAATCTCTTATCCCTACATGAGATGAGTCCCAGAATGACTTCCTCAGCCATCAAACATCCTTCTTCCCATAGTACAAGTCAGTATCCACGTGCACCCTGACAGTGAATCATTACAGTCAGTAAGGCTTCTTTTCCTTCGGTTTCACTCAAATAGGGTCGCAGTGGCTACTGTAGCCAGACACCATCCGGGTCTCTTCATGCATTTTACAGTCTTGACAGAAATAAGGAGCAGAATATGGTTTTGCTACTCACTTGCAGTTCAGCCCTCTCGCAGTAAAGCAGTAACATATTTTGGAACTTTTTCATTCACTGGTGAGTTTGGAGCCATTAAGGTTTCTGGCTTTAGGTGGCAAATGTTGAAAAGAGAAGTCATTGATCCTATCCACTTTCCACCACCTTACACAGCAATAAAAAGACAGCACAAGAAGGAATAAATGGAGGATTATAAAGGTTGCCCTTGTGCTCTGGGTATAATGTTATGACCACTCTTACTTTCACACACTGAGGTGAACACAGGGAAAAAGGGGAGAAAATTGAAACTTGATAAAACTATTCTTTTTTTAAATGTGATCAAATAAAATTCACATCAACCTATAGGATGGTTATTTCTCTAATTTTTGCAATACTCAGTGATGGGGCCAGATGGGATCAAGGACTTACAAGGTGTGAAGGAAAACCACCATCATCTCATGTAAGATCTCCAGTTTTACCAGCAGCTCCACCTCTGCTGCTGTTCTGTATTTTCCAGCTCTACACAACCCTGTACCCCCAATATCTAATTGTCAACACGTGTAGACACACTGTTCTAAGCAGGACACATAGCGCGAGGGCTCGGAGAAGGCAGTGATGTGTCAGGCCCTGCAATGGTTCGTAAGAGATTGGAGAGCCACAGTGATTAAAGCAATGAATCACCAGCATGGAGGTTTCAGCTGCTGGCGTCATCTCGCACGCCACGCTGGCAATTTTGGGTGCCCATAAGCGGCAACAGAAATTCTACACTAAAACTAGTGGACATACAATTGTGTGCATTTTGTCTGAGGGCGAGACAGAGGGACGCTTCCCTGTTGAAGCATTGTTTTTCACTCTGTTGTTTACACAGCACTGTATAAATGTGTCCAATTTCATTCTCATTCCCTCGCCAGCCGAAACAAGACTCATAAATCTAGAGAGTAGATGTGCACAGAGAGTCACAATCACTTTGTAACGCTGTGAGAAAATGAGTTCAGGTGTTACTTGCATGTGGTTACTGGAGCGGAGAGAAGTCCTGCTGTTTTATGCTTAACACAACAGCAGAGATGTGGGATTATTTGATTATTCTAATCTCAAACTAAAATATATATCAAATATTGCTGTAGCCTGAAGCAAAAACCAACAAGACTTTGTGACAATACTGAAAGTCAACATAAAATCAGCCTCTGCTGAATAAAATAAATGTTATGTCAAACACAGACGTTCTCAAGCACATGCAAGAGTGAAAGCACAAAGGAAATCACCCGTCACATGTAGAGATGCTTTGAGCTCACACTGGTAAAAATGTTTGCAGAAAATACTGTAAAAACTGTAAAATAGCAACAGTAAAGTACCATAATATGTAAAATAATATATAATAGTAGTTGAATTACCCTAAGAAATGGAGCATAACTGTAATTTTTACTGCTACAAGATGTAGAAAACACGCACTTTTACTGGGAAAATAGAAAATCTTGGGAAAAGTAAGAGAAAAACACTATATTGTCAAAAGCAAGTAATGACTCTAAGCTTACCTGGATTATTCTGTCAACTTTATAGATTTTAGTGGTGTGTACATTCAAAATAATAGTATTAAAGCATTCACCATTCAACAAAAATAAACCTTCATATCTACAGAAAAAAAATATGTAAATAATGTTGGATACTTAAGTTAAATAATGATAAATTCACTGTAAAACGCATAATTTACTGTAATTTCACCTCTATGCCTTTGACAGATGTGATCAAATAGGTTATGATTTTTTCAGTAAAGTCTTAAAGCATTTCTTCAAATCTGGTACAAACATTCACTTGGACTCAACAATAAACTGTTTGGGTTTTGGGTGGTCAAAGGTCCCATTCTTGTCAATGTCACATATCAGGAACTCTTTAAGAGAATTTCAATACATTTGACACAAATGTTCTTTTGAATGTTAAATGCATCCAGAAAAATGTCTTTGCAAAACCCAACTGATTGTCTCTACAGTGTAAAAAATTAACATATTAACAGTTTTTAATTGGAATGCCTTACCTCAAGTGTTATTTTACATATTTTCCCTGTTTTGTTCAATTACAGAAAAAAAAAACTTGTAAAACAAATGTTCACTAGGTGGCGCTAGCTTGTTCACCAAATGTTTAAGGCTCCATTATGTGCTACCTCATCAGCACTAATGTGTAACTCATAGAATACTAAACTGTTTGGAGAAAATGTGAACGTCAGTTTGGGCTTAGTTTCTGTTGCAACTGCAGCAGCAGCTCTTTTCAACAGTAACTTCACAGGAACAAAAAATCCTGTTTCTTGAACCATCTCGGTTCAGGATTTTTGGGAGGAGTAAACCAGCTAGTATTTTCACTACTGTTAAATGAACCAACTGTAATCCAGGCTAAGTCATTAACTGGCCACACAAACTGACTGACAAGCTAGCTGCAACATTATTTAAAAATAGTATAACAAAGTAAAATCGGAAAAATGACTGAAATCACACAAAACCTGAATATAAAGCTGAGCTAGTGGAAAAGATATGCCAGACTATAATAACCTTGGATAGAGGACGTGATAAAGAAGAAAAAGGGTGCAATAGTAAAAGCAACAGCAGCACAACTATATGTAGCCCAGTTGGTCACATTGACTGTGGAACTCAACCCATCCATCCTTGTCTTTTCATTTCACAGCTCTGGCATCAGTGCCAATATTTAGCAATATGAAATGTGATTGATGATGACACCCACAGTCTGCCACAGTGTATCATCTCTAAAACAGCAGGGTACTTATGTCCGCTTTAATTGACAGGGTGAGAAAAACCTTCAGCTGCTGTTCGCTGACACTGGCCACATTAACGACACTAGCAAAATTCAGCTTATTATAAAGTCAAAAAAGATAATAACAAAGTCATATATATTCTTTGAAGATTTATTTGAGTCAGTCTGGACTTTAATAAAATTGCAATGTCCATACAATCTTTAGTTTTTAAACTAATCAAAGATTATCAGAACTGAAGTAAATCAGTGGTGCTACACCAGTTTTACACGTTAGTTGTGCACATATACATGATACGAGACTGAAGAAACTGAAAATGTAATGGTGCTGCTAGGCCTGCTGATAATGTCTGATCAAAAACCAGAAGTTCATCTCGAAAATGGCCACCTACAACGAGCGTTGATTACAGGTCTGTGAACAGCAGGCGATCTCTGATTTAAACTGAATAAACAGCAGGGTCTTATTCATCTACTGAAAGAGCTGAAATCTTCTCTTTTTTTAACAAAAGCAAAGACAGACGATTATTTGAATATCCATTATGAGTGATTCAGTATTTTACTATTTGTCTTTTTAATTGACTCTGCAGAAGACGGATGAAGTAATTACCTTAAAGCAGCCATTGTGATGAAATGCAAATGGTTGTCAAATATTATTTCAAGTTCAGGCTTCGAAGGGCCAGTCATGGGCATCAGTCAGTTGGCAGGATTTAGGTTTATTCTAACGATGAGCCCAGAAGGAGAGAGGGTCAGAGAGTAGGGAAGCTATGAACTGAAGCCAAGTCCATTTTGTTTTAGAAGCACATCTTAATATTTATGATGCTCAGAGTCAAAGTCAAACAACTCTGTGAAGTGCCCCGGCAAAATGCAGTTAACGTGAAAAAACAAAACAAAAAAATGTTAGAACCGCTTTTTTCTTTCAACGTTGTAGCGAACATCACATTTACATTAAAATAGAAAATTAGACTAGTGGTAGAGACACCAGAGGCATATCTGTGAAAAAACATTCCCAACTAGTTTGTCTCCCTTTGGGGGCAAACAGAGTGTGTGAATATATTCTGGTGAGCAGCCATAACAAAGAGGGCAGATGAGGATAGAGAGGAAGAGGAGCAGAAGAACTGATGGATGGAAGGGAACCAAAGCAGATAGCTCAAACCTTGAAATGACAGATTCACAACCCTTATTTCCCTTTCAGAATTGAACTGAGTGGGAGATGTATTCACCCAGGACAGTGTTTGTGTGTGTATGTGTGTGTCCATGTGTGTTATCAAGGCTGTTGTTATGTGACAGTGAGATGTATTGTTGATGAGAAGTTCCCTCATAATATTCTCTCGCATGCTCAATCTTTCCTCTCCTCTGATATAAGTTACTGTTGCTTTGACTGTACTGTCCTTGTAAAGCACAAATGCAGTTGAAAATTATAACTACTTGAAATCCAGGGTAACTTTGAGGCAATTTGTCCTTTGCTTAATGCAAAAAAAGAGTCAAAACCAGTTACTAAAATTGGGCTGTCCTTGACAGATTTTATTAGCTGCAGTTAGCTAGTTTTAGTTACATAAATCCATCCTTCTATTCATTCATTTCAATACGCTTATCTGGGTTCAGGTCACTGTGGCAACAAGGTAAGAAGGGCAATCCAGACGTTTTTCTCCCTAGCCACGCTTTCCAGCTACTCCTGAGGGAGGCCAAGGCGTTCTCAGGCCACATAAGATACGTAATCCTCTTCAGCAAGTTCCCAGTCCACCCTAAGGTCTCCCTCCAGTTAGGCCTGGAAAATCTTCAAAGAAAGTCTCCCAGGAGGCATCTTAATCAGATGCCCGAACCACTTCAGCTGGTTCCCTTTTGACGTGAAGGAGCAGCAACTCTTGTCTGAGCTCCCTCTGGATGTCTGAGCTCCTCACTCTATCTCTAAGGCTGAGCTCTGCCACCCAGAAGAGGAAATTAATTTCGGTCACTCGTATATGCAATCTTATTCTTTCATCACTACACACAACTCCTGACCATAGCTGAAGGTTGGATCAAAGACTGACTAGTAAATCAAGAGTTTGCCCACCAGTTCAGCTCTCTCTTCACAAAAGTCAGATTAAATGCCCACCTTACTGCTGATGTCACCCTAATCTGTCTGTCCATCTAATGCTGCTTTTTTGCATCACTCAAGAACAAGATCCTGAGATACTGAACTTCTTCGCTCGAGGCAGCAACTTGCTCCCAAACCAGAGCAATCCACTGGTTTCTGGCAGAGAATCAAGGCCTCAGACTTGGAGGTGTAGACTCAACTAGTTGCTTGCCACTTGGCTGCACATTGAAGATCTTGGCTTCATGAATTCAACAAAACAACATCATCAGCAAAAAGCAGAGACACAACTCTGAGGTGGCCAACCCAGAACACCCTCCCCACACTGACCGTGGCTTAAAATGCTGTCCATGAATATTACAAACAAGGTTGGAGACAAGAGGCAACCTTAGCAGAAACACCCACCAGTTGCTACATAAATTGCATTGTTTTTGTGTTACAGGGTAGCCAAAGAGACAAGGCTTATGACCAGTGCATAATATTTACAAAAGTAAGATTAGTAAGATGTAGAAGTAAACAAAAAAAAACATAAATGTTATAGTTGACATGCATCTTAAGCCTGTTTTCTTATATCTGCTTTAACTACTTTGTCCTATTGCTCCCAAGATGACCAACAATAATGTAAATGATTCAGTTTGTTGCAGAAAATTGATAGACTCCTTTTTCTAAATATGAGTTAATAGCAAGTACTGTTCGGGACCATGACAAGCCCTGCATGCAGAAACACTTTCCTTAATGAATCCTTTTAAAAATGCTACCCAGAGGCAAGAAAAATATACAAGAAGAATCCAGATATCGTAATCAGTATTGCATTGTAGGCACTGCATGAAAAATAAAAAGTCATTGTATAAAATTAATTCAGTCACTTCATCTAGTTGACAGCTGAATGACTAGCTCCAAAGCTCACTTCTGAGGGAGGACCCCTGTCAAGAGTGATCGATCATTGGGGGCCCACCCATCAAAAGGTGACATTGACAAGTTGAAAGAGCTTTTTTGTCTTCACTAAGATAAATGGAAGTCTGAGTTTATTGACACTTGACTGAAATCTCCACCGACGACCATGAGATACTCAGTTTTCTGCATTTTATGAGTAATGATTGCATTAATTTAGTTACAGTATGTACCAGCATCAAATGCATGACTTTTAGCATAAAATAATACAATAACTTTAAAATCTACACATATTTTTGCAAGGAAGACTTTGTTGAAGGAGATCATTCACTGGTTTTGCAGCCCAGTATATTTGGCAGTCAGTGCTGGTTGGCTGTAAAGGAGGGACTTTTGAGGGGCTGGAAGACAGAAATAAATTGATTCTATTTTCAGCCACCTGCTGTGTCTAGACAACCTAGATATGCCAGTACTGGATCTGGCACAGTGTTACTGGTGTCGTTAATGCCTAAAGATCTCCACTGGCCAAGGAAGATTGTTCTTGAGCACATATGGGTAATATTTTACACAACTTGTTTGATGAGATGAAAAGAAACTGTCTTGTATCACCTTTTTAAAGTCTCACATGCTTAACAAGGACAGTGCCTACTGTGTCTGGGCCTATGACAGGTTCCATTATGCAGAGTTTCATCCCTTCTGCTTCCAGCTCAGATCCAGGAATAGTACCATACTTACACACTTAGATAACAGGCTTTGCTTTTCTTGTGTGAAGTGTGGAAAATGCCACCTGCTGCCTTATGAAGCTTATGCCTGTCTCTTGACCCACAGTTATCTTCTTTCCTGCGGCTGATGGAAGTTTCTCTATCAGCGTGGGGGAGGACTGGTTCTGAAGTGTCGCTGTTATATTGGCATAATGAATAAAAAAAAATACATCTACATTTCTACATATTACTCTGTCCAAACTACTCCCAGAGGCAACGTTTGCACAGTTTCGGACTTGTTGATCAATACAGTGTTGTCATTATAGACAGCGTCATTTAAAAAATGTATCATTACTGACTTCTTCTGAAATTTAAACCATCTTGAGAGATGAAAAATGTCTGTAGTTACTGATGATGTGTTTTGTTTTTTAAACAGAACAGCAAGTATGAAGGAAACTTTAACAATTTGAATGTGCCAGTATATACGTAATGTTTATATTGGTGGCAGGCCTAAAACCTGTCTCTCTTTATTTTATTTTTTTTTGTAAAAATAAGTATATTATTAACCTCTAAACACTCATTTTACTATGCAACATTTTAAAAATATAAAGCCTCATGATTCAAACAGTGTAAAGAATTTTAAGTCACAAATAGCAGCAGAAGCAATATTTCTTTAATTTCTAAAAAGAGTGTGTACACAGCTTACTTTAGCTTGTTAAATCACTATGAATCACATGTCAAACTCTTCAATTTAAGTCAATTTTATTTATATAGCTCCAACTCACGACATATTTAATCTCAAAGCTCAAAGATCCTAAAAAACTGAAATAGAGAAACCTAACAATCTCAAAGTTTCCTTTGGACTCCGCTTTGCAAAAGAATTTGGTGACAGTAGGAAGGGGAAAAAATTGTGGCACCACCAGGCTCGGGGAGGGCGGTCATCTGCCTCGACTGATTGGGGCTATAGGGTTGGGATGAAGGGTGTTGGGGGCTGGCTGGGGTGGGCATAGCAGAATAGCAATTAGCAAAGAGACAAACAAAAAAAAATGTCTTCCTTGGAAGACTCATGGCAAAGAAAAAGCTTTCAATCATTTAGTCTTTTTCAGTAAAAATGGGGTTAACGTTAAGGGGTTAATGATGAAAGCAGTAAATCACTTTATCTATATATACCGAGAAGTCTTCAGAACTTCACATCACATTTTTTTCCTCCAAGCTTTATATCATTTATTCCAAGAATGTATCTAAGTGTTCTACAAAAAATATCAAAAAGCCATGGACCTCTGGTGCAGGAGATCAGTGTGTTCAGTGTTCATTAACCTTAGAATGGCTATTTGACAGTAACATTAATGGTTTCGTGTAATTTAATGTTTGTGACTACCTCTCCCATACTGTAGTGTACAATCTATCTTTCTGTTGACCAAAAGACAGTTCTTTTCAAATCAAGTGAAGTGAAACAAAATCTGCTCCTTTTTACGGAACCATAAGTGTTTTAGAAGAAAAACAATTTGCAGCGTGTTGCCAGAAAAAGTCAGCCACCCCACTTCTGGAGACATAATGTGTTTATCAGCCATTTAGAGCAAAGGGAAGAGTGGAAAACAAAGACTAAAACTGCCCATTCGCATGATGTTGCTGTGCCCTTGTCTATTCAGTCTTCTCTCCCTCTCTGTTTAAACTCCATTAACCATTCACACTTAATGGCTCTGGTATTTCAGACAATTTAAAGTCCCTCTCCAGCAGAACGGACGGTGCGATCGAGCGTGGCGGAGAACTAATTGAAGTCCGCTGACACCATTAGCAAACTGCCATCAGGCTGATAAACAGTCGTATAACAAGAAGCTGATGGCTGAGGAAGAGGGGCAGAGAGACAGCTGACGATGAACAACACAACAATGATTTCTTTTTCACAGGTCACACCACGACTCTCTCAACAAGCCAGTAGAAAGAGAACGGATACAAGATTTTAAAAAAACATGCCATAATGCACGCATGATCGCACACAAATCTGAAAAGCGTATATTCACAGGCTTACATAATAATGTGTCATTTTCATGCAAATTCACAAACGTTTTTCAGAATCTCTTAACTAATCCAATGTAATCCCATAACGAAGTCACTTCTCAGTTATCGTGAGGCAGCGCTTAGACTGGTGCAGCCACAAACAAAGCTGTGTCAGTCTTTTTCTCTAATGTCATTGAATACAGTGACCTGCTGGTTCCTGCACGCACTGGCCTTTATCTCAGTAGCCCAGGCTAATGCAGCATGACTGTTGCCTTTGCTGAAAGGGCTAACAAGTGTGCGAATGCTGAAAATATACTTCGCAGTGGAGTCTTAAATAGAGGAGAATAAGATTGTCTGTGTGGGTTTTTAGCCATCTAAAGTGCTTTAAAGTTATATTAGAAATACAATGTAAAAATATACATTATACATGATAAAATGCATGAAAAACATCTCTCAGTACCATCTCTGGCAGTTAACCTGCAGTGAATATCAAACCTCAAGTCTTGGCAGTATTAAAAACATCAAACCATTAAACCGCCCCCAAGCCTGGTCCAAGAATCAGCACAGAAGGAGCCTAAACAAGCCACTAACATGCTGATCGGTGCCATTGTCTCCCCCACTGTGCTGCGGATTTGATTTGGCTGCGACTGTCTTTATTTCCCCTGGGCTGCACTGCTATCACGTAGAGGCGAGGAGGTGAGCCATCTTGCTGAATGGAAATGCTCCCATAGATGTGCAGTATGTGAGAGACTAGCCCTTGGGACCAATACTGGCAAATGGCTATCTGACTGACTGGGCAAAGAGAGGAAGGCAGGAGAGGAAGTGAAGAGAGGGAGCGCAGAAAGGTGACAAGACGGTCTGTTTGTCTTCCTGAGCATTTAAGTATAATGCCACATGAAGGATGTTTATGCATGCTTATCAGTCTTTGGTGAATACATGTGTGTGTTTGTATTCCTCCCAAGCATTTCTTTTTGCCTGTGGCCCCCTAATGAAGGCTGCTTACAGATTTAATGAGAGATGTGGTCAGATAATGGAGGAGGTAATTACTCCAGTGCACAGAAGCCGCTGGTTAAGAATTGCATTATTGATTGGCCGGATGCAACAGCATGACAGGCCAGGGAGGGACGCAAAAACGCAGAAGAAAGAAAAATCAACTCCTAAAATAAACAGCTCGTCCTTCTGGCTCTTCGATAAGGCTGAGGCACACAGGTGAGTTTAGTTTGACGCAGAATCAAGCACTGTACCGTTGAGCAACTTCCCAAAGCAACAAACATCTGCAGTCGTGTGAATGTGTAGTGATCCAAACAGCTCACCGAGGAGACACATTTGTGGACTGCAGCTAAATGTTAATCTATACACAGACTAGGCAAATGCAGGTACATCAGCATGACTAAAATGAGACATAATTTCAGAGAGCATTTAACAGACATACGACACACCTGATTTAATTTGCTCTGTGTGACATTTCAGCAACTGCACTTAATATGACAGCTTTGCACTGAGCACATAATTCAGCTTCATACTTCACAACAAAGTTTAAGTGCAGTGTTCATCGGCAAAGGCTGAAAAGTTCCATCTGCAGACACATTTCACCATTAGAGCCTTAAAAATGAAAAACCAAAGAATCTGCTGGCATGATTTAATCAGTATTTATCTCATATCATAGAAAATTTGAGACTGTGTTAGATAGTTAGGGTTATTTACAGTGTGCTTATATTATTATGAAACTGTCTGAGTGGCATTATTACTGTCATATCGTTTTTAAATTAAATAGCATCTTGGCAGTAAACAGTGAATACACACTAATACTAGCACACACTGCACATAGCAGACAGATTGTATAGTACATGCTACGCACATTATCATGATCCATAACCCTTCATGCACAGCAGCAATCAATGCATTATATTGATTCCCTCGTAGAAAGCAGCTTGTAAGACATTAGGTTCTCCTGTAGTTCTGACATCGTCCATGTTAGAGCAACTCTGTGCCACAGCAAGACATTAGAACCTGAAAAGACACTCAATTAAATTTCTTAATTACAAACCCATCAGCCACAGTATTCATCTACTTAGGATCTGCTCTTGCCCCATTGGGACATGAACTCTACTGGATCTCGGAGGGTATCAGGTGTCAAGACACAAGCAGCAGATCCTGTAAATCCTGTAAGATGCAGCAAGGGGCTTCTATAGATTGAATTTGTTTTTCCAGAGCATGCTGTGGATGACCAATTAGATAGGAATCTGAGAAATTTGGAGGCAAGGACAGCACCCTAACCCCTGTACCATATTCCACTGATGAACACTGCTGTCATGAAGGGGTAAACATGGTCTCTAACAATGTCTAGATAGGTGGTATGAGTCAAAGTAACATCCACAGAAGTGCCAGAATCCAAGGCTTACCAGCAGACCTTTGCTCAGAGCATCACACTGCCGCTGCCCATTTGTTCTCTTCCCATAGTGCATCTTGCTACCATTTCTCAAATGTGATTCATGAGATCAGTACACCTTCTTCCACGGTTCCACGGTCCAGTTTTGATGCTCACAAATCCATTGTAGGTGCTTTTAGCAGTAGACAGGAGGTCAGCCGGGGCATTCTAACTGGCCACAGCAAACTGTGATGCATTGTGTGCTCTGACACTTTTCTACCATTGCTAGCTTTAAGCATTTTAGCAATTTGTGTTACAGTAGCATCTCTGTGGGATCAGACAACATGGGCCGATTATTCTGTAAAAAGTTCATGAGCTTTCTTTCCTTAGATCGCTTTTGGAAGGTAACCACATGTCTTGCTATTTGGAATATGCTCTGAGTCAGGTGCCTTGTTATCAATATTAGCCCTTTGGAAAAGTCACTCAAATCCTCATGCTTGCCAACTTTTCTGCTTTCAACACATCAGTTTCAAGAATCAACCATGTCTCCACACAATGATGTTCCTATGCAACTACATTCATCCATCATGTTTTTTTTACAGAATGTAATTTTGGACCTGTTGCATGGTGTTACGGGCACACAGTTTGGTCAGTGGATGGTGGGATGAATAAGTGACTGGACATAAAACCAGGGTTTATTACTTAAGGTTAATTTTCTGTCGGTACTTCCTTTCAGTTTTCACTCACTCTCTGGTTAGGTTTAGGTACAAAAACTAGATGGTTAGCTTTGGAAATCATCACATTATATTAGCCATTTTTACATTAGAAACTTGGTTAAGGTTAGGCATCAAAATTACTTGGTTAGGGTTAGGAAAAAATGTCATGTTTAGGGTTAAAATGACCCTTTCGCTACATGTTTGAAGCATTTCCTTCTTTTTTTGTAGTTATCAGGGTGACAAGTCCCATCAAATCTGTATATGATTGGTTGTGTAATTTTGTAGTGAATTTGTCAAGAACTGACTGTTAACTTCTTGCCTAATAAACCCCACCCCCAGTTAGATGCCACAAGATCATCAACGTTATTCATGTCATCCGTCAGTGGTTTCAATATTATGACTGATCAATGTATACATACAGGAACTGTTTCGCCACAAATGCGCACTTCCACTATAAGGCATGATCCCCTCGACCCTGTGAATAAAATCTCTCATTCAGCAGGCAAACGAGGTGGTAACTACAGGTGTTAAATACCATCGAGACGCCACACAGCAAAGGTGATTATAGATCTAGATCTGCCCGTTAGCTCGCTCTAGCATGCGTACGTGCATGTGTGGCAGCGTGTATATGTGCATTTTATGTGAGCGGGAGCTTTAGCTTTTCATTAAAACAGAAGGCCTTGCAGACTGGTGCGTCAGTGTTTGTCCCCAGAGGTTTTCTTTAACAGTGAGCTCACTGCGATCAATGGCCAACCAGGGAAAAGAGAGAGATGAATGTGAAGGCGGTCTACTGAAGGATGGATGGATGGAGTGAGTGAGGAAGGGAGGGAGAGACAGACTAGGACTGAAGCATGGAAAATAGGATTGATGACATAAAGCTCCACTAGCTTAGAAATCCCTTCATTTTTGGCCACGAGGTCTCTCACAAGGGCAACCGGGGGAAAGCGGAACAAAGTTAGAGGAGCTGGAGGCAAGAGGAAAGAGGAATACTGAACAAGAATGAGGATAAAATTGGCCTCCTCCTGTCCTCCTTCCACCCCTGAAATTGTGTCACTCAGTTTGTGTAATGACCACATCAACTAACATGTTCATGCAATTATTTGTGCTGAGCCTGAGAAAGCATTACAGATTCATTTATAATTGGTATATAGAACAGACCATAAATGTTTATTTTTATTGGACTTTCATGTGTCTGTTAAGAGTAATCTGTAGCTATATTATTGCAAAGCAATGACCTGGCCTCAAAAAGACAGTTTGCGTTTTTGAAAATATTCATTATTATGTAGTCTTCCCAATTAATATCTTCTCAAAAACAGGTTTGTCCACCTTTTTCCTCACATGTCAAGAGAGAAATGTGAATAGATTACAGTACGTATACACAAATTGAAATTTCCATTCAAATACACCACACCGGTCAAATAAATACGAAGCCAGCATACATCTAGATAAGCTCCTGAACTGACAAGCAACTTAAATTCTCCTCATGCAAAGTTCTTCCAAACAAACAAAGGGATGAAGATGGTTTTAACAACAATCAAACACATGCAAACCGCTGCATCAGCCAATTGCTGAGTGTTGATCCGTGCCTAATGTTCCTAAAAGTCCAGCATAGCTATTGTGGAGCATTAGCGCAGCTCTCACACATGGTACAGCAAATTGTGGCAAATGTTATTGACAGAAGCCCATTAAAAGCTCATTACATTCCCAGCCATACAGTAACAGCAGCACATTGTGGCAAAGCAAATTGTGCTCGAGCTTGCTGGTGTGGTTGCAGGCCTAATGGAAAATCTCAAAACCTTTCAGCACTGAGAGGAAATTAAAAGTATGGTGAGGGCATTTGCATCTTAATCTATACATCTCAACCCATATGCAAGCTAATGTGCCTCGAAATGAGCCCATTGTGACAGAATGTTTTTACTGAAACTCTAAACTAGCAAACACCATGCTCAGCACAGTTTTTGATCTCTCTCATGTTGAATGAGTTTAGAACATAAATGAAAAATCAGCGATGAATGAAAATTGATAAATAAAATGGACTCTCACAATTTGTCTGTTTCTTTTTTGTAATAAAATGATTAAACTATTCGGGTGTTTTAAATTGTAATTCTTTGTCAAGTTGCGTGAAGTTGGGGCCACTTCTCATAATTTTATCAGGTATCGGGGAAAAAATGTTGTTTTGAATCTGAATATGTTGGTTTGCCTTACGCGTTTTCAGGTTTAGTAGCTGTTTCAGTTCCCCTTGTTGAACACTGTTCTCCACACAACTTGTCTGACCCCAGTTGCAGCTCTGCAGAGAATTACCTTTTCTCAAAAGTCTCTGCTTGTCCCCATCTCTTTGTTTTAGAGCTTGGATATTTGAGTAGCATGTGCACACAGTCACTGCCCTGAAGTATTTCAGCTAATTGTGGCAGAGTGACTGTTCTTAAGCTCTGGGACTTCATCTCACTGTCTGCCTTAGTGATCTGCTGTGATCGTATCTTTCACAGATTGATGCTATGTGTGGGAGTAAAGCTAAAACTTTTATTATGGGTCCAATTCATGACATATTAAGGAGAACGGGACACAAGATGTATTGCATTCTTTGCTAATTTTGGGCACAAAGAGCATGTGAGTAGTGTACTTTTCAGTCAAGAGGTTGCGTAACTGGGACTTCAAGCTGGCTGACTTCCTGCTGGCTCCCTGCACCCATGAATGAGATTGGATAATAAAGTCATAATGCTATTTTCGATTTTACAAATGTTACTGGGCCAGATGGCTATAAATCTAAGAATGAATGAAGGGGCTGTGCACTTAGAGGCCCCCACCAGTGAAAATATATTCTTTTACCTGCGTTACATGTCCATGTGGTGTTTTTTATACGCTGGAAGACACATCATGAGTGAAATAAGCAGTCAGTGCCATGACTGAACATTTCCACCTTGAAACTGCACCGTACTGATAACCGTGTCAAACACATGATTTCAGACAGACATGTAACAAGCCTAAGAAACTGATTCTGTCAGCTTGCTAGGTTGGATTTAATGTATCATTATTCAAAACTGGTTTCTGTGTTGGAACATGCATGGATGAATTACTCCAGTATTACAACTTAACATTGTGTTGCGCAGACTAGATGTTTTTTGGTTGGGTTTATTTTTTTTTTTTTTTTTTTTTTTTTCTGTTCTAAAAATCTTTTACTAGCCCCCATCTAATGAAACTTTAGGGATCCTGTCATGATCTTAAGGTTTTTTTTTATTTTTTTTTAAACAATTTTGTGTTTTATTTTATGAAGATCCCTGTCCTTGTGTGTCTCTTGTTGTTTTACATTGTCCCTTTATCTCTGTTTCCTTCCTCTGTTGATTGCCCTCATTAGTTTTACCTGTGCCTTGTCTCCCCAGTTAGTTCCCTCTATATAAATAGTCTTGTCTTTCTTTTTGTCTTTGTCAGTTTGTCCTGTTTGCAACCCTACTGTGTTACCTGCTAGTTACTTGCCTGGTTGTCTTTGTGTTCATTCCCTGCATCTGCCTGACCTCTTCTGTGTGCTCTATGTGCTTCTTGTGTTCTGTTTTTTGTTTTTTTGTACTTTTTGGATTTCTGTCAGATTTCATTATTCAGATGTCACATGGACTTCCAGTTTGGATTTTTTTGGACCACCAGCCTGCATTTGTTTCTTTCTCTTTCCTGTCAACCTTTGTTAAGTAGGTTTTCCTTTTGCCTTAGCATGCCTGCCTCTCGTGTCTGCAGCTGACTCCATACCAAACCTTCCCATGACATGAACTATTGTTCAGCATCATTTGTCCAAAGTACAGTGCCAATAAAAAGTTTGTGAACAATCTGGAATTACCTTTTTTTTTCTGTATTAAGTGGTGATTGCGTCAGATCAGATTTTTATCTGAGTCCCAAGTACAGATAGAAACAACGTGTTTAAAACTAATAACACAGAAGCTGTTCTAATCTTTTGTGTTTTATTGAACACACCCAATAAACAACTCCAGTGATGATGGAAAGTAAGTGAACTCTTTGGATTTAATAACAGGGTGAACCTTTTTCAGCAATAATAACCTGTTCAATGTTCAGGAGGAAATTTGGACCATTTTTTCCTGTTTTAGCTCAGTCATACTGTCAGCATGTTTAGGATGTGACTGGGTCATTCCCAAAAGGCAGATTTTCTTTGTTTTTAGTCATTCTGTAGACTTTATGGCCATTGTCCTTCTGCACCAACATACTACCTACATACTACCTTCACCTACCAAACAACACCACCTTACGATAATCAGAATGTTCCAACAAGAACAATACAGTGGTGTGTAACTTAGTGGATAACCTCTGAGTATACTCCAGTGTTTTGTTTTGTTTTGCTGTAGACTGTTGTGGTAAAAATGACATGCATCACTAAGTGATTCAACATGTATGTGTCGCCACAGACAGCAGAAAGGTAAGAAATGACTATTTTTGCAGTGTACACACTTGACCTGCATGTTTGATTATGATAATTCATAATTGAAATTCTGATAATAATCTGACCAGTTTTTGAATAAATGTATATATAAATACAGATAATTACAAAAGGATGATATTTTGTTTACTTTCTTGCCACCAAATGTACTAGGATACTTTACAAAGTTATTTGCCTCTCTCAGAAACACTGGCTGTAACTCTGATTTTGGGGCAAACTCCATACTATAAAGCCTTATACCACTGTCGACAAAAACTCAAAAACTGTCAACTTTTTGAAGTACCCTTATTATTCTGTTGTAAGTTTTAAAAAATCGGCTGACAATTCCCTTATATGCTATAGGTTGAACAGTTGAACAGGGCCACGGTGACCTGAACAAAAATAAAATATCAAGCTATAGACATTTAAGGAAGAGCACTGCCTGAATGTATTACTGTAGATAAGACAGTAAGCTAAGATATCCAAGAGACAATAGTTTCCACAAAAGGAAATTACTCAGCAGCACTCTAAATCAAGGATGCTGTGCTACAGATGGAAGTGGTGGAGCAGAGATAGTGGGTGTGAGATAAACAGCTCAATAGAGTCATGTGCATTGTAATCAGACAACGCTCAAGAGCCATGAGACAGCAGAGACAAAAGGTAAGAAGAATCTGCCGTTTTAATTAGCACGGTGGCTTAGATTTGAATGTGATGCTTTTAAAGTGTATGATAATATAATCACAAACCAACTTCAAAGACTGACAGCAACAGCAGGCTTGCT
This sequence comes from Amphiprion ocellaris, assembly GCF_022539595.1. Classification (NCBI taxonomy): domain Eukaryota; kingdom Metazoa; phylum Chordata; class Actinopteri; family Pomacentridae; genus Amphiprion; species Amphiprion ocellaris. Next base: position 11,748,525 of record NC_072769.1, read on the forward strand.
TACCATTTACAAAATGCAGGAGAGGAAAGGAAGAAGATTAGGAAGAGGGCTATATGTTGCATGATTAAAATTTCACAAATCAAAAGGAGCTAAGCACGATTTTGAAACAACAGAATCTCCTCTAAGCTGAAAGATTTGTGCGTGAAACTGACATTTTCTAATGCTTTGCTTAGCTTCAAGCAGGAGGGCTACATTTGTCAACGACACGAGATGAGTTTTCCTTATAGCATTTGTTGGCAAACTTTTATGAAGCCCTGAAGGCATGTGAGAGAACTTTTTCAACTGGATTAAAATAACATTTCTGATGGTTTTGTTTGGCCCAAATGGTTATGGAGCTACTCCCTTGACACTAAAGTAATATAGTGGACTTGTCCTAAATTGACTGCCTCAGCATTGGTACACTTTCCAGCTTTACATATAAGGATAATTTTAACTTTGTATTTGCTCTTGGCTTCCTTCAATTTTCTCTAGAAGGTAATGAACAAGAGAAGCTTCAGCAAAAGAAACTGCTGGCAGTGCTCACTGGCAAAATGACAATTTTCCTTAAATAAGAATAGATGCATTCGGTGGAAACAGGAAACAGCTTTATAAACTTGGAATGTGACATTCAGCTCAACTTTGGTATTAGCTTCCCTCTGCCTCTGCTCAAAGGTAAACTCTATTGTTCCTACTTAAAAGGTAGATAACACAGCATGACAGTAGCTGTGTTTCATGGAAAAATGACTGGAAGAAAATGAATAGTGTGTTCCAGTAAAGCTAAATGTGTGCTTTTGCAAAATCCATCTGTCTCCAGTCATTTTCAAATTTATTCTAGCAATCAGTTTAATTTATGCAGTGTTAGTGCAAAACCACAGGTAAAGCAATGTTAACTGATTTTTTTTTTAATAAGTCACGAATGCAGCACAATTCTTATCACTATCCAAGTTTATATTTTTAGTGAACAGTTCCCTCTTTACATATCCAACAGATATCGGAGACAATGTAAATCATTAGGAGCCGTGTTAACACCTAGTGCATGCATTTCTGTAATTTAAGCTGTTTTGTTCTCTATTAATCCTGATAAATACATGTCGCTGTTTAGCTGCTAAATGCCCGATCATGTTCTTCAGCTGGTTGTAAATCGTTGACTTGCAATTAAGTGCTGGGCAGATATTGTACAGTAATTTTTAGCATATTCTTTTCTTTCTTTTTTTAAAAAAGCTGCTTTATTCTAAAATAAAGGTGGACAAAAACATTTCTGGGCTGTAAAACCTGGCCACATCACTACAAGTGACTCAATTTATGCAAACTGTAATGTAAAAAATGGTCCTTTATTTGAAGAGGATCTTTAAAAATCTGGTTGTTATTTATCTGTCTGTGTTGCATCCAGTTATCCAACACATGCATGTACAAACTACTTCTGTTGTTTCCTGGAGGAAAAGGGTCAGTGACCTATTACCTAATGATCTTTCCTGTCTGTGTTTTGCTCCCTACGTCTCTTAATCTCCTTTTGTCTGAGATGGTACACTTCACTTTCTGGCATTTCCTAAGACAGCCCTGTAGGCATTCTTTGTATTGCCTTAGTAATTTAATGTGACTGATTTGACCCGCCAGCCTTTCGCGATCCGTCTTCTCAAACTTGTATTGATTTTGACTATTACTTAGATTAGAGCGACGTTCAAGACAAACAGTTCTCTCACATCAGCAAAGAAGCCCTGCTGCCTGCCACTGTGGCTGTCAAATGAAAATGTAAAAGTCTGCGGGGATCAGAAATACTAGATTAATTCTTAAACGCGCTTTGATGTATGAAATGAGTGTTAACATAGAGTGCCTATAGTACTTTCGGCATTTTGGCAAATTAGGAAAATATTTCCTTTCCGCTGTGTAATGTGAGGCTTTGTTCTTTGATGTGAGATTTACGACTGAGTTGCCCACACCTCTCTTTCCACAAACAGTCTCGTAGAACAATGGAAGCTGCCAATTTTAAATATAGTGTTGTACTGACACACATGCATGAAAGTATGTGTGCCGAACGGAGAGACTGCAAAACAGCAGTTCTTGCCTTATGCCTACATGTTGTCTTCCCTTGAGGCTGCACGTGTCCTTGATACTTTCCACTCCCTCTTCCATTCAACCGCTTGCCCTCAGGTGGAAACTGTCTTATCTCCAATAAGGATGCTGCGAGAAACACACGGTTTACAGCAAAAGTGAGCAACACCCTGTGCAAAATTAGTTACATATCTATTGATTGCAAATTGAAAATACAGGCCGTGAAGTAGAAACCTAATGCAACAAATAACCCTGTGATTACTAAAACCATGATGAAAACAGCCATGATTTCCAGTTGACTTAACAGCATGAGCATGGTTATAAAATGACCGTGGGACAAAGAAAAATGTGATTGTGTGACAAAGATGAAAAACAATACAGGCAAATTGGTGATCAAGTAAAAGATCAAGTAAAAATCAGTCAAAAGAAGTTGCAGGAATAATTGGGTCATGTAGAATTAGATAGAATTAGGTCTTAAAATGCTGTCACAATGTGCTACTTTCACTCCAGACAGGCAAATGCTTAATACTGGGCATAAGGGTTATCAGTGGAAATACGAATTTCTGTGACACCTCAGTCAATGTGAAGGACTTGGCACAGTGTAAACCTCTAAAAATGACATTCAAGAAAAAAAAATAAAACCTTGCTTGCTGTTTTAACTGCTTGCCCACCAAATTACAATAATAAATGTTGCTAAAATGCGTTAAAGATGTCTGATGAACACCAGGAGTACATTCTGATGAGATCAGGATATATATTTGTTTGGTTCAGAGGGGGGCCAGCATGTTTGGCATGAACCTGGTCCGAAGTACCACAGTGAAGCACGGAGGTCAGAGTGTCATGATATGAGTCTGCATGAGTGCAAATGACAATGATGAATGCTGATGGCATTTATAAGATACATCATTGATGCCTGTGGATAGATCAAAATAGTGGCTGACAAGATGACTCCTAGTCTGCAGTAGTTGGCAGAAGAGGAATATTTCAGCATGATAACGATCCAAAAACACTTTGCCAAAATGAAATAAGAGTTTCTAAAGAAGAAAAGAGAAAACTATGATCTGGCCAAGTCGCTTGACTTGAATCCAAAAGAACCTATTTGTGATACATCTCTCTAGAAAATTCATATCCTCCATGCTGAAGAGAATTTGATCTGTCATTGAAAATAAAAGTAGATTCTAAACTTAGTAAGATTTACTTTTGTTGCTGTGAGTTCCTATACTGCGTTATCTGTGTGTGTCTGTATTTTTTAATATAGTCCAAATATGAGCTGTTTTTAATCTTAAACAAGAGCAAATACCCTATAGTTCAACTTACAAGTGATGCAATTAATGAGAGGTGACACCATTTTTAACCATTCATACAATGGTATTGCACAGGGTTGTACTCGCTTCAGTTGTATATTGATGTTGCTTCCTGTGTTTGTGACCTATAAAGTTATGATAATGAATGACGCTTCCTTACACTAGGAGAATGAGTCTCAGTCAGAGGATCATAGAGGTGTGGGAGCACTGATAGAGGCCATTTTCATCAGCAGTCAAACAGCTCATTTTATGCACTATACCTAATGGACAGGGGTATCATTTATGAAGGGTAATGCCTTTAAAGGGGACATCAGTGGAGGCTAATGATCTGACCGGCACTCTGTTAGAAGCAACTCTTTGTTGGATGACATTTAGACTCACTTTTATGAGGTGCTTTTAGTGATGAATTATAAGCTTAGCAAAAATATGTTGATAATAGAATATTGTCAAGCACTTTACTTTCACTTATTCATTTACAGTGGAAATGATTTATCATGCAGGTGAATAAAAATACTGTAGTTTATGTGTAGGGTTTGGTCCCCAACTCTCCTCTGTTCAACACTGAACCATTCTACTTTAACCGAACAGGGCACGGTTTATGGAGCTTCGTTCTCCTGTGAAATACAAACATCTTAAATTCACCTGGGAGCAACTTCTCCCCTGTGAATTCTCTGTTATCTCACCGTTATAGAATTTAGAATATACTCACAGATTCTTCCCACCTTCGCCACTCCAACACTTTATTCCTTTCTTCAAGCATTTAATTATTCATCAGAATTCAGAAACACATGCATGCGGGTTTGCAAGCACTTCCTTGTACCTGCATATTTTGACTGTAAACGCACCTTCTGCCGCCCTCATCACTGCCAGATTTAGGTCCCCGCAGCATGCTGTAAACAAAAGCATAAATCACCTGCAGTTCTCCTCGAATGCTTGACTGAAATTCATGGTTCTGAGCTCCACTAAATCACGGTGTTGAATGCCCCAGGGAGGCAAGAAGGCTAATGCACACTGTCCATGAATACGATCAGCAGTGAGGCCAGTCCGATACGTCTAAACAGAGCCAATTCAGAGATGGATGGGCCCAAGCTGAGCAACCACAGGGGAGGCGAGAACACCTATAAGGCTGCTGAGTGTTTGATAATTGTCCACAGGGTTTGGGATAAAAATGTAATAGCTGGGGGCGATTTGAGGATGTGTGGACTGACACTCTCCTGCTTCACAAACGCTTAAGTCCATAAGCCCTAACGATGAAAGGTTAGAGGAAATGTGTTTCTTTCCCTCTATAATGAAGGTGTTCACACACAAGGGTGCGTATGGCTCTACCACTAAACTGAGCATGCAGATCCTGTATAGTTTCTGTTGCTACATGTTGATGCTGTTGACATATATGTATTATTTTCCCTAAGATATGCAATGCAGTTAGCAAATGAAGTATTACCTCCATATGGTATATTGCAGTGTTATAGTGTGATTGTGCCATTATTGTAGATGTGTTATTGCAGTGAAAATGTGTCAGACTAAGGATGTGATCACAATGCCAGACATTTGGTCCATTGGAAAGGCCAGTTTAGTCCAGCCTGAAGAGTCTCAGGAACTATTGGATGGATTAAGGTAAAGTTATTTGCAAATGCTACCAGTCACTACAGAGCCTGCAAACCCTAGTAACTAAGGTGATTACTTCACGTGCTACAGAATTCAGATCAAAGCACTTCATATATTAAGGTGAAGACATTACAAAATTATAGAAACCAACAAACCCAAGCAATTCTCTTTCAGCAGCTCTTTGGCAACAGACAGAGAAAACAGGAAGAGAGTACAGAATTTGATTCAATTCTAGATTTTATTGAGAGTCAACGAAGAGAAGTTACTGTAATAAGGGAGAAATTTGTTCTTTCTCTTTCTTCCTGTCAGTACTCTTTCTGCAGCATTTTGGATCAACTAGAGGCTTTCCTTGGAGTTACTGGGACATCTTCATATTAAGGAACTACAGTAGTCCAGTCTGGAAGTAACAAATGCTACTTTTTTTAAACATCACTCGAAGACAAGATGTTCCTACTTTTGATAATATAACATAGTTGAAAGGATTCAAAGCCCAAACTCATGACTGAAAGTGCTCCAGCTAAGCCATTGCCCCACAGCATCCTCTTCTCTCTATAGGTTTACATCTTTGGCTCATCTGATGATCTGATTGGCTAAAATCTACTGTCACAAGCCTGAAATAGGAGTCAGTAGGAGGTGCAGATGTCTAGTTTTCCTCTTAGAACACTTGAATTACAAAACGCAGAAAGGTTCATAGGAACTTTTTGTCCCACGATGCTAAAAAAAATATGGTCAGCCACAGCTTTAAAAAGAGTGGCATGGTTAATTCTTAATAAATTTTATACAGATATTTGTGGTTGAAATTGATGCTTCTGAATGTGGGGGACACCTGACTTTTGTTCAACCATGATATTGACTTTGGCAGCTCCTAGATGGATCACCATGCTATTGGTTTTCCACTGAATGTTGTCTACAGATCAAATTTTAATTTGATACCAACAAAATTATTCATTATTCCTACAAGCCTGAACTTAGTGTTTGGATGTTGTTTCATCTGTTCAGAAATGACAGCACTACATATTATAAATGTTTCATACCAAAATACTCCAATTTACTTAATCCATCCTCTTCAATTCCTACTCACTAAAACTCCGCACAAGCAATATTATCACTAAACTTTTTACTCATCTAGCTGGTTCTGGTGCACACATTTCAACATAATAGCCAGCTGTGATATAGTTTATCAGAGACTCTACCTTCTGGTCCCTATGGCTGCTTCTGAAGCTAAAAAACAATTTAAAGCCTCAGAACCTTTAGTGTAGCTCTTGTTACTGCATGGTCTCTCCACCTGACTCATTCATTGTTTGTAATTATTTTTACCACTTACAGACTCACCTTGCCGAACTCAAGGTGAGGCATTGAAGCCTAATTAAAGGAGCTGCATTGTAAGCACCAGCATGCAGACATCTGTACAGTCTTATTATTAAACCAAAAATTATTTCTCTGTCAGACACGGATGGCTCATGAAGGGATGTAATGCATAGAGAGTCCCCTGTGCTTTCGCTGTAATTACCATAATCATTTCCTTTTCATGATTAAGGTGAATACACTCTTTAAATCTCTGGAAATGAAAGCACTCTGTAAGCACTTCAATGTGAAGTGGCTGCCTGAGTGTTGTTTATCACACAGGGGGGTCATCTTTTTCACTGAGACAGTTTGAACCACGTTTAATCATCCTATCATAAAACACCTTTCGACGTTAAAATCTCATCTGGGAGTCGAGCCAAAATAAAGGATATGTTTGGGCCCAGTAATGCTGTAACAACACATCAGTAGCAGCAAAGTGCAAGCAAACAGAGGAAACTAATCCTTTGCGTTAGCAAACATTGGCATTAAGTTTGAGCATGGCTCTTACGTTTGCTAAGAAGGTAGGCCAGCTACCCTGTATGCTCTGAGCCAGATTAGCTTCCTGATTCGGCAAAATAACATGCTTCTGATCTCCTCAAAGCTGGTTATAGAGTGATAAACTCTCTCTAAAACACAAATTTGACCTGCATCAAAGCTGCTGACAGAACCACCAGGCTTATAGGAGCCATGGGATATACTGTATGTATCCAAATATTGTACTTCACCAATTTTTTTCAAGCAAAAGATAACATGAATGCCTCAGATGGTTGTTTCTTCAGAGATTAGAGAAAATTATGGCTCAAATAATTCTGATTATGCAGGATGGAACGATGTCTGGCTGGTCAAGAGTAACAGCTTGAACAAGATGAATAACATGGCTAAGAGTGACATATTTAATATTTTAAAAAATGTCAAGGCAAAGCTGGCTGCAGTACGGATTCAGTCACAATGCCATTTTCATCATGTGCACGTTTGGTCAGCATCCTTTGCTCCACCATCTCCTCCAAGGTGGAGGTGGTGACAGCAAAAACAGACTGGGCTTTCCTGATGAGTTTGTTCAGTCTGTTGGCATCCTTCACCTTGATGCCTGCACCACAGCACACCACAGCAAAGAAGATGGAGCTTGCCACCACAGACTGATAAAACATCAGGAGTATGCGGTTACATACATTGAAGAACCTGAGCCTCCTGAGGAAGCAGAGCCAGCTCAGGCCCTTCCTGTAGCCTCTGTGTTTATAGACCACCCCAGCTTGTTGCCTGGACTCGCTCCCAGCTATTTGTAAGTCTGCAAGACTACACAGGTCCGGTGAGATTACATCATTGTAATACAACACCTCCAGATTCTTATTTTTCATCTCTTCAGCCCCACACTGGAACCGCAACAAGCTTTATGCGACTTTTTTCATACAAGGACTAGTGTTTGTCACAAAATGTAGTGCCCAGTTTCTGCCCAAAATCAGCATCACTTTTGACAATAAGGTTGGGTACTGCCATTCATCAAACATTTTATTAAAACTTCAGTGTTTTGTTTTTTGTAAAGATGAGTGGAATTCAAAGTTGATGATTCATAAGTTGAGACAAACGCATACAGATTTTTAAAAGCCCATACAGTACTGTAGCCCTTTGCTGTACTGTATATATCACATCTTTTGCATCAGTGACAACATTTGCATCCCTGGATTGCTTTTTCTCCTGTCTCAGAGCCCTAAAAGTCCTGTTCCTGCCTGTTGAAGCAGGCAGCTGCACCACCATCAAGATTATTCAGTTACATCCGTTTGAAGCCTGAACAGCCTGTAGATTATGGTGAAACTGATCTATAATGAGGCCACAGATGGCAAATCACAATGCTCCTCAATGTCTCACTGTTCATGTAGTTGCTGCAGCTATTCCTAACCACAAGAGAACAATTTCTGCAACTGTGTAGCTTTATGTGCGTCATTATCATAGCAGGCCATTTCTGTAACCGCAGTGTGGACTTTTTCAAAACATTTTAAATGGAATGACCTTTAAATCCCAGAGAATGAGCCAGTTATCTGTGATTCTAGCTGAAAAACATCCAGGAATGTTTAATTGATCTGATGGGCTTTGTGTATTTTCCCACTGAGATGTGATAATGTTGATGAATTACATGTTAAAATGGTGTGCCACAAACAGAGAATGGTAGAGCTTATGAACAATCTGCCATTATCTATTCCTATCTGCATTTATTTTTCAGGTCTGTCACTTGAGTACACTTTTATTTTTTTCTCTCTTGCATTGAAAAGAACATTGATGATAAAAGTGAGGGTATAATTAGTTATGTCTTCATAGATGTAAAGCTTTTATGATGTGGACTAATAATCCATTTAAAATGTTAGGAAAAATACAATGATTAATCTGGTTCATGTTGTCCGTCTACTTTTGATAATCATATAATATATGCTTCATTCATAGAGCAGGTTACTACACAAACATTAGGTGATAATTCTAGTCTGGTTTTGTAGACAGTTTCAGTGACATTTACAGAAAATCTATCTTTGATAAAAAAAAAAAAACCTTGATTGAAATGCGGGTTTTGGCTCAATAGTTAAAATTTTTAATTACATACCCAATTTTGTGTTCAACAAATTTCAATTTCTGGAAGATTAAACCCAAATCCTTTTATTGGATAACACAGTCAAATTGTTTAACTCAGATCTATCTTGTGAAGTGGTGTTTTTTCTCATTTGTATTCTCATTCCCTTTTCCTTGAGCATTTAGGATGCAAGCCATCGCAAGAGTGTGCACCTGATCAGAACTGCTGACTGATGCAAAATGTCTTTCACACATTTCCCAGTAAATTATCTTATGTGGGATGAGTGAGTTGTATTGAAAAACTTTGAAAGTATATTCAGGAGAACAATCATTTCAGGGAGTTTTTGCCCCTCAATTTACTGGCATACAATCCAGCCTCTGGACCAGACTTCTAAACTTTATAGGACCTTAAAATGAGCAACGGTGTCTGTTCAGTCTAACAATACGTATAACTTCCTCCTAAGCCATGCATTTCCTGAGGGCGCTCAGAGCACATCCTCCTATAAACCATCCAACACACATTACTGTAACCATGTGCTAGCAGTCTGAGAGGACACTGGGTCAGGTTGTGTGTTCAGGGGAGCAGCAAAGATTTCTGATCAGCTCATAAATGCGATGCATGATTTTGTGTGATGGAGATGTCCTCAGAATTTAAAGGCTCAAACAGAGGACACCAGACAGAGGAGATGGGCAGGGTAAGCAGGGAAGTCAGGTCAGGTGTCGGTTTTGAGCAAAACATAGCATCAGTTTCCAGGCTGAAGTGGAAACACAGACGGCATTAAACTGTAGAACTCCAGCCCAGACACTACAGAATATGTATCTGTTTGTTTCTATCTGCCTGGCAGCTTTGTTTAAACTACAGAGATGCCACAAACTCTAGAATAATAGTGCTTTCTTTAAGTTACTTGATCATGACTCTTGTTTTTCATCAAGTGTTTTGAGTGATTGTCAGTTTACAAGTGTCTGTCATTGTTAGTTTAACAACTGATACCATGATAGGCCCCGGTGTTATGAACTGTGTCTGTAAGCGCCATTTTTGTAGTGCTATTATAATTTAAGAAATTATCATCTTCGGTGCTGAAATGCAGAGTGTTCAACTTAATTATTATCCTGTTGGACTTCCGTAGGCTTGTAAATGCAGCCACGAAGAAGAATGTGGCCAGAAGTTGTTATGTTTTTGTTTACAGTAAACGAGCAGGAGCGGAGCAACACGGTAGTTTTACCGTTGTCATTATCATTGTCATTATTATCTTCGTTCTTGTGATGATGTTGCTTAATAAAGAGCGTAAAACAATATCTCGCCCCTCGCTCATGAAGTGGTTATGGAAACAAGAAAGAGAAGAGAATTAAGGAAAGAAGTACAGAACTTAAGATAACCACTACAGTGTCATTCTCTCAGTTAGTGGCGTCTGTTTACTGCTGTCATATTCTGTATTTTTGTGGTTTGTCCCATAAAGGGGAACAAAGATCATGTCGATTCTATAGTACGACAATAACTGGATTGTGTTTTTAGAAGCAAAGGGAGGATTTCTCCATGATTTGGACACATTATTCTGACATACTAAATTTTCCACAGCTGTGTTTTCTAGTAACACAACTCCTAACTTGTTACTGCATTTTTTTTTTTTTTTACTGTGTAGATTGTATGTTAGATGGAAGTAGATGACAACAATGAATATCAGATCAGACGTCCTCAGAGGAAGTCAGACTATTATGAGGGAATCTGTGCAACACTAACTTGTATCTCCAAGAGCCACGTGCTATTGTACTATTAATTCTATTAACTGTTAATTTGTAAAGTTTATATGATAGATATTCACAGTGGGGTTGCAGTAGCTTCACCTTCAACAATCAGTTGATCAATTTTAAGGAACTTTATCAGTTTTAACAAAACATGTCCGTAGATTTGTTTTTCTTACCGTTTTTGGATAGCACAAGCTTTTAACACAATAATGTAAAGCATGCAGCACGCACAATATGTTGTCGTGATTCTTAGTTTGTGCCGATTTTTTTCAAACCAAACTACAAGTGTAAGCATGTGCCTCTACCCTCAGTCTTCCCATATCCATCTTAAAAACTTGTATGCATGTTTGTTTTTGGTGGAGCTTTGTGTGGCAGTCATAAAAAGAGATTATGTTCTTTTTTACAAGCTTGCCTAATACCCTTTGTATTAACTTTGTAATTTCAGAGTTTGTTTTGTTCAATTATTTTTACTTGCCAGTGTGTTTCAGAGGAAGCTGTGTATGACACTATCTGCGAGGAACATAGAAGAAGACTAGTTGTTGGAAATAGTTGTTGTGCTCCTGTACTGACAGCTTGTATATTTCACCTGGTCTCATATTTAAAAAAGGAATGATTTCTTATAAAAAATAATGCCCTCACACCTGCATATTACATTAGGAAAAAAACACAAATGTAACTGTTTAAGGGCACTGCAGAATATCTTTGAATATAATGACTTTCAGCCTCTCCATATAGATACACCATTCTATCCTTTCACCTTTCTCCTTTACAGCTCACTCGAACGTTTGTTGTCAGAAAACCTACAATGGCCATGTCATGCAAAATCCAGTTTTTGAACATATTTATATGGCCCTGGTGTATCTAGTGATCCACAAAAAATGAGAAAAGGCCATTCCCTTACTTTTATCTTTTCTCCATAGATCAAAAATTGTGCCAAACAGGTGTCACTGTGGGCCTTTGCCTGTAAGGAGTGTATATTCAAGCTATAGACACTGAAACGTCCAGAAATTGGGATATGTTGGACCTATATTAACATCTTAAAAATGAGTAGAAGATTTGAACCTCTAACAGAGAGCCAAGACAACCAGTGCATACAGGTCCATTATGAGCTGGAAGTCCCTTGCAATTTATCTCCTCATATTAATGTGTAGATTCTGTTGTAACAATTGAAAATTAAATATGACTCCCAAAATGAATTTAATACTTGTTAATAAAATCCTGTCAAATAATGAATCCAACTGAATTCTCATGTCGCATTCATAGTAAAGATCGAGAGCAAATTGCTTGATATACCTCGACTACATAATGGTTCACATCATGTTGCAGGTGTATTTGCATTTGATCACACCCTGAAATAAGTGATTTATTAAACTGTTTTGAAAACCTGCCGGGTTTTGAAGGAAAGTCACATTTCACAATGGTTAGTTTCTTTAAACTGTTTTTTCCTACTCAATACACCCACTAACTCTACAACTCTACAAACTCTACAATCATGGTCCTGTAGAGATCCCCTGAGGCGGTCCTGACATTTTTGGAAAAGTAGGTCAATTTTATTTGAATAGTGAGTCACTTGCTACCTGGGCGATGCCACTCCAACAAAAGAAAGTCTTTACTTCTTTGCTCTCGAAGCAAATTCTGTATAACTTTGCCTTCTCTTCTCCTGCTCTACTTTCGCTTAAGGCTCTCACAGTTGGAGAGCATAGCTTTGATTGCATCCTGCCAATTTTTGGATGTCAGCAGTCACCACTAATGGGTGTATTAAGGACTGTATCCATGCTGATGCTTGGAAATCAGCAGGAAGACTGTGTTAAAACGTTGAAAGGAGAATAATATGCGGATGCTCAGATTATTTGTGTGTATTTAATAGACCTGCTCAGCAAGCTTTCTTCTCTTTGCACTCATTAAGTGCTTTACAAGGCTTCACTGGAAAGGTAGAGCAGCTGTTCAAACAATAGCAAAAGGAAGGAAAAGTCAAAGTTCAAGAGAGCTGAAGGTGTGGCAGGAGGAGTGAGGAAAATCCAAAGAAGCTGGCAATAAATCTGACCCAGAGAAACACTTCTCTAAGGACAGCCGTTGTCATAGAGATATCACTTATGTGCGTAATTGACTGATTGTGCTGCTGTCTGGAACAAATTCATTATGAATACTGTATCTGTTATATCTGCATGCCAAACAAGCGGGTTTATAAAAAGCTGCCTAGTTTATGGTGAGATGTTATTGCTTCGTAAAGTGCTCATAAATCTTTTGTGTTTCTGGTACTAATAAATAACAGTGTTCAAACTGCAATTGTTGACAAGTCAAAGCACTGCTCATTAGTAAGCAAGAGCCATCTTTTCGAACGCAGTGTATACAGGATGTCCCACATGAGAATTCTACAAATGTCATAAAACAAGGACTGAATTATGCCTGCATCTTCCACAACTAGCTGAATTTATCAGCTCAGAAAACAACATGACAAACACTGTAATTACTTATGGTTGTCCTTAAAAAGTAAACAGTAAGAGACGCCTGGGACAAAGTCGATTAGTAGGTTTATCTTTGAATAACCCTGCATGACTCAATAGGTCTCTATGGGTGTTACAGGACCACAACAGCAGCGGCTCCCATCCCACATTGAGCAATTCGGTAGAAAGTGAAATAGGACGTAACTGTTCAAACATGCAAAACAATTGCGTGGGAGATAGCTAGAGTCAAAGTCGGGTTTCACACAACGTGGTCAATGATGTTAATGTCCGTCTTTGTGTTTTGACATGTCACCTTCTGCTAGGGAAAACCCAGAAAACTCCTGCATACTTCCCCTTCGTAACTGATCTAAAGTTGTTAACCATTTCTGCGTATATTTGCCTGTATTAACTAGCATTTAAAATAGCATGAGGGTACTTCAAATTATACAAATAAACAAAGGGTGTAACCTCCATTTTGGGGCATAACTGTATTATAATGCCTTATATCACTGTCCAACAAAAACTCAAATACTTGTTATTTCTTTGCTGGTGATGCTCTTTGAAAATCGGTAAGTGAGAGGTAAACCAAAAGCTGTGATCATGTATCTGTATAAAAGAGGAATGACACCCAAGGATGTCCACTTGGTGAGGACTCCCCTTGTTTTTCAACCTTAAAGAAGTGGGTTGCTGATTTCAAACAGGGCAGGGAGAGCACTAGATGACCATAGCTGATTAAGTGAAGGCCATTCACCTCATGGCCAAGAATGAAAGACGTGTAACTGTCCAACACATAGCACAAACCATGGACATCAGTGTGGGCTCAGTTCATGCTGTTTTGAATGACATCTTGGGGATGAGCAAATTATCTGCACGGTGGGTGCCCTGAATGTTGACACCAGATCAGAGGTTGGAGAGAATAGAAATTTCAAGCACCCTTTTGACTCTTTTTCAGTCCAATCCAACCAAATTCCTCAGGAGATTTGTGACCCAGTATGAGATATGGATTCACCATTTTGATCCCGAATCAAAGCATCAAAGCAAACAATAGAAACATGCTGGTTCTCCCAAAAAAGTTAAGCAAGTGGCATTCGTCTGCAAGGTGATGGTGTCTGTGTTTTGGGACAGTAAGGGATTGCTCATAATTGACTTCTTGCTAAAGGGTCAAACAACTGATGGGGACTATTATGCATCAGGATTGCGACAACTGAAAAAAAGGCAATCAAAGAAAACAGTGGCATGCTGTTGTCCAGGAGCAACCGCACTCTACAGGTAATGGGAAATTACCAAAATGTGCCTTTAAACTGTTCACTCATGCATCTTACTCACCTGACTTGGCACTGTATCTCTTTCTCAGACTGATATCCCGCATACTTCGACACTATTTTCAGACTAATGATGAAGTTATCCATGCTGTTCAGGAGTATCTGTAGGCTCAGGATGTGACCTTTTTCTGTGAAAGGACAGCAAAGCTTGAACATTAGTCGACCAAGTACACTGAAGTTAAAGAACAGTTAACAAAGAATCTTTTTTACCTGACATTTTCTGGTGAGGCCAAGAACTTTTTGAAGTACCCTCGTACCTGACATCCACTTCAAATGCCCGTAATGTTTCAGAACTGTTTTAAGACTGAACTAAATATGTTGGTTCCAACATAAACCTCAAAACATGGAGGTATCACTTTAGCAGCAATTTGCAATTCTGAGACAACTTTTAGAGTTATATGCCAGCACAGCTTAGGTCCTTTAAATCTCATTGAAGCAGAGCTTTAGTGGAGCTTTGGGGGGTTTAACAGCTAACAGGAATTAGATACACAGGAATTATTAGTGCAACTTTTACCAGCATCTTCGAGGCTCTGATGCGATGGAAAAAATCAACAGCTCTCGTAATGCAGTTAACTTAATGAGAAAACATTTAAAAACTGCTTTACTTCACTTCTCTTTGGTGTTGTTCCATAAAAATGATTTATGCACTGAGCTCAGTAATTTCTGCTGTCCGTGAAGTCCATTCGAATAACTCTATATTGGTGAAATTTGGAACATTAGCTAATGTTTCCAATCACAGAAACAGTGATTTATCAAACAGAAGTGACATCAAGGAAAGGGTATATAAATAATTATCTCTTTTGAGCTTCACAACACTGCAGTTTATACCTTAGTAAGAAAAAAAACATGTACTCTTTCAGCTCCACAAACCACCAGATTTGGAGATGTGAAGTTTTCATCTTACTGCATAATCCACCTGACAAATGACTGTAGCAATGGGTCCTCAATCACAGCAGGACTTTCTACAGCACAATTATTGTCAAAGTTCATTTGATCCCAGATACCAGAGGTTAAACAACTTCAGTGGTTTACCCGTCCACTGCTAATTCAGGCAAAAGCCACATATAAAACTCAGCATTATGGGTAATCTGGCCTGCACAGCAATTAATTACAGGATAAATGCCGACATGTCGTGTAACTGAGCTGCAGTGCAGCTGGCATGCAGGGCAGGGACAGCCTGAGAGTCTGACATGTTTCCCTGGAATATGACACTTAACGATGTAAAGTAAACCACTTTGTGTTAGTGTAGTACATGTGTAGGGCCGTGTGCACATGGCCAAAGGTGGATTACAGACAGGCAAAAACATGAATGTGTTCCAGGGCTGCAGATACCCACAGGCCTAAAAACCTCAGGTTTAATTGGTGTCACTTAGCTGGGTTTAATTGCAGGTTTTTTTTTTGTTTTTTTTTTTTTTTAGAGGGATATGGTCACAGCGTCAAGCCAAATAATCAGAGTTTATTTGTGCATTTCTGGATCATTACAGTTTGGGTCTTGGTCATCATTTTAATTTGTAATAGAGTCTTTGCAAAGTATATTTGCTAAAATGACGATGTGCTTGATTTTATAGGAGTAATAATAATATTTGTGACTTTGTAGCTATTTCTTCTGAGGAAATAAATATGGCCAAAGAGGTGAAATCAAATAAAAACACATTATGTTAATTGATCAGACTTAGACATGCAATATTTTTAAATATCTGACTACATATGGATAACTACAGAGTCACCATTTAATGTTGTCATTTGTATTTCTATGTGTAGTTTTACAATCATGCAATATTTTTACAGTAAATTACAATAAAGCTGATTTCAAGAGTCAGGCTGCTCATTTTACTGTTAGATCGTGCCTGTTGATAAAACAAATTTTGAAATTTTGGTAGAAGTGGTGATGCTGTCAAGTTCTACACAGCAAATTAGTTACTTGCTCTCAGCTCCAATGGGAGCCTTCTCACTTCTTGTTTCTTCCAAAAGGGATTTAAATGTGTAAGATTTATAGGGATTCATCAGCAGAAATTGAATATAATTTCAAGAAATTAATCTAATTAGAGTATAATCATCTGAAACTATGAATGAATGTGTTAGAATGAGCCGTTATAGGTGCAGAGGGAGCAAGTTCTCATTCCACCATGTTTCTACAGTAGCCCTGAATGAACAAACCATTTTTTGCATTTTTAGCTGCCACTATTTATTCTCCTACATGCTTGGGGGAAAAGACAAAGATACTCTGTTAAATGCAGTCTGAAACCTCACTGCTAGATGCCACTAAATCTACACATTGGCCCTTTGAGGGATTGGGAAAAACCTCCATGATATGCTGTGACATTGAGCACAATAATTTTACCTCCCACATGTCCAATTCTGCAGTAAATCAGCTGTCACCCAATGTTTCCATGCATCCAAATAAGACTCCTGTATAATATCCATTAATAGTGCTACTAGCAAAGAATTTGATAATGAGGTAGTGCAATTTTATGTGCATAAATATTGTTTGTGCCTTTTTATTTAGTCTGACTAATGTGAACTGATTAAGACAGCTGGAATCTATCTAATGAGAAGTACAATGAGCCCTGGCCGTTGTCATTTTGAGACGTCATTGAATGCCAAACTTAGAAAGCACAAGCTCCCTACCAGACCACATGCAGACCTTTTGTGTACAGAGGTGCACATGAACCACACACCATTCTGTTTTTTCAGTTTTTTCTATTTACTCCAGTGGCTACAGGGAAAATTGTACTTTTTAAAGTTAAATTTACTTGACTGATTAAAGCAAGCAGCTGATTAAAAAGACATTAAGTTTACAAAAGCCATTACCTCAGATTCTTCCTTGTGGAGGCCATCTTGTCCTGGAAGTTAAAGAGGAGGCGTGTCTTCAGAACACCTCTTTCATAGGTTCACTGAGTAGGTGGGATTTCAGACATGATTGGATAATAGATGTGTCCTGATTGGCCAGTGTAAACTGAACAGGCAAGCAACTTCCCTATACATATATATATATATATATATATGTGTGTATATATATATATATATATATATATATATATATATATATATATATATGTGTGTGTATATATATATATATATATATATACATATATATATATATATATATTTTTTAATTGTGTTTCCAAAGTTGAAACTCTGTTTCTCAATACAATAATGAACTGTACTGAAGCACTGCAGGACATCACGTCTGAACTTGTCATATTATTTCACAGTGTAGATTCCTCTCTCATATAAATATGAGTATATGAAAGTTACAAATACATATCAGTGTTTTCTTACTACCCTTTGTTGACTTGCATGCCATGAGAAAGAAGTTCTGACCACTGTGAGCTACTGATACTGACCTCACTTCTCCATTACTGTGTAACTACTTCCGATAAAAATGACTCATGACTTTACAACAAGACACAGTGAAGTCCTTAACTGGGCAACAGTGGCTCTTTGGAGCAGAACACATGAAAGCATTTCCCCCTGTGGCTATTGCCATGATGTTTGGTAGTTATAATGACCTCGTGTGAACAATCTATAGTTGAATGCAGTTGCAAAGAAACAACAGAGCAGTGTTGCAATGCATCAGAGTCAGTAATACAAGTCTGTACTTGTGGCAGCTTCTCTCTTTTACTCTCTCTCTCTCTCTCTCTCTCTCTCTCTCTTTCTCTCTCTCAAACACACACACACACACACACACACACACACGCCACACTTCCTTTTCCACCCCCTTGTTATTTAGGTTTCAACACACACCCTCCACAGTCTTCAACCTTCCTGGCAATCTCACTTCATACTTCAGTAATGATTAACTGTCTTTCCTCAGAGGTCTGAAGGAACGATAGATATATATTGAAGCACAATAAGGACTCTGACACAGTGAGCACTGAAGAACAGTTGAGGAGAAGCAACAGTCCTCCAGAGGTCAGTTTCACTCAAATGTAAGACTTTAGAAACATGTGGGTGATAAATTAGCCTTCTCAGACCAAAGTTCCACTCTGCAGGCTGAAAAAACTCAAAGTGTATGTTTGTATAGAGCTCTTTTAATTTGATCCTTTCTCATGCTACAGTGAAATGCAAGAGAGCTGACAATGGGGTTCACAGCATTGCTCTGTTTTCTGTCTGCATTCACTCTGACAACACAAGGTATGTATTTGCTCAGTCGATATATATATATTTTTGAATATCTGTTATAAATGTGTTGCGTGCATGCGGCTTCTTAACTTATCGTAGCTGTAGAGCTGGAAATAAAGACTAAGGTGTAACTGTGTGATTGTACTGTTGATAATGTTCATTTGAAGATGCATACAAATGAACAAGGCGCTTTTGTTTCCATTAAGTCTCAGTGCATCTGTGTTTTTGTCCACAGATTTGGCGAGCCTCATTGTGAGCCCCACAGTGACTGCAGAGTGTGACCAACAAGTTACCCTGAACTGCAATGTATCCTCATATCAAAATGGACTATCAATAACACATTTGGAGTGGTCCCAAGATAAAACAAAATTATGTACTATGGACAGCTTGGGAGGACTTATCCAACACAACACAGCCCCTCTTGGTAGCTTCCAATGTGACTACGAAGATGGAAGACTGTCCGTCACCTTTCCACGTGTGCGGGCTCTGAACAGTGGAAAGTACAGGTGCAAACTGCGTTCCAACCATGGAACGTCCAATGAATACACAACAGTGGAGTTAAAAGGTCAGAGTCCACATTTATTCCTACTTACACCAACAACAAAACTACATAGCACTATTTGTTGTATTTGTTGCTGGCATGAATGTACAAAATACAAAAAAAAAAAGAAAAAGCTTTTCACACTCAGGTATTGTGATCTTGAGCACTACTTTCACTTCATTAGAAATAATGCATGTTGGATAGCAATTGTCTTTTTCCCTGCCTTTGTTTTAAAATTCATCAGAATAGTGTGAAGCAATAGGCAGGACCGTGCAAAGCATTACCTGCATGCACATGCAGAAAACAAAGCTAATTAGAGTTACAAGCAAGTGTCAGACACAAATCAAGTTATGCTGATAAAAGATGAACATTAGCAAAGTTGAATTGCTGCATCTTGACACACTAAAAGTTATCATCATAAGGCAGAATAAACAGATACACTCCAATAATGTACCTTAGTAATGCAGTCAAGTGTAGCACTGAGATAAATGTACTTGCCACTTTTCCCTAAAAGTGAAAATGAGTGGTGTGTTGTCAATATATGATGCTTTCAAATACTGAATGAGAGCATGAATGTCCCTAGTGTGTTGCAGATCAACTGCCTTTCAACCATGTTCTTGTGGTTTTCCTTCAGAGTGTTGTGCGAAAGTTGAGGGTGTTTTCATGAGTGATGGTCCTTCCTGCACCTTCCATCGTGTCTACCCAGAAGGAGAAGTGCACTGGTTTCATGGCTCCCACAATCTCTCAGACGGGTCTGTGAGGCACAACACTTCTCAAAGTGTGGATAATGAAGGTTATCTGACTATCCATAGTTACTTGAAGAGGAAAAGTTCCCATGTGCCTTACAATTGCTCTTTAAAGAGCACCAGGTCTGGTAGGTACATTGCAAGTACTCTGGTTAAAACTGAATTGCCCAGCAACGGTGAAGTCAGAAACATGGGATCTTCAAACTTGAGCAGATCACAGGAACCTATGAGGACAATTCTTGGTATTTTAATCTTACTAGCTGCCATAATGAAATAATGGATTTGCCAAAGGAAATCCATGTCAGAGAGTCTGATCGGATGAAGTGATGATTAACACTGATTAGAAACAATGAGGTACTGACATTTATGCTGTTGTTTTATTTTATTTTTTTCAAGCACCAGAGCAACAGTGCTCTGAGTTAAGTGACTCATCCTGCACGGTCTAAAGGTTCATTTTTCTCCCTTTTTGCTCATAGGTGAAGTGAACAAGAAAATTACAGACTGTTGAGAGGTGATAACAAGGGAGTCGATAATCATTACACTGTATAAAATACCTTTGTTGTTTTGTTTCGACAGACTGTCACGGATGGGAGAGCAAGGCATATTGGTTTCATTATACTCTTTTAGAAAACAACAAACACACCCACACTCACAGAAGGCATACCTTCACATAACTGGAAAGACAAAATCTGCCTGGGACAGTTTTGTCTTGAGCTTTAAACCTCTGAACCACAAATTAGCTTCAGAAGTGTGTACTTACTTCTATGAGACTGAGATGAAAGCATCTGTTGACAGGTGTTTACACCATGTGTCTGCAGCACCATTGTGTTTGTGTAACTGTGAATGAATGCTTTCTGCGAAAACTGCATGAAAACAAATTCTTTAACAGAATGCGGACCATAAAAAATGGGCTTTTCTGTAGTTTTCTTTTAGAAACAGAAGCTTTTTAGTTTGAAACGTGAAATAGCAGGACGCATGAATCGTCAGTCAAGCAACAGATCTGTGTGGTTTGTGGATGGATGCTGCCCTCTGGTGAACTAGCGGGATAATGAACAGTGATATAAATTCCTGTAAGTAACAAGACATAGGTAATTTTTTCAGGCAGCAGTGGGCTGCACATGTGGAAGGCAATATGACTGCATTTAAAGGGTTGATTTACCCAAGTTAGAGCTTGTAAAAATGACATGAAACCAGTCAATGGTTGTATATGGGGCTAATTTTAAGTAGAAAATGGTTTCCACAGTGAGATCTGTGGATTATCCAAAGTGATAAAGAGACTGAGGCAGGGAAATATTAGCTTCTGTATGGCTACATGCCACCAGAGGTAATTAAGATTTGAAAAAACCAACCCCTAAGTTTGCATGCCTGAAGTATATATAAATGCTCAGATACAGATCATGTCTAACTTGCACAAAAATTTATAGTAATATGCAAAACTGTATATCAGTTCCTTTTTCATTTGGAGTCAGACCAGCAATCAGCATGAGCAAGAAGGCAAATAGAGATCATTTCTGTTGGTTCCCATCTTCAGTTTGCCCTCAGACTCTCCCCATTCAGGTCTCTGTAGGTATAACTTAAAGCTAGAGGACAAACCCAGCTCCAAGGCTAAAACGCAGCCTTTTTACTGGCTCAGTGCACTCTCACTTCACTTCAGACAGGACATTGGAGAGCCTTTTCAAGTCAGGATGACTCTCTGCTAATGGTGTCACTAAATCGGTGTCATGCAGGGGGAAGGTCGAGCTTTTAGCAAGACAACGATGGGCCACGAGTAAACCAAGTCGAGGTCACCTTGACTATTTCAGAGCGCAGGATTGCATCCAGACACAGACGTAACACACAAAGCACAGCTGTATTTACATCATTACAGAGGACCCCACACTGACTTCCATTGTTTTTTGTATCATTTTGGAGATTATGTCATCCTAACCTTAACACAAGTCTTCATCCAAACATGTAATAATTTACATCAAGAGGACTTAATATTGTCAGATATTGTGACTTTGTAAACAGATTTATGTCGCCTACATACACACCAGTCCAGATATGCTTGCAGAAAACTTGAATATTTGTGTTGTCTTTAAAGGGTTTGGGGCAGAATAATGATCTTTCAAAAGCCTAATATTGAAAATACTGCTACTGACAAGAATGAAATGAGATATACTCAGCTTACAAATATTTAGCAGCTTAAAATTAAAGCAATTTACACAAACAGTGAGAAACTAAAGCACTAATGCAGATTGAGTGAATGAACATTTTAAAAAATATATATAATATTCCTGCATTCAGACTTACAACAGAGTGATGTGCTGCAAACAATATTCTGCAATAGTTTTTAAAATGAATGATTGTAAATTCTCTTGATTTTTTTAAACTAGAAAATTAAATACCTGAGTTATTGTTTTACTTGAAATTGGATGTCGTCAAAAGCAGGAGGGATCACTTAAGGTCTACAGGACATCAGTCGCAGTCTCATCATTGTGTAAATGAGTTCACCTAGAAATCTGCTTGTTTGGTCTTCTTATTGGTTTTCAGTTTTGGTATATTCAGAAAATTTTACTGGCATTAATGTTTGTGAAATGTTTTTGTAAATAATGACTGTTGTATTTTTTTCTTAGTTTGTTCTGTTTGTTTTTACAATCAAGAGTGATTATTCAAAATGATTGATGTGTGATTATTTTCCATAAGACTGTCATTATGTGATCTGCTGTCACTTGGACTGTACATCATTCACAATCCTAGATAGACATGTGAAATCTAACGTAATCCATTACAGCAGCTCTGTCACAAATTTTACTTTTACAAAGGTTCTGCACTTTCAGTTTTTACTGACACTATCAAAAGGGTGAAATTTCTGCTTTATGTTTTTGAGTGGTAGTGCACTGTGTTACAGTTAAAAATGTTTTTGACATTATACTCCTCTCATGTATGTAAAGAGCAAAAGTGTGTGCAAAATGAATAAATGTAAATATCTGTACATCCTGACGAAGGTAATGGCTAAAACATTAATCTTGAACATTTAAAATTAAAGACTGAATTGACATTTGCACAGCTGTCCTGGAGCTGTGAGACAACTTTAACGTTTTCTCATCCCTGCCAATCTGTTTTGTTTTGTTTTTCTGACTTTGGCTTTACTCCAACTAACAGTGGACACAAAGTCCTTGAAGTAGAAACTGATCATCTGCAGCATTAAAATTGCAACAGCTGCTTCTTCTGATGAAGATCGTGTGCTGTGACTAGAAACTAGACTGTCCTTTGAAAGGACTTTGAGATGAGACAACTGGACTTCAGCTTAGAGCCCAAATGATTAAGTCACAGAATCTTGTCTAGAGTGTTTTGTTGAGGGTTTTTTTTTCATTCACTGTAACAGCATGGTGGCTCTGTGGTTAGCACTGTCTCCTCACAGCTAGAAAATCCAGGTTCGTGTCCAGGCCTGGTCCTGGGATCTTTCTGTGTGGAGTTTGTATGTTCTCCCTGTGCATCGTGGTCTTCCTCCCACAGTCCAAAAACATGCTGAGGTTAATTGGTGATTCCGAATTGCATTTACTGTAGTTGTGAATGTGAATGTGCTCAGTTGTTTGTCTCTATCTGTGGCCCTGTGATAGACTCTTGACCTGTCCAGGGTGTCCCCTGCTTTCACCCTGAGTCAACTGGGATAGACCCCAGCCCCACGCAACATTACCAAGGAGTAAGCAGTAACAGCAAACTACATGAGTGTGTCACTCTCTGGTTGTAACATCCCCTTGTAACCACAAGGTGGTCTAAGTTATACACTTATCAACCATCCTCTGGAACAAATAATGACTCCACTCTCCTTATGATGCTTATCCACAGTGTTCACAAGGTCCAGGTTGTCTGGGATCACTTAGGTCGAGTAAACAGAGACAACCTGTTCACCATGCAATGGTTTGCTTCATCATGAGTTTCTTGTTCCAATAAAATAAACAAATATACACCAATCAGCTCCAACATTGACTACTGTCTGGTGAAGGGAATAACATCGATCATCTTGTTATATTGCAACGTTCTGCTGGGGAAACCTTGAGTCCTGACATTCATGTGGATGTTTGACATGTACCACCCACCTAAACACTGCAGGTCAAGCAACCCTCTACTCCCCATGGCAACAGCAGTCCTTGATGTCAGTTGCCACCTTCGGCAGGAAAATGTACCCCAATATACCACAAAACCTGCTCAGGAGTGGCCTGAAGAACATGAAAGAGCTAAGCTGTTCATCCGGTTTCCACATTCTTGAGATCCAAATCTTAAGGAGCATCTGTGGGATGTACCACGGTATGCCTGATCTAGGTAGGTCCCACCCTGCAACCCACCAAATTCACTGCCACTATCTATCTATCTATCTATCTATCTATCTATCTATCTATCTATCTATCTATCTATCTATCTATCTATCTATCTATCTATCTATCTATCTATCTATCTATCTATCTATCTATCTATTTATAGGACTATCTATATATTTCACTGTATACTATGCATAATTGTGTTTGTGATAAATGAAGGTCTTGAATCTTGAATCACTATCCCGGTGCCACAGGACATCCCCAGAGGTCCTGTGTCTGTGCCCCACTGGGTCAGAATCAGAGGTGTTTTAGCAGCATTTAGAAAGGGGACAATATTTGGCAGGTGATCATGATGTTATGCCTGATTGATGTATACATTTATAACAATATTTATATATATTTTTTTGTTTGAGTTTTTTGATGCTCTTGGATAATTATAAGTTCTGTTTTGCAGTAGGGGACCTACAGGATTTTCTTGCACATCGTCGTGTTTCTGTGAGAGATCCCGCTGCTTTGTTACATCATCTCTCTGTGTTTGAAATTCGTTTCTCCTCCGAGCATCTCATCTGGGCAAAGTACACGGTGGGGCTGTTCAGTCTATTCACCGAGATGTGTGAATGAGTGTATACAGGGGTTTCGGGTCATGTTCCCATGGTAACTGAGAGGTCTCTCACTCTGTGCCCTTGCTTCATGTGTGTGTGTGTTGGTGTGTGTGTGTGTGTGTGTGTGTGTGTGTGTGTGTGTGTGTGTGTGTGTGTGTGTGTGTCTGACCAATTATCCAAGTCGGCTGTTATCTCCTTTCAGGGAGCTTTACACTATCACCTTGACAGCCGGGTGGTCTATGGTCAGGTGAGTCGCCACAGCTAGTTACACCACACACAAGAGCCGAGGGAGGGGCGAGGTGGACAGATCAGAAGAGGCGAGATAAGGAGCTGACCGACCGACAAACAGCGAGGCAGGATGAATAGATGGGACGGGGAGGGAGAAAAGACAGGGGCAGGGGGATGGAAGAGGGAGATAAAAGCCAGATTTTGTCAACAAACAGCCAAGATTTATGCGAAGCACTGATAGCCCATTACCTAACATGACGGTAAATGGGAGTTGGCTTGGGATTAATTACTCCAAGAACTGATGTACACAAGGCTCAGTGTTGCTAGTGACAGTTTCTATGGATGTCCGTGTATCTTCTTTCCTCATTTTTCGACACTTTTCAAACCATTTTGCCCAACTGCATGAACATATTGAACAACATATTTTAACATAACATATTTTAAATTCATAGCAAACATCAATATTTGTTCACAGCCTGCAGTGTTGTATGGTTTCACTCTGTTCAGCATAACAGCTCAGCATTTACTTTAGTAAAATAGCAGTACAGCACTGTAGAAATAACATAAGTAAGTACGCTCAAAAAATCTAATTTAAAAATATATATATTGCTGAATGTCCCTTATCAGTGTGAGAATATTTAATTAAGAGGTCGTGATGCAAGAACATATAAACAGAGTTAAGCAGCTACATTTGATATCTTGAAGATCCATTGAGCACTGTGGCACTAAAACATATTTGACCTGATTTATTTTCTATGGGACACAAGTGAAAAGCATTTTGGGTTTCTAGGTGATACAAGATTGATCAGTAGTGCAACAAAAGATGGAAGGAATGAGATGTTGAAAACTTAAGACAAACTACTATGTTTATAAAAAGGAAAACAAATGACAATAAAGAAGCAACACGGGGGTGGGAAAGTAGATTCAGGAATTAGTTTTTATGTCTGTGGAGATCAGACATAAAGATCATTATTGCACTCCTTCTGATCCCTCTTATCTAAGTCCCGGATCTCCAGGATGACACATAAAAACAAAACCGAAGTGTTGCTCAGCACTGTATCAAGGGTATCGCTGGAGAAAGTACCTGTTGCTTATTGACACAGTGTTTGCAGAGGAGCAGGCTACTCGCTTGGACTAGCAATGGGAGTAATTGCTCACTTAGCAAAGCCGGTTTGTTTACATTCTGCTCATGCCAAATACTCATTCTTTAAATCATTTATTCTTCTATTAATTGTCAGGGTCATGTGTTAGCTCCTATTTAGTTTCTTCAGCTCTTCATGTACCCCCCTTTTTTGCGCATAGCTATCAGTCATCATTCAGTACCTGAGGTGCAGAAAATCCCTTTAGGCTCTTATTGTTCACCTCGGTTCAGCCCCAGTTATGTCCTGATAATGTCAGAAACTTACTGCGTTTTTACGTAACAGTGTCGGTTTCATCGACAGGCCTTTTCCTTTACTGAATCCTTTGTAATCTTATAATACATACAGAAAGAAAAAAAATCAAAAGTGCAGATAAGCTCTATTAATTGCTTATGCAACATTTCTCACACTATAATAACACATGTGCTTTGACGTTTCATACTATTTAGCTAACATAAGTAAAACTATACAATCAAGCAATGCCCTAAATAGTAACATAATACTGAAATATTAAAATATGGCTGAATTTGCTAAACTCACACATCAAAACACCATTACACTTGCATTAAGACATCAAATATTTGTTTCAGTCAATGATCAAATGGTCAGGTGAATGATTGGCTCTGGCACTGGCCATCCTCACTCAAGCTCAAGACTTTTTGAAAATCACTCTAGAGCTCTAAAAGAAAACAGTGCAATTTAACTGAAGGGGTAAAAAGACCAAATAGTTTAACCAGAAGACTGAGATCCTTTGGTTCTTTTAAAGATTCGTTCCTAACAGCTCATTCAGTCATGAAGTAGCACCACTGGCACTGACACATCCACAGCGATGAGGCAGAAGTGATGGAAGTGATGCTGTGCCAGTTTGCAAGTGGTTCTCCACTATGACAGCTCACTCTGCAGCAGGCAGTTCTTTTTAAAACAAAGGGTTGAAAACTCACCGAATGTTGCCTCGTTATTAAGAAAAGCCAGGCACACACACACTCAGCAATTCAGTAGAGTTTAGCAGCCTAACAGACTGATATTTCCCTTGGGAGATGATACAGACAGTCAACAGAACTAAAAGAGGCAGAATATTGGACTTATCAGGTGGCAAGAAGAAAACTCATAGACTGTATGGAAAATTTGGATTTCGTAACATCATCCAGTGGTTTGTGGATGACTATTTTGGAGCATCAAATTTAGCATTTGGTTGTTGCTATGCTGGTACTTTGAAACCACATTTCACAGATGAGCCATGGATCTGATTTGAGAACCTGAGGATGCTACGCATAATGGCATGGTAGCAACCTGTCAATCACAAGGCAGCCCTGATCTAAACTATACGCTGCTTGGTCATCTGTTTTACTCTAAATGGGACCATGATTTACTCAATTAACAACATGCTGCACTCAAACAGTCTTGAGACTAGTGATTATGCCCATAAATGCATTAGGAAAATATTTATCAAGGTAACAGATCAAATGAGAAGTAGGGACAATTTTTCATTGACTTCTATACAGCCAGGCTTCTTTGTGCAACTGGAGGAGTTGCCCCCTGCTGGCTTTTGGGAAGAATGCACCTCCACCATCCACCTTTTATATACAGTCTATGGCAGCAACTTCCAATATTTGATACCAAGAAAAAGCCAAACTTTACCTAAGTTAAAGTACAGAGGTGTTCAAAATAAGAGGTATTTGGTATAAAGTAAGATAAATGCATTCATGAGGAATAACTCGTTACATTGCTGTGATATGAATGCATAATACTGAATCATTGCTTTAATTGTGTAGTTGGGTAAAATTGAGCAAATGTTTGCTGGTTTATAAAATGTTGGCTAGTTTTTGTATCTGAAAACAGCTGAAATGAATATAACATGGTAATAAATGTAATTAAAAACTACATTTCCCCCTGGAACTTTGTGTAGTTAAAGCACAAAGTTGGATAAAATAGAAATGCTATGTACCCAGTGTCTGAGAAAATATACTTAGTTATTTGCAACAGGATTTTACAGCTTAGTTCTCAAGAACTGCAACTGTAGGTCACACCTACACATAAAGCAGTGATGACTCAAACACTGAATGCATTGAATGCGTTCATACTCTCAATAAGTATCGCAGGTGACAGCACAAGAGGTGTAGTTAAGCACTTTATCCTGTCTCTGCAACCTGGATATTGTATCACAGATCAGAGAACATCAAAGACTCAAAAATTTTTGCTGTAGCCAACACTGACTTCATTTTAACACTGTGGTATTATTCTTTTCTGATTTTTTCTCCCAAGGTTGTCAGGCAGATCCATTTCGTGCCATTCGTTGTACATATAGACTCATGAAAGGCTTTATGTAACAGCTGTTTCTTCAGAATAATCAATACGTGAATAACTCATCAGGAAAACTGAACTGCGCCTCAGCTGCTTTCACTTCCAGGATGGGGTCTAAACATTAATATACATCTTTAAGCTATGTGCTACAGCTGATGCCCCAGGTATTCACAGCCATGACGTGCCCGTAACAAAGACTGTAATGTGAATGAAAGATGAAGTCTCCTGAGTGCCATAATAAGATGCCAAAGTATAAAAGCTAATGGTGACATGTAGAATGTTTGAATACCGACTATTTGAATCTTACTTGTGGGTTTGACAGCTAAACAGAAGCATAAGCTGTCAAAATTCTTATTCTTTTGACAGATTAAGCCCAAAATGTTGATGGGCTGTGTCCTCATTTGATCTCTTTATAAGATATTTTTTCTCCTCTGCATCTGCATCAAGTGAGCCAAGGCAAGCAAGGGTGGCATATGGCATGTAAGTCAGTCAGTGCCCAAGGCCTAAAGCCCATGTGTGGCAGTACATGTCCAGAACACAGTATGCAGACAGTTAT
Organism: Amphiprion ocellaris; assembly: GCF_022539595.1. Lineage (NCBI taxonomy): Eukaryota > Metazoa > Chordata > Actinopteri > Pomacentridae > Amphiprion > Amphiprion ocellaris. The sequence goes on from NC_072769.1 coordinate 11,777,407, forward strand.
ATGGTGTTAACTCCAAGTGTCTGAAAGCTAGAATAAAAAGATCTGGATGTCCCAATAGCCAAAATGTGAGCCATGACACCACTGATAACAGACAGGTGATAACATTGTGTGCTTTTCTACATCACACATTCAGACATTGTTTTTAAAAGGAAATTTTACACTTCAACTAGCTGCATGCATAGTTGCCAGTCGTGTTTGCTTAGTTGTGTGTGCGGTAAAGGTAGAATTTCATGTAACTGCACACGCTGCATTGGTTGCCATGGGAGACACCACATGGTTACAATCCTCACCTTGCAGATAAAGCTTTCATTAACATAATGCTTTTCACAACAGTCAAGAGCAAAGCATGTGCTGGTCACTAAGCACAATATACAATAGATATTCTGACTTGTTAGAGTTCACACCTACATACCCACTTAAGAAGTAGTAAGTAATATTTACATCTCTGATTTTACTGTGACATGTCAAAATCTCTTTTGTGGGGTAATAAAAACAAAAAAAGAAAACACTGTTGTATTTAAAGTGTGTAACCATTGCCATATAGATCCACTGAGGAGCCCAAGAGCAGGAATTATCTGATAACTTCCTCCAAATTTATAGAACAATGCAAAATGTGTATGTCGATACTGTCCGCTCTCATTTCAGCTATGTTATGCTTTGGTCCCAGTGCGGATTCCCACTGTGGGAGTTTTGTAATCTGACTGTTTATGCGACAACCAATTCAACACATCCTTGTCACATTAGGAATATTACTTGTCACAGATGTAATAGTACAGGTATAATAAATAAAAATACTGATGAGTGAATTTCGTTTAGATGTCCAATACTGTGTCCAAATTCCACAACATAGACTAATTTAATACAATATGTTCCATGCACAAATGACCATGGATTTTTTTTTTTTTTACAGTTAGTATACAGAACACAGTAATGCAACGCATACACTGTCACATCGATCAAACTGTGACTTTGTAATGCAGCTGTGAACTTCATAAAAAAAATAGATGGCTTTTCCAAAGACTTATCTGTTATTATTTTGTTGCAAAACTATAAAAGTAACACTTAATTTTCATTTATTTATATTTGTATATAAAAGAAGATATAAACCAAGACAAAAACAAATGTAGGTTATTGCAACGTATACATGCAGAGCAAGTTGCCATTCAGATACTACTAAATCAGTCAGACCATGTCTGGAGAGGGGCTTGCTCTCACTGATGGATGCATGTAATCCATGCATCTGGAGCAACATATTATGAATCACTATGAAAACTGAGCAGGTTAAAGGGTTGTGTGACTTTTCCATTATGAATAGTAGCAGTAATAAGCTAATTAAACCACAAATAATCTACCTAGTGTGTATGCAGATGGCATGTTAGAATGCAGCTGTAAAGGGGAAATAAGAGAGATGAGTCAGTATGAACCCACACAGTCTTGAGAAGAGGTCTAATTAGGTAGAATATGTAAAAACAGCTAAGTGACCATAGGTTCTTTCATTTTCACACTCTTCCACTGTGAGCACACTACAGGCTCAAGCCTGCTTATAGTTACCGTGCAGAATGGATTTTGGATTTGGATGACTGGCAAAGCTGCTGTAAGTGGAACAGGGACCTTATTAGCTACACCTGTGCTTTTCTTGCTACGGCAGTGATATTCTGGCAACTGCTCTGCATCTAGGATGTACAAGTTGTTTTTAACATGTTTATATACCACATCTAGGTTCATTGTTGCTGTAAATTACATCTTTAACTGCCTGAAAAACCACAAAATATTACAGTCATCCTCATAGTGTTGACCACCTCCTTTTGTGTAATTACATCTAAGCAAAATAAAAATATTATCACAGTATTTATGATTCCTTTTGTGGAAAATTAAACCATATTTCTAGCTTGCCTGTGCATTCAATAACACAAACTGCTTGGCAAGGCCCTTAAGTTTTTATGGTTGTGTCTGACTAATTGGCAGAAAAGCTAAGAGTCTGCAAAGTTTCTTTAACTGCATTGCTTGAAGACAAACATTGGCATTGAGCACTCATATTTTCTTCGATCAAAGCTTATTGTCAAGTGAATGACCTACTGTCTATATGAAAGTAGATATTGACTGTTGCTGTATCCATGCTTATGTAACTGCATCCTGAAAAAAACAGCAGAATAATAAGGGGGAGCTGTATGGCTGGCAGTGCAAGGACAAGGCCAGAGAGTAAAGAAAACAAATGTCTCAGAACATAATGGACTGGTTTCATCTTCTGAGAGGTGAATGCAGAGCTGGATAGGTGATTGGTACATGATGTGTTTCTCCTTGGGGTTCCATTATTCTGTGCTCCACTGGAGCACATCATCAAAGGAAAAAATAGCCAATTTTTAACATCAAAGCCAAAAATAAATGGCAATTTGGGGAAACTAGATATTGCTAAACCACACAAATTTCAGTAAAAAACTATGTCACAAAATTCATTGTATATTTTCTATATTTCCAGGATCTTATCTATGACATATGGACATGTTTCTAAGCCATTCTGAGAAACACAGAATCAATATCTCTGCATCTTACTGTGTATGTGCATGCAAAATATATGAAACCAAGCTAACAAATCATCAGTGTCTTGCATTACAAAGTCTGGGAAGGTGGACTGTAAGAGAGCAGACTGAGCCATAGACTTAAATCAAGCCCTTTTGAATCGTAAATAGATCAATAAAGCCGTACCGAGCTTATTTGTTACATAACACACCCCCTCTGGAGGATTGCAAAACCTTCTTGGGCTTGAATGAATGTTCATCAGCTCATGTCATAAAGTCAGCTCTGTGGATGTCTCTTCCTTTTTTTCCAGCTCCAGGAAAAAGAGGGGAAGCATTCTTGGTCATTTGTGTTCTTCCCCCCTTCAATTTACAGACATCACCCCTCACTGGTCACTCTCTGCCTGAACATATGGGTCAGTGCACTGCAGGCAGATTGACATGGTCCTCTCTTCTCAGAGAATAAAGCTCAAATGGTCTTCATTACGAGGAGACACCGACTGCTTTACATTATGTTATACAGCTTTAGTTTCTGTCTACCGTTTGTGTGTTGGCCAAACTGGCAAATCCCCCTGAGCATCATCACTTATTTTGGTAAGTGCTTGAAATTTAGAGGAACCAGTCGAGATTTCTTTGCATTAATAAGGAGATTACCATATCCATTTGATCTGAGCACTCGTGCTTTTCAAGGACAATTGATTGACCAAAGGAGAGGTGGAATTGTTTGGTTGTTGAATTAAATGTGGTTCCCAATTATGGTGAAAAGCACAACTGGAGAGTTCCCCTTTGATGAGTGAGGAACCTTATATGGAGGTGGCTTACTCTTCAAAGGGGATCATAGTCCTAAGATGACAGAGCCAATTTACAAGCTTTTCAAAATGATGGCACATATCACATCACAGTATAGAAAAACTTCTTAAGACTTACTGTGTTGGAACTTTATGTGGCAGCCCACATTTTGACTGGAACAAAGAAATATGACCACATCTCGCCAGCGTTGGTCTCACTCCATTGGTTCCCAGTTCATGTTAGAGCTGATTTTAAAGATACTTCTATTAACATATTGTTACGGTGTGTGTCAGAGGCTCAGGTGCAGGAACTAGAGATCATAGGCAAAAGAGTTTTAGAATGCTTTTATTTACAAATTGCAGAATGTAATACAGAATTACAACAGGAAGACTAACTACACTAAAAAAATAAAGAACGTAAACCCCGGCTTAGTACCACCAAGTCATGAATACAACAAAAACCCAAAAATTTAACAAAACCCTGACTAACAATAATCCTAACTGAATCCCCAAAACCCAATAATGCTCACAGCAACAGCTATAGATATAAACCCATAAATTAACCTTAGCTGGAACTAACAACTATACAGACAATAGAAATAAACAATGAAGGAACATTAGTTCATCATAAATAACTATTCTCTGGTTGAGCTCGGTATCAGGGACTTAGCTGACTGGGCAGGGGAACAGAGTTCATGACGAGGACAGACTCCAACCTTCCCGGTAAAGAGACGACCCAGCAGGTGGAGAGTGTGGGACTGCGGTGGAGTGGCAGGCGTCATACTGGGAGGGTTAGGCGAGCTGAAGAGTGTACGGAGCTCCTGGTGTGGGAGGCTGGCATCAGGTGCTTGCTTCGGAGGACGAGAATGGAGAACTAACTGGCTGAAGCGTGAAACACAGGGAATCCAACAGGTGAGGTTCTCTCCAACGAACAGAACGGAGCAACAGCAGATCCAGGAGGCACAGGTAGGTGAAAGAAGAGTGAAGGTTCACAGTCCCGCTCTGAGTGAACAGTGGCATCTGGTTTTATGGAGAGGTGAGTGGAGATGATGATCAGGAACACCTGTCTGCACTCTGCCTCTGCTGATTGCTAAGCACCTGCACCTGCTGCTCAGCCTCTGTGTCAAAACACACGTAAGAGAAGGAAAAGGCCTGGACCGGAGGAGGGAAGGGACTGTCACTGATCACAGCAACATACAGCATATAGCCGTAAATGGCATTGGGCCAACATATTTAAAGGCGCTTGTAGTCCCATATGAACCAGCAAGGTCCTTGCTCTCCCAGGGGACGGGTCTACTGACTGTCCCTAGAGTTAAAAAGAAGACAGTCGGTGCACTTAGGGATTCATAGTGCTTGGTTTGGCTTACTGTTTGGATTTTAGCCTGCTTTAATTAAAAAATAAAAACATATATATGTTGAGGTTAATTGATTATTCTAAATTTGCCTGTAGGTGTGAGTGTGAGTGTGATTGTTTGTCCTACTTTAAGTTACTGCATTGTTTTTAAGTTACTTTCTTATTTTTTACTGTGAAGCACTTAGGTCACACTTTGGGCTGTTGTAAAGGGCTATATCAACTTTGATTGATTGATTGATTGATTGATAAAGAAAAGGTCCACAGAGACTTTAGACACACAGCATTTAAAGTTCACCCAAACCACAGTCTTTTCAAAGTAAAGGTTTTTGTTGCATAACAACAACACCGCATACACAGAAAAAGCAATTTAGTTTTAATGTACATGTATATAATCTCTAGGAGACAGGAGTACTTATCTACATGTTGAGTGATCCTTATTCAAATGTTTAAAATTCCACATTTTTTCACACAACTGATAAATGAACAGAAAACACGACATTCCTTCAAAATAAAAGCGATATAAAGTCCAGTTGCAAAGGTGGCAACTACATGGCAACAGTCATCAAGGTGATGAGCCATTTTGGAAAAAGTGGCAAGAATTATTAATTTGTTGTTTTATATTAGATAATGATTATTTTAATCAGTCTAAATGTAATTAATTGATTCCAGGTATAATTTTAAAGACATATAATTGACAATATTTAAAATTGTTCATGTAAATCTGATGAAACCTTAAAAGAAATATGCTTTAAAGTAGTAAATGACAAGATTTCTTTTACAGCGTTGAAATTTAAATTGCTTCCTCATATCTAGTCACACCATGGGAAACCAGTAGATGTGTTGATTGAATGGTGACTGTAAACAGCAATGTTGCACATTTATTGTACAGCTCACATGCTGTGAAACAACACGCACATTTGGTTTTCAGACACCGGCAGTGCTCTGTTCTCGACAAGTCAACAGAAAACCATCTGATACAAATGGCACTGGGACAAGAGCAAAGACAGTGGGCCAGGGAAAATGTTCTTTGCAAACACACACACAAGGCAAACACACACTGTGCAAGCACACACTTGTGTAGCAGACAGATACACATTCAGGGTCACATGCACACAGAGAAAAAAAGCACCCACACAAACAAACACAGATACACACCGTCACTGGACATAACGTCTCTGTTGACATTGCTTTAGCAAGAGGAAATGTGCATCTGTAAAGTCTTTTCATGCTCAGCAGGTCTCATTAAAAGGTTCTATTTTGGGATGAATATTTGCAATCACAGATTCACACACGGTGTCACACAGTCTCAACAGACACATGCATCCATGACACAAATAAAACACAAACAATAGGCCTGGCATTCCTTTTGTTTTGCATAATTGCCACACATGCACAGAATGCAAATGCACACCTGTACATACATTTCTCTCTACTGGACTAGAAGTACTGATTTGTGACAATCAGATGTTTTGTGTACCAAATCTGAAAAAGCAGATCCTTGTACTGCATCATCCGGGCAGTGAGTTCTTTACGTATAAAGTGACAACAAATATGTCCACCCCATGTTGTTTTATCAAAGATAAATCTCCATATTTAGCTAAATAGGTCATTGAGCAGAGAGATGTGTTTGGATTGGACAATCACATTATTATAAGTCAGGAGTCATAGTTTCACAATCAACACCCAGATATATGCAACATTCTTCAGCAAAACTATACTTATTTCACACTAAAACAGAACTTACACATGGTGGCAAAGTGAAAATTAACAAAATAAACTTAATTGAATTGTATTCTATGAATTCTGTTATGCTGGATGTATATAATAAGACTTCATATTGTAATTCGGGTAGTAAACAAGGATTATTGAGAAAAGCAGAAAAAAAAACTCTGCTTTCAAAATTGATGCACATTTCTAGCTCTGTGAATTCAACATCAACTCAAAATGGAGCTTTAGTTATAATCATGGCTGCATCAGAAGGGATGCTGGCAGAGAAGAAAAAATGCCAATGTCAGTATAACCTTTCTGAGCTGAACAAACACAACAGACCACCAGCAGCGTAAATGAGGCTGAAGAGGTCTAAATGGCATGACGTGAGGTTGTCCTGACCTCTCTCTAAAGAGAAATTTCTGAGGCGTAATCAATAAGACCTGCCTGTTTGTGCGGAATCCATGCAGAGCTCTTCATATTGATTAAGACCTCAGAAGTACAGGTCATCATCTCACACACATATACAGTAACACACAAACACACACACTGAGATACAAAACCGGAGAAAGGATGCTGCTGTTTTTACTTTCATTTTTGTTCAATTCAGAGTCACAGGATGTTTTTTTTTTGTTTGTTTTTTTGCTTGTTTTACATGTGATGTTTTTGCCAGATTAATGATTAATGGCATGCAAAGTAATAGCAAAAGACAAATGTGTGGGTGTTAAATCTTGTTTATTCCTTTTTTCCATATCTCTTTCTTTGGCTTTTCTTTGGTGAAAATAAGCCATTTCTAAATATCTATATTATGGTGACTGTTAAAAAGAAACAAAAAAAGTAGCAGGGAAGCAAAAGTATTATATGAACTTTAACAGCAAGATGTATTTGAAGTACACAGTCCAGTATACTTATTTCTATTACAATGCCTGTTAATGATTTCATATCCGTGCTGATGTACAACTGAGTTAGCATATGGCTGGTTATATATATCTGTCCTCTCCTATGCAGAGCAAGAACATCCATGCAGGTACAGTATGTACTGTTTAGTGTCCTGATGCAGTATAAAAAAAACAAATAGTACAGTTGGAGGCATGTCTAAGGAAAGAAAGCTGTTTTTTATGACCTTATACAGTTAGTAAGGACATAAATCACTGTCTCATGTTGGAAATTAACAGTAGTTAAGTTACAAGTTTCAAAAAGTAGGACAGTAACATCACTTCAAGCATGAATAAAGTGTCACTAAAACTTTATAATACTGGAGTAAAATCAACATATTTTCAGTATTAACTGGTACCATGTAATAATTGTAGCATGTGCAGCCATGGTTCCAACACAGCTCCAGGAATTAAATCAAAAAAAGCAAGAGCTGAAGACTGATCCCAAACTTTGTCCCTTTGTTGGTTTTTGTACTCAGTTCTTTCTTCGTGAGCTCTTCACTGGCATGAGCTTTGCAGAAGATAACCTTTGGCAACAAGGAAGACGAGTCAATCATGCTTAGCTGAAGTCGCAGAGACAGCAATATCTTTCTCTTCTATGACTTCCAAACTGGCAGGATGGCAGGTCATAGATACTTTGAAAAGAGGCTTTTAAGCCCATGTGAATTGTGTTGACATGAACATCTGCTTCTGTAAACCAGGAAAAACTACGTAAACAAGACTAAGTATCAACAGCCATGCTAGTGGCTCTGTGATGCTGTACTAAGCTAAGTGATTAGATCTGAATGGTATTACACTCATACTGACGATGTTGACATATTGTTATCTTTGTGTTTTGCGACTGTGAAAGAAAAAAAATGAAACTTTGAATTGCCTTAGTGCTTGCTATGGGGGTTCAGGCATATGGGTTCTGTAAAGCGTCTTGAGACAGTTTGACCTGTAATTGGCGCTATATAAATAAAATTGAATTGAATTGAAATAAATGTGGCATTAATATGGGGTAAATACTTTCCACTAAGGAGAGTTGTTGCCAATTTTGAAGCAGGTTTTGTTTCCATGGTGACAACTTTACATAAATTAGTAAACTACAACAAATCACAAAATCAGATGCTAGACTGAATTTAATGAAAAGATTCATGATGTTGATTGTCGACTGTTGTTCCCAGTCAAACATCTAGCTAAACAGTATTCCATGTCTCTCTACAGTCAGTGGTGAGAGTGTGTGCGTTTGTGTCTGTGTATGTGTGAGTGTGCATGTGTGTGTGTGCTTGTGTAGTTGTGTGCATATATGTATATATGGAGGGAGGGAGGGATGGGTTTTCTTGTTTTTAATGTTTTTAAATGTTGTACAGCACTTTGTGTTGCATTTTTAACTGTATGAAAAGTGCTCTATAAATAAAGTTTGATCTGATTTGATTTGATATTAAATAACATAGCTGTAGCCTGGTATGCTGTAATTAGTGTGGCATTAAGCAGTACAGCAAAAAGTAATTTGTGTTCTGATTAATTCCATTTACTTATTTGTGCCAAGCTAATGAAGGTGCATTAGAAACAGAGGAAACTGCAGTGCAGGCACAGGTCAAGTTCACCTAATGGGCTCTGCTATAAAAACAAGCAACGCAAGCTTTCACTTCCTGCACACATTATGGATGCAGAACTGTCCTGTGTGACTCACTGGCTTTGTAATGTTTCTTTGCAAATGTATCACATGATAAAGAAACCATCATAAGAGTGAATGATGGATGAAAGGATGCTATGCTGCCTTTTTATCTCTGCTATAGTAGTAAATTTAATCTACTGTGCTGCTCAAAGGTTACTTGCAGATATCTTTTAAGATCAAATGTTTTCCTGCATGTTAGTCAATGCACGAGTTTCACATTGTGAATAAATGAATACAAGTTACATGCCAATTAAACATTGAACATTCCATTCTTTTTGAGTCTCTTGCTTGAAATATGCTTTCATGATAAATATCCAGTATGTAAGAAATGTATATGGCTGCAAATTCTCTATTTCCTCCCTTGGAAACACAGAATGTGAAGTGTGCTGTACATCTATACCTGGATGTCAATGCCTGTGTTATACAGAAGCTCTGTTCATTTTGCCCCCATTTTTTTTTTTTTTTTTTTTTTTTTTTTTTTGCCTTCTTTAATATAAACAGATTTCTATTATTCCTTCCACGTGGTTTCTGGTTTGGTATGTTTAATACCAGGGCACAATTCAAATGTCTTCATCAGAATGCTCCTCACTGGTCACAAAATGTCCAATTTACCATAAATAAAATAAATTTTAAAAATACCTGTGCTGTATGTTCTAGGTGTTAAAATAATTTCTTGACAGAAGGGAGGAATCCAAGAAAATTTATCCATAAAAACATCAATCCTATTTGTCAATTAAAAGGCAGTGACAACACAGGTGATAACCTGAACCCACCAGCTGACATTCCTTAATGATTTTTATATGGTATAATAACTGTGGTGTTATCTAATACTGTTGCTGCAATATTCACAGTCAACTATCCTCTGACTCTGACCAGGTGGGGGCTGTTTCCCATCATTGTCCCATTTATCAGTGAAACAGGCTGGTACAGGGGTTTCCGTGGCGACTGATAACAGGTATCAACCTGGGGGGGAGAGTGAGAGAGAGTGAAGTGAGGTGGAAGAGTGCAAAAAAAAAAAAAACATTGCAGCATTGATCACTCCCTCCAGTTTAGATATGCAGAACTAACAGTTCCACACACAAACATGGCTGCAACACACCAAAGTGAATATTTACAAGTAACGAGTTTGGAGAAACATCCGAGAAATGTAGTTTTCCTTCAGCTTATTACTCTGAAAAATATTTGATCTGTGTTTTCTTGTCGCTTTTCCTGCAGGTTGCTGTGTTAATGTTTATCCCCAGAAAGGTGTGTTCATCTATAACAACAAAATGCTCCTTGGTTAAGGTGTGTAACCTTTGTTTGCCCTATATGTCGCCTTCAAGAGCATCCAACTCCCTTTGCAGCAGGGGATGAAGGATATTTGGATTCCAGGGCTTACAGACAGTTTCATCATACCGTTAATACTTGGGAAAACTGTGTGATTAGATTTGGCTTCTCTTTGAATTCAGAAACGATATAGAATGGTCTGCTGCACCTTGGGATTTAGTCCCTTTATTCCGGTTATCCTTTGACTTTCAGCAGTGATACTTCCAGAAATAAGTCTTGAATCCAGTGTAATGTATGTGACCTTCAGCACTGCATTTATCATTTCTGTGTCTAGTATAAAACTGTAAGCAGAATACAGCATTGCAGTTCTATACGATCAACAAAGCCAGTAATTGTACTCAGGCATGAGACACACATGACAAATATGTTTGAACGCGAGTCTTTGCTTTCATGTGAAATGAGCACTTCCCATCGGAGTGCAGAGCATTGTGAAATATATGGTAATATGGCACATTAGCATCAAAATGCAGGTCGTGCTGTGTTGCTTATCTGAACGGATGCCCTTTCTCCTCAGCACGCCTGCCTCGCTCATGATGTCTCTGCTGCATGCTGCTTTAAGATTCTTCAGCATGCGGACTAAACTTCAGTCTATTTGGAAAAAATGTGTTTAATATGTTAATGTGCATGAAATCCAAAAACTTTAATCAGTGTTAATCGGATAAGTAAGCAACGCTGTCTGTGTGCTATAGTCATAGTTCTTGGTGATTCACAGGTGCACAGAAAATTTGATAACATAAAATATCAAAGGATTTTCATGGAGTGTTTAAACATAGAGATATAAATCCAAATATATAAATGTGCTGTAGCCGAAGTTTCAAAAATGACCTGCACATCAATATTAATATGGAGCATAAATGCATACTGTGCATACAGTTGCACACTACAGTGAAATACATATCTACATGCATCTGCATTTTGTGTTCTGTGTGGGTGAAAGCAGCCTTCATTTTCATACTGAATGTTATCTTAAAATGAGTATTAAACACATTTCTCCTCTGTCTGCTATATACAGCTACACTTTCACCCCAGCAAACTATGAAGAGGGTCCTAAAAATGTGCTGCACTGTTGCAAGGGTGTTGGTTTTTTACCCAAGCCAAGGATGAATCAGACTCTTCACCTCTATTACACAACAATCCTCCAGATATTCTATACATTAACACCAAAGACCATCTCGCTGACTAAATCAATACGTCCTATTATTAGAGTGAGTGTGGTGGTTGTTGCTGAGGTTGTATAAATGTTGCACTGCAGCTTCATTGCTGTATGTGCAGATGGGTTCATGGGAATATGTGTTTAGTCTCCACCTCTCAGCAAATTGGATGTTTCTAATCTGAGATTCTGAGTGGGTTGGAGTCGTGAGAACCTCAGTGAGGCCACTAGGTCACTCCACAGTGGGATGATAAGGAAAAGTCAGTCATTTAGCCTCCTCTCTCTCTCTCTTTTGCTTTCTTTTGTCTGTTTGCCAAACATTAACATTCACAGTTAATCCTGTGTGGAGTTCAGATGAGAAAATACAAATACAAAAAAGTCTGCCAAGTATATTAAAGAAACTGGAAGTTTTAAAAGTAAAAGTGCACTTGTGACTGCTATACTATTATGTGTAAATACGACTTTGCAGTAATTTTTTATTATGTTATATCAGATTTTAGTACATAACTTATCATTATGGTTTTATCTCTTGATTATTTTCTTGATTGATTGGTTGTTTGGTTTGTAAACCTCCAGGAATTACTGCCACATTCAAAATGACTGTCCTATAGTCCAAACCTCGAAACTGGATTAGATTAAATGAATTCACTTAAACGGCAAAGCAATCAATCCTTACATTTGAGAAGCGGTAACCATTTTTGCTTGAAAAAAAAGAGTTGAACAACTGACATAATAATAGTTTCTCTGTCACCATACACTGATTAATAGACCACTTGTTGAAGATGAATTTGTATATACCGTTGGGTAGTTTAGTCAACAAGTGTCATATTTTATATTTTGTATCCAAAAACATACGTAAAGCACGTAGCCATAGTGGCCACAAACATAGTGCAATGGAAGTGAAGGTAAAGTAATAAACCCTTAAGTACCTCAAACTGGTACCAAAGTATATGCACCTGGTTACAAAACCAGTCACTCTACCCACTACAGTAAATTAGGGATCCTGCAAATACATATAAAACACAGATATTTTTTTTACATCTGGTATGGCAGCAACATGGTTAGCAACATTATGTGTATGCACAGAAAGCTTTCCCTGTCACTGGTCATAAGATATCTGATATTATTCATGCTTATTTGTCTCTGTGCATCATATAAACCTGTTTTCCATTCGTTGTCATTTTAGTGTAATGAGTTATTGCTTTGTCGCGGCGCGACTACATGGAAACAAAACCAAATTACTGGGGGTAAAAAGAGCAATTAGGGGTGGGTTCAAATTAAACTATATAAATCACAGAAGACACTAAATGCCCAGAACAAAAACAAAATAAACAGAAACAACACTCAATCAACAAACAAAATAATACAAATCAAAACAATAGAATTTCTTCAGTCATACAATTAAAATGCAGCTCATTGGTGCATGCGGTACATGCACACAATGGACAAACAGCAATTAAAAGTCTGCAGACAGCGGAGCAGAGGTCCACGCTGCAGGGACAAAGCAGCAGCCGGAGACAAAGCAGCAGGAGACAAAGCAGCAGGAGACAAAACAGCAGTGGTCCCAGTCAGCTAACATCAGCAGCGCGCACAAGCACCCAAGCCTGTCAGTTGCAACAAGTACACCACACACACATACACACACACACACACACACAAAGAGGGAGGATGAGCGTCCATGCAGCTCGGCACATTTCCGCATGCGGCCAGAAGCGGGTGACACACACACACACACGCACACGCACACGCACGCACACACACACACACACACACACACACACACAAACTTGCTCTGTCGCACGGAAGTGACACAGCTGGGAGCAGAGAAAGACACAGGAGAAGGGTCACAGCTTAAATAATCAGCCCCACTTCAATGATTGGTCACCAGATGCACAGCATCAATTGAGGCCGTACAGCATTAAGAGATGCAACATCAATGCTGCTACAGTTTGCTGCAATTGTTCTTTTTGTTTCTATTCACCAAGAGATCATATCTTAAAACGAGTCCACTTTCAGTAAAGAGAGATTCGTGTTCTTATTTGGTAGAAACATGTTTTGAAGTTCATCTGAGGTTATAAATCTTATGATAGTAAGTCTGAGCAAGATAAATAATTCATTCACAGGCAATATTTATTCAGAATTACCAGAAGGTACAAAGTTGAAGGATTTAACTGTTGAGAGGATGTAGTGAATGTCCAATGGTCAAATCTTATCCTCACAGACCAACCCCGAAGGAACTAATACAGTGAAATGCGTGAATATCTGTATGTAAATGAGTAGAAAACCCTTGGAAAATGTCATGGAAACTGATCACTGCTCAGTGGGGCTCATTATCTGCCTTAGTGAATAGATGGCGAAGGAAAGGGTGGGGAGGAGGGAACTGGCTGGAGTAAGAGCAGTGCAAATGATTGAATGTAGAAAGGGTGGACGAAGAAATGAAAAAGATGGAGAAAGTTAAGAAAACAGAGAGTGAAAGGGAGTGAGGGAATCCATGTGATCAATATTCTTTCAGCATCACTCTGCTGAGAGGCCAGGAAAACAATAAGATGCTGTGGAAATGTGGTTTTAATGCTTCATGTAAGTGAAGAATTCTTTATACTGTACGTGATGTAGACACACCTCATTCATACTGAGTGTGAACCTTTGATGTCTCCTTTATGGAAAATCAAGGGATCCAGCAGTGGCAGGATGAATAACTTCATAATTTATCGAGTTTCTTGATGGAATGCCCGCTGGAATATTGATTTAGGTACAAACAGAGCAGAATGCTTTGGGTCATGCAAAGCAAAAGCACTGCAATGTGATAATTAAACTTTCTCCATTAGGTCTGCTTTTCCTGATCATTCTGAAGATAATGCTGTGATGAAACATACATGCAAAATGCCTTTCAAAAGTATATTAATACAACAGTGAAATTTGACGCTTTTCCAATCAGCTTAAAGTGCCAGATTTTAAAGATCCCAAGGGTCACAACATGACCCTGATGAGTTAGCATATTGCCATTGCAAAAAAAATAATAATAATCTGATTTACGTCACTCTCACTTCACAAAATCATCATTGCAGTGCTAACGCTTGTCTCACCATCTGACATGCCTCAAAAGTGATATCAAACATTCTGACCCACATTGCAACCAAATCTTTAATGGACCCATCTAAGGCAGTGACACATGCAATGAACTGGAAAGATTTTTGCTACATGGGAACCGTTAATTGTTTGCCCGAATCACTTTTGAAAGGTATTGCAGGACTGTGGTTGCGTTAGTTCTTCTGCCTCACACTGGTCAAAAATCAATAACGCTTTGAAACAGAATGTGAAAAGCTGCATAAAGGCTGAAGATGAATAAACTGCCTCAGGTAATGAAACTCAGACCAGACTGTTAAATTGTGGTTAACGTAAGCGATATTATTCAGCAGAGCTTGAAACCAGCTGGATTGGTCATTTGTGTCTGTTAGCGTGGCTTCTCTGTTACATAACAAATGACATGAATGTAATTCTACATTTTTCCACAATCATTATATTCTACATAAACTACACTGACTAATATTTACCCTCGGAGTGGAAAGCCATATAAATTTAATTATTGTGGGTGTTTTCTGTTAGTTTCCTTCCCCTTGCAAGAATGACCTGAATTTCCAACAAAGACCCCCATTTCCATTCCACACAGGCAATTTCAGAGCCAGCACCGCAGCACGTGGAGTAGCCATTCATCTTAAAATGGAGTGAGTGCTGCCTATAGTCTGTAAATTGCACATGTACCTCAATTGCTTCTTTTTGCCATTTGGGCCAGTTGAGAGACTTGTGCTTGCAAGAGGATATGTTGGGGCTTTTAGCCAATCACAGAAGTACCACATAGAAGCTTTTCATCACTCTCTACGTTAAAGTGACAGGATCGAGATGGCAGGGTGTAATTCAGCTCTTTGTGTTGGCAGGAGCCTCTTTTACACTGAGAGCTCCTATAGTCTAATCAACGGCTGACTAACAATACACCTGAAAAGACCCTCATAACCTTGGAGACGGAGCGCAGACGGCAGGATTGAGCCGTCAGCTCGTTGTTCGCTGCTTTCCTCCTCATCTCGGGGAAGCATTCAGGGTGTTATACATCAGATGATTGTCTTGAGGGACAAGACAGAAAGTGATTAAAAAATGAGAAAAGGTGGAAGGAGAAATGAGAGACTGATGTGGAGACAGAGTAGAGGACAAAGCTGTAATCAGGATAAAGGTGGGTGAAGTGTGTGCTTGTCGCTGTTATCACACAGGAGCTGATTTCCTCTGATATTTAGCATCTTTTTCATGTGGAGAGATTCATTCTCTGTTGAGCCTATGGGGATATTTACAATATCAGTTAGGATCCGTAATCTTTCAGTCAGTGAGGTGTAAAGAAGACCTTCGGGGCAACTTGTCATTGGTGACAACACCAAGCTTTGCTGTCAAAGCCAATGGGAGACTTACTGCAGTAAAACATTTGAAACTCTCAAAGCTTTCATGTAACATCCAGCTTTCACTTTAATCTCTATGGGTTTCCTCTGCCACTTAAAAACCCAAACTTGGATTAGGAGTGTTATTATATGTTATATTATCCACATTACTGAGATTACTGTCAGAATTTGTACCATTGTATTAGCAAAGTTTTCATGCTAGACAACATAAAGTATACTTTATTTGTTATACCCATTTGTTGTGGAGATCATTTAAACAGGGGTGACATATTTTCCAATCGTCATAAGAACATCTTCAGTCAAAAATAGACAAACTAATGTAAATACACACACCGCCTTGCAGAATGATCACCCCGCAAGATTAATTGCCCTAAATATTTTCACCTGCTGTGCGAGTGCATCATGTGTAGGAGGGTCGTGGTCTCCCCACTGTCAAATGCTGAAAGGCCCCCAAAAATGTGTTTGTTTTTTTTCTAAGTGCAACCTTTTGTTATTTTTCTTCTCCCTTCCACATCCAGTGATTAATGAGAGGCTTCTGCATTCTTGTATAATGACTTTCATGTAATATATTATATTATATTTCAAAAATATTGTTAGTGAGATGAACACAATGTTATTTTCTCCTAAACAATTTATCACTACAACACAGAACGGACCTTGAAAAGGGGGGAATGTGCACAGACTCTGGAGTCAATTTGCAATTGCGAGCCCCTTAAAAGTTAATAAAATGCATTTATACATAAGCCAAGAGGGTATGCATGATAAGACATGGCATAGTAAACAAAAGCAAAGAATAATACTGAAACAGTAAAATGAGCTATTGGATTTTGGGAAAACATACGCAAACTGAAAGGAATCAGTTCAAACTGTTACGTCGCAAATAAAGCCTCTTATCTTTTTGATTTCTTCACCAATCACAGAGGAAAGTCTGTTATTTGTGAGACAACACGTCAGAGTATTAAGCACAAAAGCCTGCACCAAGTTCTCATTAGCATTCAAGATTAGACCAGAGCTCTTTTGCCTCTTTACTTCCAAAGGACCCATCTGGCCCACTTTACATCTTCCCAAATCTTCTCAGTGCGCCTGCTGCTCACACATGCATAAACTGATAAGGCTGCAGTTAATTTCTGGCTGGCACAGTTCTGCATGGGAAATGACAACCAGCTTATCCTTTTGCAATGTAGTCATGAAACTGAAAACAATCTGATTAGTTTGTACTGAGTCTTTTGAAAATAAAACACCTGAATAAGCATTTTTTTCTACTGAATTATTTGCCCAGGCTTGACAGTGATATTTTTCAACTTTCCCCAGAATACTATATAGTGAAAGAATTTTGGTCTGTTTGAAAGCAGCCTGTTACTTTTCTAAGAATAAAAAAAATAAAATTTTTTAAAAAACTTCAAGAAAACAAATAGGTGGACATTTTTATCTATATGGAAACACACCCTTTCTATAGTGCGCCATTCAAGTGACTGTAGTATAAAGACACCTGTATGTGGAATGTGGAGGCACTGGTAAATCAGAACTTCTGGTTGTAACTTCACATCAAGATAGAAGAATACCCTAGGCTTCTCAGTAAAAGGTTATTGAAAAGCATTAGTCAGGGCATGGACAAAAAAAAAGAACACTGAATATTCCTTAGAGTACAATTAAATCATTAAGAAATTCAAGGAATATGGCATATATATATATATATATATATATATATATATATATATATATATATATATATATATATATATATATATATATATAGGCATATGCTACTCCTGACCAGTTGAAATCTCATACTAGTTAGGACAAATGTAATGTACAGAAGTAGCTGCACTGCTTAAACACAAAACTTTTTGAAGGAAAAGATAAGTAAAGTCACTCTGATGACACAATTTCTTATGTGAAATGTGCATATTTAATTCAATTCAATTCAATTCAATTTTATTTATATAGCGCCAATTACAGTCAAATTGTCTCGAGACGCTTTACGGAACCCATATGCCTGACCCCCAGAGCAAGCCAAAAGGCGACAGTGGCAAGGAAAACACCCTTTTAACAGGGAAAAAAACCTCGAACAGAACCCGGCTCTAATGTGGGGGGAACCATCTGCCTGCTGGCCGGGCGGGTTGAGAGGGACAGAAGAGGTAGAAAGGTAGAGATAGAGGGATAGAGGTAGAGGGGTAGAGGTAGAGAGGTAGAGATAGAGGGATAGAGGTAGAGGGGTAGAGATAGAGAGGTGGGGGGGTGGGACACAAGGACCATAAAACACAGCCACACATCTGAAGCATCCAGCATCCAGCTCTGGGACCAGGGACACTTGGAGAAAGGACACAGAAAGAAACAGAGTGAATGTAATGCAATAATGGTATATATAGTAAATACATAGGTAGTTAGAGAAGGGCTCAGTGCATCAAGAGAGGTTCCCCAGCAGTCTAGGCCTATAGCAGCATAACTAGGGGCAAACTAAAGGGATGTCAAGAGGGTAAGTCAGTTGTGCAAATGAAAACACCAGCATACCCCGTCAGGGTCACCCAGTCAGCCCTAACTATAAGCTGTTTACCCCCAGTTGTCATGGTAAGGGAAAAACTGTTGGTATTTTAAACTTGAAACCTATTTTATTGGATTCCTTGACCCCAAAAATGTACACTTTGACACCAAATTTATCATTATATCTATAACAGCAGCAAAGATATGGGCTCTAGAATATTTTCAGTGCATTGGTGGCCATTTTTGAAAAAATGTGTTTATTTCCAATACAAAGGGTGATCTCACTTGTGTCTTAGGATAAATTTATTTGTACGACCCGAAGGTACTTCCATACCAAAGGGGACCTTTGCATCGTGACTTGAAGTCAAAAGCCTATGTTTTGGGCTTAACCTCCCTACTACATCTGCAGGCAGCATGCAGCTGTAAAAGAGAGAGATAAAGACAAACTTCAGTTTAGACTTTGGATGGTTGACAGTTACACGACCAAATGTGACTTGTTAGCACATGAATGCCCGGCAGGCTGTTTTCCTTCGCTGCCTCTGACAGCTTACCTGTCAGCATCACTGTGCCATATAAGGGGGACTAATACAAGATGAAAACACCACTCATCTAATGCACTTTCATTTTTGTACACAGGCACAAGACACTCTCGGCCTGCTTTCTTTGAGAGAAAAAAAGTTGTACATAAGACAGCAGATAAACTGTAGCAGATGCAATTTAAGAGTGATTACTTCTTTAACATTCATTACTTCAACATATGATTATTAGCATTGACAAGATTAAATGTGGCTCCTGAACACACTCTAATGACCCAGTTCAGTCACTGTGTGGAAATACGTTAGCAGGTTTTGATAATCTGGGAAGGCTGAAGTTTGCTTTGTTTATTATCGTGGAAATGGAAAAGTCCTTTACATAGGCCTCCATAAGCGGAACTATTAAGTATAATTATTGTGGTCTAAATGAAACCTGTGTTTAAAGCCCGTGGCAGTTTTACATCACTTACTGTCACTGCATATTTAATTTAACTTCAATCCAGTCACCATGAATTGTGACTTGATGGTGTGTCTTCCTCCTTGCTCTGAAAATAAAGCCTGTTTCTATAGATTTCCTTGGTATATGACTGAAGAAAATTAGTGGGAAGCCAATTAACAACATCACTTACACATCCTCGATACTTTGCTTCATCTCCCTCGATCCAATAAACAATCACTGCATCATCAGCAAAACAAGAATGATTAAAAAGCACTGAGCCTTGCTGTACACAGTGAAAAACAAACCCTACTTGCTTCAATTTTCTCAGTGCTGTGGATGACAGAGTTGTTCTTTCACATTCAAGGAGGAGATTTAATTAAATGGGGATGAATACTTTATTTATTCCAAAGTTTATATGTCCCTCCACATCATCACAAAGTTGGTATTCCTCCTACTTCATCAACATTTTCAGATGAGCTCCTGGGATCCATCAGCACACTAAACATGGAGGAGAATGAGATTGATTCTTTGAAGGAGAACATAGTATAAATAGCATGGCATTGCTTTTTTTTTCCCTGCAGCTTCCAAAAATCCTACAAGAAGAAATTCATCACAGAGCAGGTGAAACTCTTTCACCAACAGATACCTCAATAGAGCACAGTTCGATTCAGTCCGTGCTGTGGAAAAAGCAAATCCTTATAATCACAGACACACTATAATGCCCACACATCGGTTGCGTATCATGCTGTACTCATTTCCTGTGAAATAACAAACCAATTCTTTCACTAAGGTTTTCTGAAAAGCACTGAAGAAATACAGAAACTCAAATAAAAGAAACAGCAGGATACATACAAACACACTAATAAACAAAGTAAGAAAACACGGAAGAATTGGTCAGAAACTCTTAGTATATGCTGAATGTCAGAAATTGTATTGAGATGGAACCAAAGTAGAACCTACATGTGGTGGAATACGACATGCTGCAGAATACTTTCCCCTCTACATTGTGGGGAGCTTACTTGACTGAATTTTCAGGCTGAAAAAACAGAAGACATGGCAAGAAATACTTTCAGGTTCATAAATATTTAGACACTAACAGAATTTTCAGTATTTCAGCTCTGTACACCACCACAATGGATTTAAAATGTAACAATCAAGATGTGCTTTAATTGCAGACTTTCAGCTGAGGTGTAGGAATTACAACATATTTTATATATGCCCTCCACCTTTTTCAGCAACCAAAAGTAATTGGGAAAACTACTATAATCATAAATCTAATTGTCATTTTAAATATTTGGGTGCAAATCCTTTCCAGTCATTGACAGCCTGAAGTCTTGAATGCATAGACATCACCTGTGCTGGGTCCTTGGTGATGCCAGGCCTCTACGGCTGTTGTCTTCAGTTCCTGTTTGCTCCTGGGACATTTTTTCTTCCAGTTTTGCCTTCAGCAAGTGAAATGCATGCTTAATTGGATTCAGGTCTGGTGACTGACTTGACCTTTGCAGAACATTACATTTCTTTGCCTTAAAAAAATCTTTGGTTGCTTCTGCAGTATGTTTTTGATCGTTGTCCATCTTCACCATCCATTGAAATCTGAAGGATTTGGCTGAATATGTGCAGATAATATTGCCTGAAACACTTCAGAATTCATCCTGCTGCTTTTATCACCAGTGACATCATCAATAAATTTAAGAGAACCAGTTCCATTGGCAGCCACACATGCTCACACCATTATGCTACCACGGCCATGCTTCACTGATGAGGTGGTATGCTTTGGATCTTGAACAATTCCTTCTCTTCTCCAGACCCTTCTCCTCTCATCATTCTGGTACAAGTTGATCTTTGTCTCATGTGTCCATGGGATGTTGAACTGCACAGGCTCTTTTAGATGTTTTTTTTTGGCAAATTCTTATCTGGCCTTCCTGTTTTTGAGGTTCACCAATGGTTTACACCTTGTGGTGAACCCTCTGTATTCACTCTGGTGTTGCCCGCTGGGGACAAAAAAGTTGTCTGAATCTGAATCTTATCTTAAGTGCTGACTTTGGCATGGATACGCCTACCTCCTGGAGAGTGTTCTTGATCTGGTCAACTGTTGTGAAGGGGTTTTCTTGACCAGGGAAAGGATTGTTCTGTCATCCACCCCACTTGTTTACTGTGGTCCTCCAGGTCTTTTAGTGTTGCTGAGCTCACCAGAGCATTCTTTCTTTTGAAGAATGCACCAAGCAGTTGATTTGGCCACAATTAATGTTGTTGCTTTCTCTCTGATGGGTTTGCTTTGATTTTTAGCGTTTTAATGACGCTTGCTTCATGATAGTGATAGCTCTTTGATTTCATATCGAGAGTTGACCTCACCAGATTCCACGCGCAAATACCAGACTTGAAATGAACTCTGGACCTTTTATGTGCTCCTTGTAAATGAAACAGTGAGGGAATAACACACAACTGACCACAGAACAGCTGAGCAGCCAACTGTTATTTTTGGTCCCTTTAGAAGGTGGAGGGCACATATGAAACATGTAATTCCTACACCGTTCACCTGATTAGAATGTAAATACCCTCAAATTAAAGCTGAAAGTCTGCACTTGAAGCACATCTTCATTGTTTCAGTTCAAATTCACTGTGGTGGTGTACAGAGCACAAATGCAGAAAACTGTGTCAATGACCAAATATTTATGGACTTGACTGTCACAGGAAAACCTTTAGTTCCCAGTAAACTAGAGATAAGTCTGTCACACACATACAGTAAATTTATGTTTAGAGTCAGTAGCTCACATCTGCTGTTGTGGCTAACTAGTCTCCAACTTTCAGGCGTTTGTCCTCACTACATCCAGTCTAGCCAACATATAACAGCTCAGTGTGTTGTAATGGATGTTGCTATCCAACGGAGGCATTTTAATTTAACAATATGGACCTGGAGGATAAGGGGAATTTCCAATAAGTGCAACTTATTTCAGAGAAAGGAACCATTTTCCCAGTTAGCGGTTACTTTTCTTACCTTGTTGCTCCACAAAGCCATTAGAGCTCAGTAGATCAACAGTTTACTGCCCTGGCCTGATGAGTTTATGCTGTCAGTACAGCACAGATCTCAAGTCGGACTTTCCTGCAGACAGTTTGTGAACTCAGATACAGCTGTTATATTGATCTGTCACACATTCAGACGAGAGGAAGCAGGAACAACAGAAGGTAGGGAGGCACCTCACTTATGCTGATTAACATAAAGCTATTTACAGTCCTATTATTAGTTAATTAATTGTTATTATATTTGACTCATGATGAGCTCGGCTAAATATCATTGACAGCCATGCAGCGGCAGCTCTGTGCATGCGAGAGTCCTGCTGAGTCTGGGTCGCAGGCACACTAAGGACCAGGGGCTAAATGAAGGACAGCGAGACAGACAGGGGAAAACTAAACCCTCTCAACCATACAATGAGCATGAAATACAAGCCTGCGAGCCACAGGACGACGTACTTTTGGAGGAAACTGTCATCTCCAGTATTCTTACTTTCACTGAAATGTATGAGCTGAGTTGACGCCTCATACATAAAGAACAAGAAACGCTTCTTAAAATATGTGAAATTCTGTGGTATCAACAGAATTATTTATAAAAGCCTAACCATGACTCATCTGGGCTGACTTGTCCTACTAAAGGATTCAAAAAAGTATAGTATTACATCTTCAGATAAAAGAACAGCACAAAACCAAACAAAAAGAATGAAAATGCAGACATTGTGATGGCAAAGAACTTCCTCCACAAGATGGAAAGAGGAAAAGTTTGCAAAAGTATAAGAATTCTGGTTCATGTGTAGATATGGAACTAATTAAAGGAAAAATGTAAATGTCTGACCCCTACCTTGAGGCAACCTAGTAGCTCTGTTACACAGTGGGGGACATTTTACCAACTTTACTGGTGTTGGGCCCCTTGTTCCCTTCAAGTGAAGGGTCACTGCAAATCAATAAACGTCGTTCTGAGTGGTCACCTGTATCCTATGATGAAACATTTCTATCCTGATGGGTGATCTCTTCCTGGATAATGCCCACACTTATAGGACATAAAGCAGGGGTCACCAACCTTTTTGAACCTGAGAGCAACTTCAAGGGTACTGAGTAGTACGAAGGGCACCTCGTTTGATACAAACTTCCTCAATAGCAAACTTGTGCCATTATCTTTAAACAATAATAATAATGAAAATAATATGTAAAAAGACTGTCTGATCACACTTATGTTAATTATTCCTTACAATAATTATTAACGATTTCCACAACAATGAAGGTAGGAAACACACAAAAATATATATGGAAATCTGTTCCAATATTTAAAAGTCAGACATATCCCATCTCTGAAACTTTAGTAAATATCTTTCTTGGCAGTTTTGTATGAATCAGCATATTTGCAGCATTTTGTTCAAAATCACACCAGTTAAAATTCTGTGCAAATTGTCACTTCTAACATTTTTAGGAAATCATTAACTGTCAGCAAATCGGGCTTCATTTGTGCAAACCACTATCTTTGTAACATTTTTGAACAATTCATGAACTCTGTCCCATTTTGTACAAATTATCAGTTATGTAAGAAAAAAATCAACTCTTTCCCATTTTGAAATGAATCCTATTAGATTAGTACTAATCACTAAATCTGTAGCATTTTTAACAGATCGTAACAACAAATCATTACATGTTTTCAACAAATTATTTTTCACATTTTTGTGTAATGGCACGATGTTTTGAACGACAACATGTGTTACCTCTTTCTCTGTCTGTAAATGTGTGTTAGTGGGAAGCCTGGCATTGCAGAGCTTATCATGTCTTGTCTTTACCTTGCAGCTTACAGTTCAGATGGTTCAGTTTCCCAGTGATGTCCGTTAAAAATGCAAGGGCAAGAATCCACTCAGTGTCTTCAAGCAGCGAGATGTCGTCCCCTTTGGACTGCATCAACTCTTTGATTTCGGTCAACAGTGACTAAAAACGCTGCAAAACTGTTCCCCTGCTGATCCATGGGGTTGCTGTGTGTAGTAACAGATCACATGTTCAGCTGACAGCTCCTCCAGCAGCACCTTCAATGTCCTGGTTGTTTGGCTTTGGAGCCATTTATGATCTTCACGACACGAGTCATCACATGATCAAATCCGGCCACTTTTGTACATACATATGTCCTGCTGGTGAATGCTGCAGTGGTGATGTAGGAATGTTGGGAAGTCTGGATCACCTCTGCATCGTACAATGAAGCCTGCATGGCGACTCGTCGTGGAGGAGCCCCATCTGTCGTCACTGAAACAAGCTTTTCTAATGGTTCATTTTTCTCCATGAAGAAACTTTTCGCCACATTGTAGATGCCAAAGCTGCCTTTTCCTGTCCGTAGTGCGCATACAGTCTATGTGCGCTGCCGGGTGGGTAGTTAGCATGGAAGCTTTGTGGCGGCTAAAGTAGTGTCTCTCCACATTGTGCCGCTTTGACGACGCAATAGTCGATCCGCATATAGGACACACAAATTTACCTTTCACTGTCTTGACAAAGAACTCTTCCTCCCAGTCATCGTGAAAATAGTGTTTTCTCTTTCACTTCTCTGTCATGCTTTGGGGGTAAAAACCACATCTAGCTTCCCAAAGTGTCTGCGCCCAGACGCTGCAGCAGAGTGACGTGGTGGTTTGACATGCGCAGTGAACTCTGACTCGGACAAGGTCGAAGTTTATTTACACCGAAGACATTTTTGTTTTTAAAAAAAAATTATAATAAATATTGTAATTTAAAATCTGCACTAATGTAAATATTTTTGATTTAAAAAGAACAGCAACTATATTTTTTGATAAGGAATTTCATGGTGACTAGTGTTATTTTTAGAACAGGTGTGGCGGGCAACTCACATGGTCTCTGCTGGCAACCAGGCGCCCGCAGGCACCATGTTGGCTACTCCTGACATAAAGGGTCACTGAATACTTTGATGAGCATGAAAATGATGTGAATCATGCACTGTGGCCTTTGCAGTCACCAGATCTCAACCCAACTGAACACCTTTGGAAGATTTTGAAACCAATACATTGGATTCTCCACCAGCATCATCAAAACACCAAATGAGGAAATGTTTTTGAATTAAAGGTAATAAATGGTGGTCCAGTAGAGTTTAAGACACTATATAAAAATCTATACTGTCATATGGTGGCCCAACGCCTTGCTAAGATACTTGTGTCTACGTTTTATCCTCTTGTAACTTATCATTTACCTTTTTTTGATTCACTAAAGTCAGCAAGCTTATCCTGTGGGGACAATAAAATGTTACTGTGAAAGATTATATGAAATATTGTATAATTCTGTGTGTGAAATGAGATTATCCTCCTCTGATGTGAAGGTGGCAGCTGCAAAGCTACTGACATGGTTAACAAAACGGACGATCATGGCAATAATTTATCCAGACGTCTTATGAAAAATAGGCCATTTTCAAGCAGGTGAATCGACAGCATGACCAAAGGGCTAGAAATCCACTGCAGGCAGAAATGAACCAATTTCAAGTCACAAGTTAATCCAATCACACCAACAGCAACAACATTGCTGTGGGGTCACTGTTGGGATCGCGCTGTAAAAGAAGTGTAAATAACAAGTTAACGCTTTGAAAAATAAGTAGGACAAATTATCACACTTGGCAGGAGGTGACACAACGCTGAGTCATTTTATCACTGCCTAAAAACTGCAGCACAAGATGAGTGACAGTGATGGAGAGAAACACATGAAAGACAGAGAGCAAGAAAAGGACTTTGATGTTCACTCCTCCCACGTCAATCCAGAAAAATGGGTCACTGGATAGCTCAAAGTACTCAGGCAGGTGGTGAGTGTGACGGATTGCGACTCACAATACCTTCTTTGGACGAGTGGAGAGACGGAAGGATGGCGGACGGATGTGTGTTTGAGTTAAGTTGCAGTAAACAAGTTTTCTTGCCAGATCTGATACTTGTGTGACACTCATGTTGCAGATTTTTTTAAGTGCAAATATGGATTGCTCTTAAACATTACATCTTACTGCAGTTTACACTATCATGTATCAATAAAAGTATGTCAAGATATTTCTTTCACGAAATATCAGACCAAAAAATTTACATACTCAAGCCACACACACAAAGCCAAACGGCATCTTGCAGACAATCCTTCCTAATGCTAATTGAAGTATTTGTGATACAGACTTGAGTAGCTTTATTGTCATCAGCTCACACATGATGACCGTCCTGTAAATGAATAAAATTAGCCACTGAAAAGACCCATCAACATTGTGTCCTAGATACGTCTCAGTGACTTACCAAAATGAAAATCACACAATTAACCGGCCATCACGCAAATTTAACATAATAACTGAATAATACAACAAACGCCAGTGACTCATCTCATTGTACCTCTATAATAGGATGTTT
Source organism: Amphiprion ocellaris (assembly GCF_022539595.1). Lineage (NCBI taxonomy): Eukaryota > Metazoa > Chordata > Actinopteri > Pomacentridae > Amphiprion > Amphiprion ocellaris. The sequence goes on from NC_072769.1 coordinate 11,804,123, forward strand.
AAAAAAAAAGACTAGAATTTGCAGATAGAAAACGGAGGCTAATGAGGGCTCTACATGACACATCCATTTTTTAAATATCTGGGTCAGAGCTTCAGAACTGCATGGCCATATACGATCTTCTTGAGGGAGAGAATATTATTATTATTATTATTATTATTATTATTATTATTATTATTATTATTATTATTATTATTATTATTATTATTATTATTATTATTATTATTATCAGTTTATTTAAAAAGGAACCATGTACAATATTAAACATAAATGTTTCCATTTGATGTATTGCACCAGAGTTAGCTTTAAGCTAATTTCCATCTGCAGTCCCTTGGCAGGTCACAATAAAAACATCAAAACATTAAAATATGTGGGTCATTGAATATACATTTAGCTTGCCAGTGCAAAATCATGGTCATCTGAACCTGCCTGAAGATTAAATTATGAAGTGAGTGGAGAGGTTTTCACATACAAAGCGTGTTGAAATTACTTTTTAAAAATTCTATCTAACAAACATTTTGGTATCAGCAGTCTACTTCATATATATGTGAGAATGTGTATTGACCGTCGGGCGTTTATGCTCAGTAACCAAAGACATGACATCATCGTACACAGATTCTTGGAAAAGCTGATAATGCAGGAAAATGAGTCAAATCGAACACATGGTAGAAAGTTTTGTGGAAGTTCTACTAAAAGTACATTCATAAAGAGCAAGTGTCCATCAGAGATACACTACCATTCAAAAATTTGCGGTCACTTAGAAATGTCCTTATTTTTGAAAGAAAAGCAGTTTTTTCCAATGACATTAAATTGATCAGAAATACAGTCTAGACACTGTTAATGTTGTAAATGAATTCTAGCTGGAAACAGCTGATCTTTATTGGAATATCTACATAGGGGTACAGAGGAACATTTCCAGCAACCATCACTCCTGTGTTCTAATGCTACATTGTGTTAGCTAATGGTGTTGAAAGGCTAATGGATGATTAGAAAACCCTTGTGCAATTATGTGAGCACATGAATAAAAATGTGAGTTTTCATGGAAAACATGAAATTGTCTGGGTGACCCCAAACTTTTAAATGGCAGAGTATATACGGAACTCGTAAGTTCTAAAGACAAGAGCCAAAGATATAAAGTCCCGCTTCATCCTATAGAAAAATCTGTCTCTTAAACCCATCCCCACCAGAGACAAAAAAAAAGTCTCTTGGGGTTCTTGTATAACCATTCCACTAACAAGTAGGTTTGTACAGGCTGATCTCCCTATTATCATCTCATGAAACTGAGCCATCTGAATTCCATTTGTGAGTAAGACGAGGTAAGCACATGATTCTAAAGACCTGATGGTTAGTACTGTTTGTACCATGTTGTCGTGTTAAAAGTAAGGACCAACAGACAGTTTTTAAAAATTCACGCACAACTTAAAGGTGTAGTTTGCAATTCTGGAGAAAGCTTGTTGATATTTAGCTAGTTAACATATAGGGATAGTTAGCATGTGGCAGACTCACCTTTCCTCAGGCTCCCACTGCCCCCTGTCCTCTGCTCAAGCATAAACCTGCACTAAGACAAACATGAAGACGAAGATGCACAAGATGCACTGGGAGTGTTGCGTTGATGAGTGCATGCCACTTAGTGTCCTATTTTACAGGGCCATGTACCAATACTGATTTTTGTTTCAACACACAAAGTCGGTCGACCATGCAGAGATATTCACAGTATTTGATTTTTTTTTTTTTTTTGAAAACTGTATTAAACTAGAATCTCACACTCTATCTTTAAGGATGACATTTCATTTCTGACCTTGGAAACCTTTGTCCTCATCTCTTTGCAGTTTATTCATGCATATAATGATAAGGCTGCAGTTACTTTCTGGCTGGCCCAGTTCTGCATGGTAAGTGACAACCAGCTTATCATTTTGCTTTGTAGATATGAAGCTGAAAACCATCTGGTTAGTTTGTGCTGAATGTTTTGTAAATGATTTGGATAACCTCCCCAGGCTTTATCGTAATGATCTTCAAGCCCTGATAAGAGTCTGGTCAAATCTGTTTAGTGCACTTTTGTATGATTGGCTTTAGGCAGGATTAAAGAGAAATATTCTCATATATTTGTTTAGATATTCATGCAAAAGGGCACCCCGACAGCTCAACTGGTTGAGCAGGAGACCCATAAACAGGGGCTTTAGCAGGCATGGATTTAAATCCAGCCTATGGCCATTTGCTGCAGGTCATTCTCCCACATTTCCTGTCTCTCCCTCCACTGTCCTATACGAAAAAGGCCAAAAAATATTCATGTAAAAGAATTAAAAGCAACATATTTCTTTTCCAAGAATTTTCCAAAAAAGAAAAAGATTTGCTTTTTTCCCCCTTTTTTCTACATGGACAGTGAATAGGTGGAAATAATATTTGAACACTTCTTCCAATGTACTTTCACACATCCATTCCTCCTTCCAAGTGCACTTGGCTTGGATTAGCAATCACATTTAAACACAGTCTAATTATCTGAGCAAGTTGACAGTCCAAAATTCCCATCCTCACATTTCACTAATGAAATGTTTACAGAGTGAGCAGAATATTAAGCAGAGCTCTCTCTTTTCCTCAGGCACAAACAGTTTTGTTAACATCCCTCTAGCTGATTCTGAACTGTGTGCTTCACCAAAGCATTTAGTCAGAAATGATTTTTAACAGACCATTACAAATGTCGCTGACTTCTTTGGATAACAGGATCTCCCATCTAGTTGCATCTATTACAAATACAGATTCTAAATGATGGTGATATGTCCTTACAGCATCAAAAAAATATTCACCCCATTTTCTTGCTTTTCAGTACTGAATCATGGTCACAATAATTAGTTGGGTTTTTTTTTTTTGGTTTTTTTTTTTACAAGAATAAACACTTATTTGTCAAAGTAATGCCAATTAATTCTTTTTTTTTTTTTAAATTAGAATAAGTGACTGCATAACTCAGTATTTAAAAGATGCACCTCTAAAAAAACACTGAAGTCAGGTCCAGGAAGACCAACAATGGATGTGAAAAGTACAACCCTATTTGACTGTTGTTTATAGCAAGATTCTGCTGCTCCCATGGCACTCAAATGTCTGTTATTGTAGGTTTAACTTTTGATATTAAGATACATGCAATGATTTTTATCATCTGAGCGCAGTGAATGTGTCTTAAGTGATTGTAGTATGAAGACACCTGCATCTGAAGAGCCCAGTCACAGAGGAATCAGTACTCCTGGCTACAATCACACCATGGAGAACACTCCAAACATCTCCATGAAAAGGTCATTGAAAAGCATATGTCAGGGCACAGGTACATCAAAATTTCCAAGTCACTGAATTTCCTTGGAGTGCAGCTAAATGCATCATAGAAGGAATGGAGGAAATATGGCAAATCTGCAAGAAATGCAAGAAAGAGACTAGTGAGGGAGGCTACCAAGACACCTATCAATTCCCTGGAGGAGTTTCAAGCTTCAGTGGCTGACATGAGAGAGACTGTGCAAAACACAAGTGTTGCTTGGGTTCTTCACCAGTCAAAGCTTTATCGGAGAGTGGCAAAGAGATATAGACCGTGTGGAAAAACCTTAATAAGAGTTCAACCGAAGGCATATGGGAGATTCTGAAGTCAACTGGAAAAAAACAAAATAAAACTGAATTTTATTATTATCTCTGGAGATAAACATGTTGTGTTTGGGGTCATTTTAATCATCTATTCGGTGTTATTTCAGATCTGTGATCATCATAAATATTGAACAATTGGAATTCTACATTTAAGAAATGGACTAAGAGTAAGGTTTAAAGGTATCTGGCCTCTGACCTCTCCTGGACAGTGAAGCTCAACACCACCCACTGGGAGGAACACATCCATGATTGGTTACATGCTGATTTGCATTTGGCTCCAAAGCTTTCTATATAGAGGGAAGTAACTGGAATGCAACTAGGTTTTTAGTTGTTTTAAGTTTAAGTTTTTGGGTTTAGTTTTTGTTTAAGTTCGGGCTTTGGTTTTGACCTTTTTGAATGTAACTTGGGCTTTTAGAAAATCAATTTGGGCTTGTAACTGAGCTTTTAAGAATGGGCTTGTAACAAAGGATCTTAGAAAATGCAACTCTTAGAAGAATGCAACCAGACTAAAGAACTACAACAGCGCAAATATTTTTCTTGATAACTATGAGCTTTGACTCTTTGTGTTTTTACTTTGGCACATTTTTGCAATGCAAACCTGCCAAAGTTCCCTCTTGTCTCTGCGTTCCTGAACCAACTCATCCAGCAGATCATCACAGCTCCACATCCTGCAGTGGCCTCCCTCTCACTACTACAAAGGCTACGCAAGTATCACTTTCCTTCTGCTAAACGGGTGAATTTACAAATTATAATTTGTTTTCCAATTCCAAATTCTAAATTCATCACCTTTTCTACCAACTGCTTGCAGTGACGATCACAGTTCATTATTTTATCTGAATTTATTCATTCATTCATTCACTGTCTGTTGTTGTCATGTCATTGTTGTTTATTGTTTGTTCGTAGAATTAGTTAATAAATGTTTGTATATAATTATCATCGGTTCTACTGTGTATTTCTTTGTTTGGGGAACTGGAGGTCAATGAAATCAGAGTTTACGACTTTCAGAATGAGACTGATCAACTTCATTTTAATCAAAGTCTCTTTGAGACTTGGCTAAAATTGGTATTTTCCTCAGATAAGCTGAGATGGTGCCCCTAAATTAACGAGTGCAATTTTAATCATAAAGTGTAGTTTCTACCATTTCTACACGTTCCGCTACAGTAGGCATGTCAACAAATATGAAAATCCGGTAGGCAAATATATATTTATTTATTAATTGACCTAAATGTACATAGAATTAGATATCAATATAGTGCTATAAATTAGCACTTTGCTTGTGTGTAGGGTTTGTGTGTGCAAAATCACTTATTATGGGGATTTTCATAATAATAATAATAATAATAATAATAATAATAATTCCCAGAGCAGTATTCAAATTCAAGCTTGTTGTATCTAGTGTAATGGGCTAAAAAATGCCTTCCAGTTCAGTCTGAGAAGAGTAACTCATGTAGAGGGCTTTACCTTGAAACACAGGAATATGCTATTCCTTGGTGGCTCATTAGTTATATGCCAGTGGCCAATAATCCATCAGGATCTCCCTCTTATATTCAATACGTCTCACATTCACATTAAATATGCATGCCAATTTCCAGGAAGAATGAGTAAAAACTAGCATTAAGAAACATTTTTTGTGCAAATTGAATGGCTGGTGTTACAAGGGAGAAAAAGTAGAAAAGCTGTTAAATGACTGTAATTATTTCAAGGACCTTTTTTGGTATGTATGTATTTTAATTTAGACAGTTGTGAAATTTGAAACCTGGGGAATAAAATGGGCAGGTAAGGAATGTCTCTTGACTTGTATCCTTTATGTGTTTCTGCTTTCCTGTAATATCCCATTGGTTTTAAAATTTAAATACCAACTATTGTCTCTTTCTCTCCATCAAAAGTAAAATGTCTTCTCACTGGCACACAAAGCAGAGAATTACTAATCAGCATGCCCTTTGTTATTCCAATTATCTGCTCCATCCACAGTGATAATTGCTAAGGGGAAGTACTGTCGTGGTCCTTTTCAGGGTTTTCATCTCCATTAACTACTATCTGTACCAATATTTAATTTGAATTTCACTGATAACATTATATCGGTTGTCTCTCCTGCTGAACTCGATGTGAGCTTTAGCCAATTTGGCACACGCTAATAAAATGAACCCGACGATTCTGCATCACTTACAGTTAAAAATAAGCTCGTTCTCTGTCTAAATCTTGGCTCTGTGTGATTCAGCTGTCCTTCTCTGTGTGTCATATGAGCCTGATGGCCGGATTTGGCACTGCCTGTTCTCCGTCAAACCATGAAAGCATGACAGACTTTCAGATTAAGAGACAGATTTAAGATTAATCATCATAAAGAAGTCATGACTAAGTTTGCACCTGCAGATGGGAAAACGCAAACATTTAAAACTGAAAATGCATGTGCATACCAACACAAACACGTGTATACAATCTATGCAGCAAGAAAAAAAACGTGTATTTGTAGTTTTAAAAAAATTCTCTTTTTCCTAGATATTCATTTTCATTATGTGAAACTTGGAACCCTTGGAATTGCTACCGTGATAAATCCGACTGGATGTGGCATGACTGATCACCACACTGCCACACTGTTGAGCCCAGTGCAAACTGACAAGCCATCTGATCGCTGCTGACTCACACGTGCACACATTGATATGGACTCTCACATGGAATAAGAGTTAAAAATAAATACATAAATAAATAAATAAACACCCTGAAACCCAGAGTAATTGAAAGGCTTGTCACCTCTGATAATAAGAGGATATTGTTAAAGTCAGATAAAGTTTATGTGGACTAAATGCAAAAAAAAAAAAGAAAAAACTGAATAGATTCTAGACTATTGTGCAAAGTAAGGCATAAATATACACATAACCAGATTTATGCAATAGCTCTGTTGTATAAATCTCGGTCATCATGTAATTTTGATGTTTTGTGAACGCTTCTGCTTTACTAGTATCTCAGTGAAAAGCTGGTCAGATGGGCAGATTCACCTAATCCCACTGGCAAGATTCTCCAACAGAGCAAAGCTCCCAACCTTCACTGACACGACGGCAGCTCATAAACAGAACTTCAAAAACACTCCTTCAGTACTGCAATTCTTTAACATTATCTGCAGGGCTTTAGCAGTGAAATAAGCGGTGAGTAAAAGAATGAAAGGAAAGATTTACTGAACAGTTTCAAATCAGACACGGTCTATGTAGACTTTAGAGTATGTTAGGAATAAGATCGGAGAACAAAACGGACTGATGTGGAATTTATTTGTTTAGACCTCACACAAAACTTAACAGTTTCTCTCATAAATAAAAAAAAAAAAAACTAAATAGAAGTTAAGCAGAAACTATATTTTAAAGTGGCAAGAAAACAGCAGCCAAAAATAATACAGCTCTAGCGTTGGCCTCTGTATTGAAAGATGTGTCTGTTTTGCCACCTACTTAGCTTGTGTTTTTGAATTTTTAGAAAAGTATTTGATGCAGACCCTACTTGTTTTCATCTAAAACCTGCATACCAAAGAAAAGTGCAATCAAAGTGATATAACCACGCATTCCAAGCACATAATGCAGCACTGAATGGCATAATTTGCACAGCTTGATATGTATTGAGTAGGTGGATAGGAGACTATAATATGCTGCAATTTAGGTTTCATTTGTCTTACTCAGGCTGATCTATGAATATGTGTGGATACATGATCTGACGTAAGAATAAGATCCACACATTTTCACCAATTCTCTCACAAAATCTCACCAAAGTACCCTTTTACTATTACACGCTGTTTAAACATCTGGCGCCTGGTGTTACAAACATGATTTTCAAGAAAGACAAATACCTTTTTACTGACATCCTGTGCTGCTGTGAAACTGCACATTTTCCCATCTTTTCCGTTTTGTTTTTTCACTTTTTCATACACACACACAGACTGATATTCACGCAGAAAATGCATGCAGTCGGTGTCACAGTTCTGCTCGTCTCGTTTCCTGAAGCATCTCGGCACTGAGTCACAGCTATGTCAACAGACTGATTATAGAAGAGGACATATTAATCCACACTTTTGGAAGTGAGTCACAGGGGCTGAACTGCATGCTCCAGTGCTTTCGCTTATTTCCTGTTGACTCTCCATTCAGTGTGTCCACATTTATGAGGATGAGAAAGACCCTACTGAACTATCTGACTTGTGCTAGTTATGTTTTGAACTGAGACACAACATGGTTTGACATGGAAATAAGTTTCTTTTTTTAAATTTCATTTGACAGGAAGCTATCAGTAGTAACATAACCTGCACCAAAAAGCTGTGAAATCTGGAGACGTTTTTAGCCTCCTGTGAAGAACTAGAAGAATGACATAGTAAAAAAAAGCTAACAAGCAAGGTTCATTTGAGGTATTTCATCAACTGCATAGTAATCCTATCTTTTTAACCATACACTCAAACACGCGCTGTATGAAATATAAATCTTTATTTTGGGGGGCAGGGAAATGCCGCAGTAGTTCATGATAATATCAGGACTTATATCTGCACTTTGTCACATCTTCCATATGTATGAGTAATTATCCTTGTGCAGTCATGGACACCAACCCAGCCAGAGCTCACAGTTTACACATGAAACACCTGCGCTGGTGTGATATCACTGTTAGGGCACATTGTGTGACAATCTGTAACTTGCTTGTTGTTTTGACGGACGTACTGACAGGGCAACAGTGGCTCAAAAAAAACCCATCTTTCATTAATTCTTGCATTTTAATTTTTTTGGTTTGGGCCCCCCATCCGTCACTATTATCCACATCTATTTATCTCCCGAGCACACTTCACTGACAATCAATATTCTGAAGTTGTAGCTCCAGAAAACCAGACATTAACATAATGCCTGCGAGTAATATTTTCCAGGCACAGAGGCTTACAGGCTGTATTCCCACACATGCTGCTCACATCCAGTACCGGTATGCATGATTTAAACACGCTAATTTTGGGGGGATTTTCTTGTTGATTGAGAGGATGCTGCTGCTGTGTGACAGAGGCACATGTTGGTTATTGAACCGGAGAGACTCGTGCAATGTGGTGACGTGTTTGCAAACCAGGGGGATGTTTATCTAATAAAGCTCCCTGGTGATTTGTTACCAGCCTTCTTGACCCTTCTGCTGAGGTACGAATCAAGAAGGGCCAATTAATTACTTTGCGTTCGGTGTCTCTGTGTGCAGCTGTCAGAAACATTCTATTAAGCTAGAGTTATATTTAGCTATGTTGTTTTCAAATAAGGTTTTTATCCATTGCATCGCTGGTAAACACTGAAGTCATAAATTCTACACTAAACGCGTCATTTTTCTGAAAGATTTGTTGAGGTCGAGCACCACAAAACGCTAACACAACACAGATGGTTGCCGGGGGGGGCAACAATTTTAGCGCAACATTTAAATGTCCGAAAGATACAACAGAGCAACTGAGGCTGAAGAAGTGTGCGTAGCTTTGGGGAGCAACCCAAATCTGTTCAAGTCAGAGGGTCTTGAAAAGAGAACAGTAATGGTCGGAGTGCACTGAAAACCACTCCAGAGGTGATGTTGGCTGCCCTGAATCACAATGCAGTTAAGAAGCGGGAGAAATGGAGACCCAAAAATGGACAGAAAAGACAGTATCAGTGTAACCTGCAGGACATGTGAAGGAGAAACAGTCACGTTTCTCCTGTGTATGTGTGTTTTTGCATTTCTCTCACATGGGGAGGGTAAGTGCAGAAGGCAAATGCGAGTGCTGTTGGGCTTGAGGTACAATTTTCCTTCAACAGTTTAGTTTTGATAAACACTGCTGAGGATGCTAGGAGGGGACTCCTAAATGCACAGAATTTCAGTAGTGAATTCTCACTAACAAACTACATTTTTGCCACAATATGTTGTTTAAGACTAAGATATTTAATAAATGCACATGTCTGTGACATGGACAGTTTCTGGACAGTGAAATGTTCATATTCAAGGGTAAGGCAAGTGATATTTTAAGAATATTTACTGTCAACAAATCTCATCAAAGGACACCAAATGTTGTGCTAGTCTATCAGTGTATTGTGTCTTCCATACCTGCCTGTGATGTTTAGCCCCAAACTCCATGGTTCCTAATTAGGACATGCATCTTTAAAAATAGGTCACAAATGTTTAGGTTTTTATAGTTAAGTTTTTCTACAACACATAAATGCTGGGGACTGTTGAGCTGAATGTGGAGTAATATACTATACATTTAGTGAGCATTTCCAGCAGCAGCAGCAGCAGGTTGGTGCATGATCTTCTTACCACCATAAAAACCTGGAAGGAGACCAGACTGTACACGAAAACAAACACAAGAGGCAACACTCAAGCACACCTTTTATACCTATAAGGAAGAGGAAAGGTCCAACGTGTTGTTCAGGGCAACTGTAGCTAAGACAATAAGGTCTGTGCACTTACTGCATTATAATCATGATAATGTTTGATGTTTGATAACACTGTCATAACCTAAGTTAAAGCATAAAAATGAGTCTGAAAAAAAGCACATAACAATGTCACACAATCTGCACTGATGTGTTTATCAGGCATAAAAACAAGAAGGGAAATAGTTATCTCTCTCATGGCCTCGTCTCTGATAACCATTATCTCCACATGTCTATCTGTTTACTGACAAAGATACAAGGACACTAATAGTAGTTGCCAGACAGTTGATTTGGCTGCTGACGTTCCGTATCCTGCCAGACATCCTGTCAGTCCCTCAATGTCAATTGTACTACAGTGTACACAAACTGTGTGGCTTGATTAATGATGAATAATGATTCGATTAGGCTTATATATAATTATATAAAATATTTTCTCAGCTGTTTGGGTTTTCAGTTTTTCAATGCATCATGAAAAAAATTGATTCATTTCCACTGAAGGAAGTCATGAAATAAATGGCAGGGGCACAAAAGCCAGCTGTGCAACCATAAAGTCAAAACACAACCGTAAAGATGGTATCATTTCACCCATTAACATTTACTACTCGGTATTGACCTACTAAACATGCACGGCTCAGTTTGCTCCAACAAAGTGAAAGTCTGAACCAACACTGGCAGAGTGGAGGGTAATTCTATCATATCAACACAGTCACACAGCCACAGAGGAAAGATTCTACAGCGGCGACAGAAGCCTGTCAAGACATGTATCAAGGCTGGAAAATACCAAATGCTGAAATCCGAGGCTGTGGAAGAATTGGAAGCATTTCACAGTAACGTGTATGAACTGTACCAGTCAAGACCTAGCAGATAAACCTTTGAAGAGTAGCAAAGTTTACAGTATACATGCTCAGAAAATGTGTCAAAAGAGGCACGACATTGTAGGTAATTGGATGTGTCATCTTATTCACACCGGGTTTCATTGCTGTGCAGGTTTAGCAGGAATGTTTGCCAAGGCAAACTATCACCAGGTCATTTTATCTGCAACGCCACATTGCCAAACCCAAAAGACAAAGTCTGGTGTTAGTTACATGAACTCAAATTGGATTGTAATATTATACAATGACAACAAGAGAGTATAAGCATGAAACTGCTCTGTTGCCTACCACCCGGTAGCTTGACTAACAATGAGAGCGCAAAGAGCAGTTCAGAGTTTGTGTGTGTGTGTGTGTGTGTGTGTGTGTGTGTGTGTGTGTGTGTGTGTGTGTGTGTGTGTGTGTGTGTGTGTGTGTGTTTTTTTTAACAATCCATTTAGATAACATGGATGTGAAGTGTCACAGTTTTGCATAAAGAATGTTGCAGACAATGTTTTTGATTTTAATTATTACAAAACAAATCCCACAAAGACACCAACAGCAACAACGAATTATTGCTTATTTCTGTTTTGTCACAGATTCTATGCAAAATTATTGAACTCGGTGAACCACACAGTGAAACGTTTTTTCATTACAATGAATCCAAGTACTCTAGCTTAAGATCAAATGAGCTGTTATTAATCCCACAGCAAGAACATTTGCAGCGCTGCAGCAGCAAAGGAAACACAGCAACAAAGATAACAAATCAGAACAAAGAAATATCATAATATGCATGCTGATATTGTACAGATTCTTCCATATGTGCACATTCAGATATTGCACAGATTCCTCTGAATGTGGAAAATAACACTATTGCACAGGATCATTCTATATATTAAAAAAACATTGATTTCCAAGTCTTCCATAAGTAGAGAATACTGATTTTGCACATCCTTGTAAATGTGGAAAAATTGATATTGCTGTCAGTCAGTCCCACATACACTGCAATGATGTCATCAACTCTCACTAGTGCAGCAACATTATGTTAATCTATTGATGAACATACTGGACTCTCCAACACTACTCCTGCTTGAAGTATATTTTCTAAAAACGTCAGTGCCCAGTGTTAGGAAATTAATGAGATTACTGTTTTCACAAAGACATTATATCTTTTGGCCTCCTTTTCAAAATGTCTTAAGTAGGAAAGAATGGGCTGTGCCACAGACAGAAAGCTGAATAGTTTTTAGAGAACAACGAACGCATTTGGTTTGGGATTTTAAATGCAATAATGGCATGATTTGGGGAAAAATAATCATAAATGGCTTGTGGAGTTTCAGCACTGTATTTAAGGTTTTGCTTATGACTAAATTATTCTTATACCTACATGTAAACATCAGCTGTCCTTCTTCACCCCTTCTTTGAAAAACCACATATAAGGAAAGAAAATTCAAGCAGCAGTGAAGGTCAACTATCACATAGGGCAAAATTTATATTTGGCATCTGTCAGATTTCAGCATCATCATCTTGTGTGATCATTCTGACAGGATGGCAGTACAGAACACACACTTCCCACATGAGTCTGGATGCAGATGATCAGGCCAGGAGGCAAAGACGCAGAACATTTTCTATCAACACACAAAGCCAGGGTCAGTCCTCCTCTAAGATACACAAGGGGCTCATCGCCTCCAGAAAATCAGTTTTAACTAAACACATATGAAACTAATAATATTTGAGTTTCTCTGCTTGAAAGACAGCTCTGGGACTAGTAGATGAAAAAAAAAGTCTTTCCTTTGAGATATTCGATTTTTTTCTTTTTTAAGTAACAAAGAAATAACATTTTTGTGGGAATGAAGAAGATGTTAACATGAAGAAATGATTGAGGAAGCACTAACAACCAGGTTGGAAGCAAAAGGAGAGGGGAAAAGAAACACTGACTGAACAAGGTTGCATATTTGCAAGTATATAAAATGACCCATACATTGGAGCATAATTGCACATTCAGTGCAGCGCTGTCCTAAAACACTCATGTAAACATAGCAACCTTCTGAGCGGGTAAACTAAATAGATGAATAACAGGAAGGTAATATAGGGAGGAAGACAGAGGGTTATTAGTGTGTGATGTGCGATAGTATACAACAGTGTATCACACATCAGAGCTGAACTTTTTGTTTCAGGCAGTGCCATCTGGTCATTATCATCTCCATCAGGCAATGGGACCATAAATAGACAAAATGCATGAGACATAATGTCACATGAAAAACACAGGAAAAATCCAGTTTTACAGATCTGAGGACCATTTTCTGTTTAATTAAAGCTCATAAAGGTGCAGATATTTAGATGTCTAAGGCAATTTCCATGCATAAATTGTCAATCAGGGCAGACGGTACACTACAGTCATTGAAATAGAAGAAAAACACATTCAATGACAGCTTTTTCCCCGGCATCTTCTCATTTGCTTCTTGACAAGGAATTTTCAAGGTGTGAAATTGTGTTTCTTTACCAGTGCCAGTCATGGCAGTCAGGACAATCAGACTAAAGGAACAGTAACTGTCACTACAGCAGTGACTGTAACTATTACCATTCCCCACAGGGAAGTCCACAGCTAATATTCCTATAAAAGCTCCGCTCTGCTGCCCAGCACAGGTACAGCAATCCCCCGGTGAGTCAATGTTTGAATGCATATTAAAAGTGTGTGCTGGTGGGGACGGTGGGAGGGGCGACACCGTTCCCTGGGGCTCATCGTGGTTCCACATTGTTGCAGAACCCAACAAGGCAGGGAGAGTCACAGTCGTATGCGAGATGACGCCACTCTCAGGGGAAATTTAGGAGCATAGCGAGTCAGACTCCCTCCTCTAGAAGCAAGAAGAGAAGAAGCTCTGACAAACTACAGGCAGGCAGGATTCGTTCTCAGACAGTTAAAGGCAAGGCATCACATCTAATTGGACACCAAGGATGTCTGAAGGTGATTCTCAGAGTCACGCATTGCTGTGTGTGACTGATCTATAAGCTGTTCTCCTTAGAGTTAACGAAAGTAAATTGTCATCAGCTTAAGGCCACAGGAGGCTAATCACATTGTTTTAGCGTAGGCTTTTGATCTTTTGTGAATTCTTCCCTAATGGAGAAATGAAACAACAAATGGATAGGAGAAGCACGAGTGTGACTGAATGGAGTCCTGTACAGGGCAAGATAAATCTAGTAGCAAGAGTCCCAAATCAATACTGACTGAGGAGAAAGAGTCATAAACATCTTTTTGCAGATTATCACAGTATCAACATCTACACTTTTGTGTGCACTGAAGGTCTTTGGTTGTAAAAAGACAGGTTAATTTTTCAAAATACAACTGCTGATTTATAAAATGCTGAATGGTTTACAGTAGTTTCAATCCATCCCATATCTATCATAGAACAAACTAACAGAAAGGTAAGGGTCTGCACCAACTTGTAGTTCTTTTAAAGCTTTCTTGCAATTGCATTTAATTAAAGCATCCCTCCAATAAAAATAACGTTTTTCTACCATGTCCATATGTTGTGTTTTTCATTAGCTGAAAGACATCATTCGCACAATAAGCAGTCAGTGTCATGGTTAAATATTTCTGCCGTGAAGCTGCAGTGTAACTATGTCTGTCTCAAAAACACAGATTCAGACATGCAAAGTTTCCTATGTAACAAACTCAAGGAACCAATCCCGTCAGCTTGCAGGCTGGGACCATATTCCTATTCTTTTTTGAACATCCATCCATCCATCCATCCATTCATCCATTCATCCATTTTCTTTTGCTTATCTGGGGCTGAGTGCAGAGGCAGCAGACGAAGCAGGCCATTCCAGACGTCCCTCTTCCCAGCAATGCTTTGCAGCTCTTCCTGTTGGATCTCGAGGCGTTCCCAGGCCAGACAGGATACATAATCCCCAGTTCTGGGTCAACCTCGGGTCTCCTCCCAGGCAGACATGTACGGAAAACATCCAAAGGAAGTCAAACATGTATGACTGAATTACTAAAACATTACAACTTGCTGTGTAGTGCAGAGCAGTTCTAGTGTTTCAGTACAGCTGCAGGTGAGCTGGTGTGCTTGAGCTACAGCAAGTGGCTGAGTGCTGAGTGGTGGGTGGAGACCAAGACAGGGACTTCATAGATCTGCATATTCTAAAGGAGGCAACAATGCAGAGTTACATCTAAGTCATTTTGAGGCATGAACGAGTTATTTTCATGAAATTACATTAAATGTGTGACCTTTCATTTCCTGCAAAGGACTACAACCTGTGTTTTTGCTTCAGTTTTTTTTTAGCTGAGTTTTTTAGCTTGAATCACCTTGGGGAAAAGGTACATTAATAAACTCTACTCTGAGTAGCAGAACTGATATAGAGAGCCCAATGTAATTGTGTTACTGTTGTCTCATAATGGTAAACACAGGTAAAATCGAAAAAGAAGCAGGACTGCAGAAATTTCAAATACATTTTGTCAAATTTCTAAAATAATCCAAACATGATTTGTAAAAACTAATAGTTCCTGTCGATTTCGTAATAGATAATGTTTGATCTTTCCACAAATGTGATCATAGTATATTCAGATGTGGTGCATCAAAAATGTATCAAAGCAAGTAAATTATTTATCAGTCACCTAACAGACTACTTAGCATTCCTGTCACCATGAGATTCTATACTACCAATACATTACTGGCTGCAGAAGGAGAAAACTAGTAAAAAGAAAAAAAAAAGAGAAGAACAGATTGAATCATCAGCATTTATGACACATAATGTTATGTTTTTTATGGCATGTGTCTAATAAAGGAAGACCGGAACTATACAGGTAATAAAACAAACCACAGGCATTACCACAAGCACCCAGTGTATAAATCTTTCTGATGGCAATCAAGAAAACCTCAGCAGAGATTGTCTGATATTTCTATGGATCTTTGTTTTCCTCATACTGATGGGCAGATGATGTCTTGGTTCTGAGCTACTCTGTGACTGTCTGGAATTATAAGCAGGACTCAAACTGTATTTTCTGTGCTATACATGTATTCACTCTCAAGATATCAAGTGCCCCTGCACGCTGATTTGCATGCTCTGCAGTCATTGGTTGCCTAGATATGATACCTCAACAGGCTGCCTTCTGCTGGTTGGCTGCAACTGAAGGGTGGGGGGGGCATGGAAGCTCGCTCACCAAAACATGCATAAAAGGCAGTGTGTAGGATCACAGACACAGCAGAGCACCCTATAAGCAACTTTGGGCAGCTTAAAGAAAAGCCACTTGCAGCTTTGAAAATTGGCAGACAGAAAAAAACAAGCAAGGAAAGACACTCGAGGAAGAAAAGTCAACCTGACAAACTGCTGATGGAGAGATTTTGATGGAAGACAGTTTAGAAAGGTAGAAGTTAGTGACAGGTGTTGATATTTACAGTTGTAACTGCAAAGAGGAACATTTTTCTGAGACATTTTCTTTACCCATTTTTGGTGAAAGAGAAACAAAATGTCTCTGGAGGTGAAGGAGAAGACCCAGGTGCGTCTAGTGTTTCTGGGGGCAGCAGGTGTAGGCAAGACAGCCCTGATCAGACGCTTCCTCCAGGACACCTTTGAGCCCAAACACCGGCGCACTGTGGAGGAGCTCCACAGTAAGGAGTATGACATTGGCGGGGTCAAGGTGACTGTGGAGATCCTGGACACCAGCGGCAGCTACTCCTTCCCTGCCATGCGCAAGCTCTCCATCCAAAACAGTGACGCCTTCGCACTGGTGTATGCTGTCGATGACCCCGAGTCACTGGAGGCTGTCAAGAGCCTCCGAGACGAGATTCTGGAGATCAAGGAGGACAAGTACACGCCGATCGTGGTGGTGGGGAACAAGGTGGACAGAGGGGAGGAGCGTCAGGTGTCCAGCGAGGACGTGCTGTCAACGGTAGAGATGGATTGGAACAACAGCTACCTGGAAGCTTCAGCAAAGGAAAATGCCAACGTGGTGGAGGTGTTCAAGGAGCTCCTGCAGCAGGCGAACCTTCCCAGCCGCCTCAGTCCGGCACTACGCAGACGCAGGGAGACCTTTCCCAAAGATACCAACTTCCGACCGCCCATGAACAAGACAAACAGCTGTATTTTGTCATAATGGAGGGGCCAGAGGAAAGGAAGTGGGGATTTGTTTCACAAAAGGACAAGGTGGATGGGAAGTTGGAGGGTATGACATGCAGTTCAATGCTGCAGGACAGAGAGAGAACAGAGAGAGAAGCCTGGACTCCAGCTATTCCTGTTGTATAGTGAACACCTGAATGATATAGTGACACTGGACCAGCAAAGACACTTCACCGTTTACAACTAACAGGAAAAGAAACTGAATAACAGAATGAAGTACAGACTGAACTTGGACAGACTGCCAGAATTAAATGAAGAGAAAGAAGTTAATTACTCAGTCATTTACTCGATGTAATGTTGTTGCTGCTTATCTGGTGACACGCTGCTGGTGTTTAGATCAATGTATAACTTTTGAACTTAAAGGTAAAATGTTCTCTCACATCAAGGTACTCAGACAGTTGCAAAAGGATTCAGATCTTCACTGAGGGGAAGTGCATGTACATATTGTTTGCGTCATCTGTGCAAAAGTTGTATTTCTCATGTGACTTTTAAATTCACTAATTCACCTGTAGCACATCATAATGTTTACAGTTTTTTTTTTAAATTTAATTGCAATTTGCTACTGAGCATGACATTATGTTTTTAAAAAGTGGTAAAATGCAAATATTGACTGTAAATGCACTTTTCATTTTAAGATGACTATTCTGTTTTTTTATGTTGGTTTTAATTAATTAGATTTTTTATCATTACATACTCTTACAAATATTTCTTTGTTGTTTATTCAAGAAATGTAAGTGGAATGTGGATCTAAATGTCTAATAAAAGGTATAAGCACAAAAAAATCTAAATTTCTTGTGTGAACTTGTTGGTGTTAATGTAGATAGTAATGGAGTAATTACTAGTAAATGAAACATTCATCATTAATGACTTCTAATCATGTCAGTGCAGTAGCAAATGACTATATATATTAGCAAATAGAAAATTGGTAAGTTACAGCTCAACACTGCAGCACTATAAATAAGACTGCTGTTATTCCATTTTTTGTACACTCACTGGCCACTTTATTTAAAATACCCGTGTAATCTAATCCAATAAAATAGCCATAAATTATACTTTTTACAGAGCCTCTATATTTTCAGTTTTTGCTGGCACTGCCAAAGAAGTAATATTATTCATCATTAAAGCTATATGCTGCACTGTGGCGTCATGGTTAGCACTTTTGTCTTGCAGCTAGAAGATCCCCGGTTCGTGTCCCGGCTTTCCTGGGATCTTTCTGCATGGAGTTTGCATGTTCTCCCTGTGCATGCGTGGGTTTTCTCTGGGTACTCTGGCTTCCTCCCACAGTCCAAAAACATGCTGAGGTTAATTGATTATTCTAAATAGCACGTAGGTGTGAATGCAAGTGTGATTGTTAGTCTGTATATGTAGCCCTGTGATAGACTGGTGACCTGTCCAGGGTGTCCTCTGCCTTCACCCCAAGTCAGCTGGGATAGACTCCAACCCCCTGCAACTAATGAGGATTAAGTGGTGTATAGATAATGGATGGGTGGTGTACATTTAAAGGTGCTCCTAATATTTTGCCACCCTCATGTATGTTGATAGGGAGTAAGATTATTGACCCAGTAAATAATTATCAAAAAGCATTTTAGAATTGCAAGAAGTTTTTCATTTTCAGTGTAAAGCTTGTTAAAGCACAAATATACCAAAAGACCAGATATTTACTTTCAGGTAAAAATCATACCCTACAACTAGAACTAATAAGTATATCAAATTATGACTCTGAAATCTAAACATTTTTCTTATTATGATGCTGCGTTCATTACATGGTTACTTTGGGTGTGGTTCCAGCATGATCAGCTCCTTCTCCAGCTGCAGCTCCAGTTCATCCCAGTAGTGATAAAATATGATTTAAAAAAAAAAAAAAAAAAAGAGTTCCAACAAATATACTGCATTGGTCTTGTTAATGATAGTGCTCATTTCGTTGTAATAAGTAACTCAAACTAGCCAATTAATTAGTAAAAAGAACTTAAATCTGGTGAATGCTAGAGCTTGAGCTCAATATTTCTCAACTGTATGCACCCTACAGCATTCTCAGATCTGTGTTGCCATCTGTTGGTAAAAACACACATTACAGTTCCAAAAACTGGTAATGTGTGTCCATTGTGGTACCTTCAGTGAGGCTTCCATGGATAACCGTGCAAGAACAAATCAAGAAATGAGGTCCAGTGTGTTTCATTTAAGGTCGATAGTTAGGTTCAAACCACAGCACATTTTAATGTCAAGTAAACAATTGCAACAATCTCAGTAAAAATCCCATTTTCCTTATTCAACATCTCTTCAAATGGTTGCAGTTTAGAACGCAAGCAAGGCTGACATCAGTTCATGAGGCAGTGTAAACACTAGTAACTGGCTTCAGGCCTGAGGGACAGCAAGTCAGAGTTAAACAGAACGAACTAAACTGCCCCTGAGCATCACTATATTTGAATACCCAACAGTTCTGCAGAGCTCCTGTTTCGCCGGTTGACGAAAGCAGTTCCTGAAATATCTGTGCACGGTTCCCCTAAATGAAACCTGTGAGCGTAGAGTTGTAGTGCTCAGGTCCAAGCACTCCTCCACCTCCCCCCTCTGACTCCATCAGATTAGACTGAACAAAGTTTCCTGTTCTAATTTGAGGAAGTGGCTGGGTAAACGTTTGCGGGCAGTTCCTCTTTCAGTCCACATTTAAACAGTCTTCCGCACTCTGCTCTTGCTCATTTGCGAAGGAAGGGAGGCCTCGCAGCTTCACAGTCACGCAGGTGTGTGGACTTGTCATCTTGTAACATGGACTTCTCTTTTAATTTTGGTCTGAGATAAATATTTCAAGATTTCCGAGTAGTCATTTTACGCAGAAAACCATTACTTTAGGAAAACTTTTAAAAGAATTCATTGCTCAGATTTTAGCTGCAGGGAACGTGGTCATTCATACAGTTTTGACTCATTTCCTCTTATGTCTCCGCCTCTGGACTTGGTCAAAGCTCCTCAGCTGATTAAAACAACTCTGAGGCGTTTAGAACAAGTTCAGGGTCCTGGACAGAAACAGCAAGAATGTAAGAGCATAATGAAATATACGGGGCAAAAGTAGAATTGCGGTCAATTGGGATCACTACTATGCAGGTTTGATGGCTTTAATTCTGCCTCAGCAGCAGAGTAAAAATAATTATAGGAGGTGTCACATGCCTATATTTACTTTGAACTGTAATGGGTCATGTGTCAGTGTGTAAAATACACTTGGAAATTAGTCTGCTATTGGCTTTTACAAAAGAATTTTTGAACATTTGGAATTTATCACCCAAATTGTAATTTAAATGTAGCAGCGTTCACAATTTATTACATTATGTGCCATACATTTAAAATAGTATTTTAGGTGGCATATGAAGGCTTCATTTACATTTTGTAACAGTCTAAATATTTCATACATGCTGCAGATTATTTATTTTTTATAATCCTAGCAGCCGGCCTGTCTAGCATCGAATCTTTTTCCCTAATCTGTGCTTCATTTCCTGATAAGTCTTGTACTGTATTATATACTGCAACCATATTTTTTTGACTATTGTGATGCTGAGCTCTCGGTAAAGGTCCTATAACTTTGTGAATATTTCCATCTAACTGCACCTGGACACTGCAATATGACATTTCATGCTTTTCCATGCTTCATAAAGCAAGCAGCCTGTGCTGTGACTGAAACTGCTACTGAAAGTTGAAGTTCAGGTGTGAAGCCACTGTACTGGCTTTTTCTGGTAGTTCCATAAAATCTTTCACACTTCCAGTGCAAAATGAATATACTGCATTTACTTGATGGCAGCTGTGGCGTTGTACTACTTTTAGTAAAAAGTATATTTTAAGATATTTATTTTAAATCTATGAAGAAAATGACAGAATTTTACTCATCCAAGAAGAATAGCTTTATTCGTCAAATTCTGCAGTGTGCTGAAAGATGCACATGATACATCAATGGTGCCATTTATGTTTTCAGGTAGTAGCAAGCATATATTAGTGAAGTGAAACCGTTGTGTGCGAATACAGTCTCTGTACAGCAGAAAAGATTGCTTCATGTGAAACGTACATTAAATCCAGCCAGTTACAGTCAACAGGATTAACAGCCAGACAAATAGGAAAACCAGTTTAAAGCAAGGACAGCTTTACCTGGATTCTTGGTCCTCAGTGTTTGTGCTTGGTAACATTTGCTTTTTGTAAGCTGGAATATAAATGCATGTGTGTATGTTGCCTCAGTCATCCACAGCAATGTTGCGGAACAGATAAGCCATGGACTCTCCATTGTGGATGCGTCGGATCGCCTCAGCCAGGATCATGCTCACATCCACAGTTTTGATTTTTGGACACTGTAGCTTCTGCACCTCATGAGGGACAGTGTTGGTCACGACCACCTGGAGGCAGAACACAACAGTTAGATTTGTTTCAGCCTTGTTCAGTGTAGATGGAATTACTGAGTCTGGCAGGCAGCTTGACAACATCTCATCTAAATTCAGTTCAATTCTGCTGCTAAATGAAATCATCTGAACTCATTTTCTGAAACTTGCAAATAATAAAATCAAACACTGGTCACATTCTGAGCCTGATTTTCTATACCTTTATAATTCTGTGAACTAAAAACATGAGTAAATCAGTAATGAACCTTGATTTGGTGGTGTCTGAGAACAGCCACTGTATGACGAATCGCACATGGAAAAGACTTCACCTTGTTTTGATTACAAGCAAACTGCTTTAAAATAAAAAATGTTCTTCTCCTGATTGACAAAAAAAATACAGGTATTTTTTCACACTGTATCTATGCAATTTCTAAAAGGAGTAAAGTGGTCTCATCATTTAGCAAGATCCTTAATGAATGAACGTTGCCAAAAAAATAAATAAACATAATACTTAAATTTAATGTCACATTTCTCCAAGTCATTCTTGGAAGCAGCTTATGAACGGTACTAAAATGCTGATTTTCATTTATTCTGTTTAATCTGTTATTGAGACAAATAACACTTCTTGCATCTACTCTCTCTAAAATCATTCCTCCTTCATACATTATTCAAGGCAATAGATAAGCATGAATAATGTGAATAGAAAGTGTAACAAATAAAGCATTAATACAAAGTCACACATACATCAAAAACATTACTCATTTTATACACACATATATATATATACACACATATATATATATATATATACATATATACACATATATATACATATATACATATGTATATGTATATATATACATATATACACACACACACACACACACTTTTACAAAGTCAGTAGACAAGTTTGTAAAAGTAGTTTTCACTAAGTTTCCCCTAATTCCAACACATTTCGCATATATTTGCCATGTGCCACTGAATGTTAATTTCAGTAAAAGGACAGGAAGACACAAACAATTTTGACAACCACACATGATTTTACCTCGTCAATAGCAGACTCCTCTATTAGTCTTGGTGCCTCTGCAGAGAGCAAACCATGTGTAGCCATGATGTAGATCTTGTAGGCTCCCCTCTCCTTCAGGATTTCAGCCGCTGCAACAAAGTCCTCCACATCATCTATGATGTCATCCTGGGAAAGTGACCACAAGGTTTTGGAGCAGGCAGGGAAAGAGAAAAATGGGAAAAAAGGTCATACATATACTAGTTTTAATTGCTGTAAAACTGAATCTTAGTATCTTGGCTTTATTTTTTTTTTTTTAGATTAGGTTATAATATAAATAAAATGCTGAGTTTTCTTTTTCAGTATTGGGAAAGGCAGCGAGCCTCCAACTAGTTTCCGTTTTTTCTTTGATATATGAAACACAAACAATAAAGCAATTCCTCACTGAATTACCAACACGATTGCTTATGTGAGATCCTGTGTTTCAGTATAAAGAATATATTTCTAAACTACTTCAGGAGGAACAAACAACAGCTGGAGTTCTTACAACAATGATGGCAATTCGACCTCCTACGTCTCCAACAACAGTGATGGGTGGCTTCTCCTTCGCCATCATCACTGAAACACAGACATGAAAGAACATAACGTTCAGGGAAAGAAATTAGGTCTATTCTGTAACCCCAATCAGGAGCAGCTTATTGGAATGAGGTAAAGTTGAAGGAGATTTGGTGAGAAGGGATTTGGTTAAAACCTGCAAAAGACATGCAAGACAGCTCTAACCCTACAAACTTCCATCTACCACAACGCCAATACCAGAACTCCAATACACTGAAGGCTGCTGAAGTTTTGGCAAAAAACTTGTGGTTTCTGCCATATCCAAACCAAGAGAGAATTCCATGGTGCAATTAAATGTAACTGCTTTTGGCATATGGTAGATTGAGGAGTGGGTGTAGAACTGAGCCTGTCTGGAGAACCACAGACTGGGATCAATCATTATTTGTAATCTAATCAAACACTATTATTAACAGTTAGAAAACAGTAACTTTATAAAAAGTCTAACTTGGGACTTACTGGCAGCCACCTAACCTGAAGTTTCAAACCCCCAAAGGTATACTTCATGTGTTGAAAACACACAAAAGGATTTCAAGTAATGATCGATCCAGGTCTAGAACCCACCACAAATGATCTACAAGGTCCCCCACACAGAAGGCTTGACCATGCCAAAAACCAGAGGTTCAGAAGTCCTCCTAGAAGGCCCCCTGTGCAAAAATTGTAAGATATTTTTCAATTTTAAAATGATTACACATGAGAATTCAGGAAACTAAAATTTAAATAGCATTACCACATTTTTAAAGATAAGAAAACAAGCACTTTCTGATACCACCAAAATAGAGACTCCAAGCAAAACAATGCAATAATGGAACCATGAACAGAAAAACACATAATTATCAGGTTGGGACATTATTGCTTGGCATGATTTTGTTCATGTTAAGCAATTAATGCACTACAGTTTCTCTTTCATACTCAGCAGTGTTCTATTAGTGCTAGTCACGTCTTCGGTGGCTGTACTGGATTTATTTCATTTAACTCAATATGAATATTGAGCAGGCTGAGAATTTCATATATTGTTCATATCACGTTTTCTTGCTCCAGAAGTAATTCTTGATTCCACAAACACAAAAATCATTTCAGGTCTGAGGATGTGAGACTGAAGGCTTCCAACAATTATCATGAACACCCAAAATCCATCATGATCCAACTGTGCCTCAAGGTTGAACATCAGGACATTGCTGCTTCCTCGTCTCAAAACAGTGTAAGACAGCTTCCCTTTTGACTTGCAAGAAAACATTAACAGATACCATAGATCAAAAAAGACAACTTGTTGGCATAACAGCAAAGTCTGCTGTGTCTACACCGTGAGGTGGATGACCAAATAGGTGCTCCGAATGTTTCATTACCTCATTAACTTTTACTAATCTGAAAAACAAAGACCCATGTTCAACCTCTATATAATTCAAACTAAAACATATGTAACATGCCATATGTGTGACCTAAATTCCGTATATTCGCATCAGTAAGATGGGATCACTGTGTGAAATACCTAACATCAAGAAAGATTTCATCAATATTCAAGACAGTTATGATGTAACTCCAGAAAGAGGCCAAGAATAGATTGGACAGGCAGTTTTGCTGCCCTGAAGCAAGATATGCACAGATAGTGTACTGAAGTACCTGTTACAGTGTTTAGTTAATAATAAAATAACTCTTATGTGGAACTAATAGGTTTCCTAAACAGCGAGTTAAAATGCAGCAATGAGGCTTACGCGATGTGCTGTAACTATTTTCAGTACAACAATAATAAATGAGAATAAAAAATAGATTTAATCTTAAGAAAAGAAGCTTCA
Source organism: Amphiprion ocellaris (assembly GCF_022539595.1). Classification (NCBI taxonomy): domain Eukaryota; kingdom Metazoa; phylum Chordata; class Actinopteri; family Pomacentridae; genus Amphiprion; species Amphiprion ocellaris. Next base: position 11,828,837 of record NC_072769.1, read on the forward strand.
AGCTTATAAATGAGTCATTTGGGGGTCCCTGGATTCCTCTAATAAAATCATGTCTATGGACGTTACCAAGATTTATCACTTTTCTCTTGTTTTTTTCCCCCTAAAATGGCAGAGATGTAATTATCCCCTCTTGTAGGACCATTGTCATTTTATCTCCAGATGTCAAGTGGAAGCCTTCAGTAACTCACTGTCATTCCATGCAGGGAGGCATAAACAATCAACAGTACAAATGGATTCAAGCATTATGATCATACTTGGGAGCTCTATCCCAGGGAATGGGACATGTCTGCTGCTTGCTGTGGAAAAAATAGGATGGTACAAAACACGTTAGGTTATAATCAGACATACAAAAAGCACGAACAAAACATTATAGGGCATTCTAATGTCCAAACGTACTTTTCCATTGGTTTTCCTTTGGTTCATAAAGCTCAGAGCTGTTATGCTCAGAGGTAAAAAGCCTTACTGAACCATGAATTGACATTACTTGTAATCAATGCATGTGTCAAGGCAGAGAGGGATGACTGGAATGAGAGTGATTCAGAACCTGCTGGAAAGGGAAAAGAAATAGCTGACATAAAACACATTTCCAAGTTAGGGGGGGAATGAGGGAGACGGCACATTCAGTTGAAAGGACAGCAGATCGAACAGGATGAGATGAGGGAGTAAATAAATCTGTCTAAGGAAGAAGGAGGGCGCAATGTCAGTTACTGCCTGCAGTATTTCACAGCCTGCTACAACAGCATCTAAGGCAGGCCTGGCCTGAAACATATTGAGAAAACTGTGTGTTTTTGTGTGTGTAACTGTGAGGTCGGCATGATGATTCAAATCCATTAATATTTTGACTCCACTACAATATTACAGCAACTTCAGTTTGTAGATCCACATCTGTGGATCCAAATCAGTGCAAAAGTACAACAATACAGGAAGCTATTGTTTTCACTCCCAGGACCTACAGTGCCTATAGTGTAGGCTGTCCATAAAAACTGAGTGACTATACAAGAAAGACATTGGTGAGGGAGGTCACCAAAGCTTTAGCGGCTGTGATAGGAGAGACTGTGCATACAACAACTGTTGCCCAGGTTCTTTACCAGTCAAATCTTTTGAGGAGAGTGGTAAAGAGAAAGGCACCATCGAAAAAAAAAAAAAACATACTAAATCTTGACTAGCAGGTCCTGGACGGCTTGTAAAGGTAGAAGGTAAAATGAATGCAGCAAAGAATAGGGAAAACCTGGAGGACAACCTGATGTAGTCGGCAAGAGATCTGCATCTTGGGATAAAATGTGTCTTCTGGCAAGATAATGACTCAAAGTATGTAGCCAAAGCTCATCAGAAATGTTTTAAAGACAACAAGGTAAATATTCTGAAGTGGCTGAGCCCATACTGAATTTAGTAAAGGGTATTAAAATACACTGCCTCTTTTCACTATTTTTGCAAAGTTATGATATTCGACACGCTCAATCTTTATGTACATGCAATGTTATCTAAATAGTTTTTTTTTGCATGTATGTCTATGACCTATTAAGTTATGCTACCGCTTGTCCTGGCCAGGACACTGTTATCTATACATTCTTATTCTCAATAAGTGCTTTCTTGCTTTAAAAAAAAAAAAAAAAAAAAGAAGTTTTAAAACAAATACATTAAAAAAAGAAAAAGCTTTCAAAAGATGAAAATGGATGTAATTTTATCGTAAATATTAAATGTGTTTTGAGCAAACATAATGCTGTTAATTAAAAAAAAGACTTCTGACTGACCACACAATCTTTTAGATCAGACAGCCATCAATATGTTTGTGGTAAAAACAAAAAATAGGCTAAAGGAAAGTCCCTCTGTATGGTCACTTACACTGTTGGAACTCTTACAGGGGAACTCTTTCGGTTGTCATGCACATTAATTATGCGGTGAAATGTGAGGAACTCAGACAACCAAGACACATTCCTGGTGTCTTGGTGATGCTCTTGACCAAGAGGAGTGGCTTGTGGAAGATGTGCAAATTTATGAAGCTTCAACATGAGTTAGTATAGACGTGAGTCAGTACAGACATGAAAATCTACACAGAACAAAATACAACGCTGTCTGCAAACGGCCTTTATTGATTAGATAACAGTACACTAAAAGTTTTTGTGCTGTTTAACTGGTAATAAATTCTCAACCACCTGGCTCTATGCAGGTGTAGCTTTAAAGGACAATGAGCAGATAGCATGACCAGCAAGCAGACATTTCTTTGAAAGTGACTATATAAAGGTCAGTTTAAAATGCAGCTTTATTCAAATGACACGATGCTACAACTGACAAGAGAAAGACGAGAACGAGCTGTTAGCATGCTAGTTAGAGCTCTAGAAAGGCTACTCAACTATTGTCCTCTAAGAAATTGATGTCTGGTCCATGATACTGCTCTCAATCTGACAATTATCATTTTCAATATAGTGTGTACTTGGTTGTTCGTTGTTTATGTGTTTAAATACAGCCAGTTGCACAACACAGAATGAGATACAGAAGTATTGTTTTCACTAATGCTAGAACAAGTATCAGCAAGCGACTGTCCAAGGCTACAGAAAATAATAGAAACATGGAGAGCGGGGACACAGAAGTTTGTAAATATGAATGTAGCTGGGGTGTTTGTCTTACATGGCAGCTCCAGGCCAGTGTGTCCTGTGGTGGTACGGGACAACGGGGGGGAATGTCGACCGTCAGCCATGTCTGACTCTGAATGGTGGGCCTCTCCGTGCATCACTGCCAGTCCAAGCCGCAGCCTCTCAGCGTAGGACTGAGCTCTGAGACAGACGAACACACAGACACACAGAAGTCAAAGAAACTGACAAACACAACACATACAAACGAACACATAGGCAAAAGATAGCAAAAAGAAGTTTGCACAGAACAGTGAAAATACCCAGAAAGAAAAAGCAGCATTATGACAATACAAGAGCATAATAACAATGCAAAAGAAACTGTTCAGGGTAACAGAAAGAGAAAACCTTCATGAATAATTTGTGTCTTACATTTTTTTCCCTTAAATAACAGCTACAAACAAAATAAACTACCATTTTGTTGTCATTCGCTGAAAATTCCAGTCTATGAATAATGCAAAGATTGTAATTTCAAAAATGACATTGCTAAATACAAGATGAATAACAAAACGTCAATACTCTGTGTGTGCAAGCAAATGCAAGTTTCCTCATGACACCTGTCTAAGTCAGCTTAGGTGAGCACAGAGAAACCTTCGACTTTCAGCAGAAGAATTTGGAAACACCCTTCTAGTATCAATTTCTGCAGATATCATTCAACACAGTAACGGTCAAACATCCAAGAGAAAGAACACTGATCAAAACACATTTTTGAGTGGCGAGCGACTTGCAGAATACTGGCATTTTGAAAATTTGAAGTATCTCATCTTGCTATTTACCTCTTGGCAGCCGAAGGGGACTTTGCAACAATTATAGCATTCCTGTAGTCTGGGATCTGAGAGAAGAGAAATATTGTTTTCAGCAGTAGGATATTTAACTGACCTGTGGTCTTAGATAATAATAAAAAAATTAGAATGCAACCTTTTTTGTGAAACTGTACGCACAATATTATTGAGTTTACAGTAGAATTAAACCTAACCTCTTCTTGGATGTACTGGATGAGGAAGGGGGAAGCTCTCAGGTTGTCAACAGGGAAGCTGAAGAAGCCTTGGATTTCTTTTTGGTGAAGGTCCATAGTGATGATGTGAGTCAGCCCTGCAATACCACATCCATGACATACATATATGAGTCGGTATGACTTCACAACAAATGTCTGAGCTCTTGATATCTAATGGTAGAAAAGGTCATAGAAAACTGTGCTTGATAAACTATATGAACCAATTAATGAACTGTGAGAAAAGATTATTAAGCCCAATGCAAAGTTTGCATAAAAGTAAAACGCAAAACGCATCTGGCATTTAGACTAAAAGTTGAAAATTATGCAAAACCATAGTTGTAAGTAATGACGTGCACAATTCAATACAGCCGCAAGCCTGCACCTAATGCATCAATTATACAACAGGGCTTGTACATGGTCTAACATGTACACAACTTTAAGTGACTGTCTCACTCGGTTATGTACAGATAAGGCTTAAGACAAACCTCAATAACTGCTGAGGCATAGACTGTTTCCACAAAGCTTCCACCAACTTCCTTGTCAAGGAGCGTAAAGCTTAAGACTGAGTAAATACACTACAACACACTGAAAAACTGGTTACGGAGAACTGAAAGATTGTAATAGACAACCCTGCAAATCATACAAGCCCACCAACCGTTGCCTGTTTTCGTACATAAACAAAATAGGTGGCAACCAGCAGCTTACACTATTTATATACAGTTACTTTTGCACAGGAAATGCAAAAAAAATGGAAGACAAAAAATGCAAGAGTTTGAAAAAGATTACAGATGGATAGGTGTGCGGCAACACAGACTGTGAGCCAGCAGAGAGAAGTGATGAAACTGGCAAGTGAACTTTGTCAAAGACAGGTAACATGAGGTTAGGTAAAGGTTTTAACTTAGCAGTGTGTCTCCCTTAGACGACACAAGTGATGTAATTGATCACCAAGTTTAAAAAAATAAATGAATCTCTTCATCTCACAAGCAATTTAATTTTCTCAGTCCAATATGAGTGACAACTATCCCTTACAGAAACTGACCTGGTCTAGCTTAGTCTGATCAACTGTCACACCCAAATAATATTCATAACTGGCTCAACAGTTGCCATGTGCATCCATATCTTTACAGTGATTAATTATGTTAGTCCTTTTTGTTGACTATGATTTGTGCTTCTATTTAGTGGGTGAAAACAAGAAAAACAGAACACAGCATTTACCAGCTTTAGCTAGCATGGATGCTAGCAGCTTGCAGACAATGGATCCCCTCTTCCTCATCTTGCACTGCTTGCTGTAAGGAAAGTACGGAATGACCCCGATGATGTTGTTGGCGCAGGATGTCTTCAGGGCATAAGCCATAACCAGCAGCTCCATGATTGCTGTGTTGACATCCCTGAACAGTAATGCATCAAAACAAGGAGAATATATTAGATGTCAAAAACCCGAAAAGGAAGTGTACGTGGCTCATTAAACAAGACAGAGAAAACTACTTTATGGTAATGAGGTGAAGGGGCATCTTGAGTCAGCAGTTGTAGAGTAAACAACATTAGCCGTCTGTTTTTACATGGCTTTCCATTAGACTCCACCTTAACAGGCTTTTCCCCTGAACCCTGAGGCACAAATAACCTCAAACATCTACTGACAAAAGTATTAAGTCCTGCTCAGGAAAAAAAAAATCAAACTCAAAAGCAAGGAAAGTTTTCTCACAGGACACCTTGAAGCCCCACTGACTTCAAATTAAAGTGATGTGCTATGAAGAGCTTTCACCATCATGCTTTGACAGTTATTATTTTGATGAGTAGCACAGTTGCAGTACTTCAAGGACATAAAAGACAGACTGCTGAAACCACACATCCCACAAAGGCAGGAGACTGGCCTATTGGATCAGTACAGTCTCAATACAGGAAGACCAAAAATGTGATGTCCCTTTCCTGTGACCCCTGGTTGTTTTTCAGAGACCATCTTGTGATCAAAGCAAAGGTCACGGACTCAAATCAACTTCATGTGAATTGTCACGAGACCCTTGGATGTAAAACGAAAAAGAAAGCTTTTCCGAAGCACAGCACAGATATGGATCTATTTTATCACAGGGACTTAAATCATGGGGCTGAGCTCATAAGTAGATGTTTAAAAGCTGTTCGTTCTACCATGTCAAAAAAGAAAAAGTGTCTAAAGAAATAAGAAAAATACAATAATGGAGAAGATTTGCCATCTCCTTATAAAGTTGTCATCGATGATGTGTGATGTGCAGTGAACTGCCTATTTACAAATCCAACCAAAACCAGAT